>NW_027507825.1:16936838-17277234 GCF_037356315.1 Lithobates pipiens
GTGGGGCCCCAAGGTGGAGAGAGAGAGAGAGAGAGAGAGAGGAGAGAGAGAGAGAGAGAGAGAGAGAGAGTGGGCCCCCAAGGTGGAGAGAGAGAGAGAGAGAGAGAGAGAGAGAGAGAGAGAGAGAGAGAGAGGGGCCCCCAAGGTGGAGAGAGAGAGAGAGAGAGAGAGAGAAGTGGGGCCCCCAAGGTGGAGAGAGAGAGAGAGAGAGAGAGAGAGAGAGAGAGAGTGGGGCCCCCAAGGTGGAGAGAGAGAGAGAGAGAGACCCCCAAGGTGGAGAGAGTGGGGCCCCCAAGGTGGAGAGAGTGGGGCCCCCAAGGTGGAGAGAGTGGGGCCGCCTAGGTGGAGAGAGTGGGGCCGCCTAGGTGGAGAGAGTGGGGCCGCCTAGGTGGAGAGAGTGGGGCCGCCTAGGTGGAGAGAGTGGGGCCGCCTAGGTGGAGAGAGTGGGGCCGCCTAGGTGGAGAGAGTGGGGCCGCCTAGGTGGAGCGAGTGGGACCGCCTAGGTGGAGCGAGTGGGACCGCCTAGGTGGAGCGAGTGGGACCGCCTAGGTGGCCCGTAGGCGGAAGCAGGAAGTCGACTCAAAACTAAGCACCCACCCCCCCCCCCCACAAGAAAAAAAAAAAGACATGCCAAAACGTGGCATGTAAGGGGGTGAGGAGTGCTTAAAGTGGATCATAGACTAGTGTCAATAGTACAATAAGTAAAAGCCGCAGAGGTGATCAAATATCACCAAAAGAAAGCCATTTGTGGGGAAAAAATTAAATGCATTTAATTTGGGTACAGCGTTGCATGACCGTGCAAGTGTCAGTTAAAGTTACACAGTGCTGTATGGCAAACAAAGGCCTGGTCATGAAGGGGGGTAAATCTTCCAGAGTTCTAGTGGATAATATATGTCATTTTTTTTTACATTTATTCAGTCCCTTCTTGGTTTCGGGTCAAGGCCAAAACAATGTCATACATACTAGAAGCATATGACCTTTTTTGGGCTTTACCAACTAAAAACAACCCCCCCCCCCCGCATGCCTGAGCTAAGGACAGAGGAATATCAGAAAGTAAATGCTACATCACCTTCCTTTATTCAAGCTGGTCATGGTTAGAAATGCTAAAAAACAAAGCATGGCAACATGGATGTACAGTACCTTGAAAAAGTATTTATACCCTTGAAATTTTCCACCTTTTGTCATGTTACAACTAAAAATGTAAATGTGTTTTATGTGATAGACCAACACAAAGTGGCACATAATTGTGGAGTGGAAGGAAAATTATGATTTTCTATTTTTTTTTACAAATAAATACGTGAAGTGTTGTGGGGGGGGGGAGATTTGTATTCAGCCCCCTTTTCTCTGATACCCCTAACTAAAATCCAGTGGAAATAATCGCCTTCAGAAGTCACTTCATTAGTAAATGGAGTCCACCTGTGTGCAATTTAGTCTAAGTATACTAAAAGCTGTTCTGTGAAACCCTCAGGAGGTTTGTTAGAGAAGCTTAGTGAAAAAAACAGTAATATGAAGGACAAGGAACACACCAGACAGGTCGGAGATAAAGTTGCTGAGAAGTATAAAAGCAGGGTTAGGGTATATAAAAACTCCCAAACTTTGAACATCTCACAGAGCTCTGTTCAATCCATCATCCAGAAAGAGTATGGCACAACTGCAAACCTAGCAAGACAAGTCCAGGCAAGGAAAGCAATAAATCCACTGATTACCAAAAATACAGCCCTGATCCCGGATGGGGAAATTTAGGAAACGGCGATCACAGGTCAATAGGCTTCAGTAGAAATCACACAAATAGGAAACATAAGAGGGAATACAAAGACACTGAATTTCAAAAGAGCCAACTTCCCTAAACTACGAACCTTGCTAGAAGATATATATTGGGATAAAATCTTAGGAACAAAGAACACGGAGGAGAGCATATTAAATAAGGGCACTAGCCAATGTATCCCATCGGGTAATAAATTTAAGTAAACAAAAGTCCTGGATGGCTTAACGATGCCAATGTAAAAATGCATATAAAAGCAAAAGAGAAGGCCTTCAAAAAATACAAGATAGAGGGATGATCAACATTCAAACTTTATAAAGGATGCAACAAGAAATCTAAGGGGGCAATTAGGGCGACTAAGACAGAGCACGAAAAACACATAACAGAGGAGAGCAAAAAAAAAAATATTAAACATCCTAAGAAATTCTTTAAGTATGTAAACAGTAAAACAGGGAGGACAGACCATATTGGTCCCATAAAGAACGAGGAAGGACATCTGGTTACAAAGGATGGAGAGATGGTGAAGGTATTAAATGTATTCTTCTCCTCAGTCTTCACGAGGGAATCGGGGGGCTTCAGTAACCAAAACTGCAGTGTTTATCCTCGTGGCGAACAGAGGAAAGAATTAGAATTGGGAAACTTAACATTAATAAAACCATGGCTTGCACCCGAGGGTACTTGGGGAACTCAGTCAAGTAATACTACAAGACTCTGGTCCGGCCGCACCTGGAGTATACTGTCCAGTTCTGAGCACCAGTCCTCAGGAAGTATGTACTGAAAATGGAGCGACTACAAAGAAGGGCAGCAAAGCTAATAAAGGGTCTGGAGGATATTAGTTATGAGGAAAGGTTGCGAGCTCCGAACTTATTCTCTCTGGAGTAGAGACGCTTGAGAGGGGATATGATTTCAATTCACAAATACCGGACTGGTGACCTCACAATATATAAATACCAGACTGGTGACCCCATAATAGGGATAAAACTTTTTCACGGAAGGGAGTTTAACAAGACTCATAGCCACTCATTAAAATTAAAAGAAAAGAGGTTTAACCTTAAACTACGTAGAGGGTTCTTTACTGTAAGAGCGGCAAGGATGTGGACTTCCCTATCACAGGAGGTGGTCTCAGCGGGGGGGCATCGATAGTGTCAAGAAACTATTAGATAAGCACCTGAATGACCGCAACATGCAGGGATATACAATGTAATACTGACATATAATCACACATAGGTTGGACTGGATGGACTTTTTCAACCTCACCTACTATGTAACT
This sequence comes from Lithobates pipiens, assembly GCF_037356315.1. Lineage (NCBI taxonomy): Eukaryota > Metazoa > Chordata > Amphibia > Anura > Ranidae > Lithobates > Lithobates pipiens. The sequence continues at coordinate 16,939,871 of NW_027507825.1, forward strand.
AATTATTAATCAGAGAAGAGCCAAGAGGTCCATGGTAACTCTGGAGGAGCTGCAGAGATCCACAGCTCAGGTGGGAGAATCTGTCCACAGGACAACCATTAGTCGTGCTCTCCACAAATCTGCCCTTGATAGAAAAGTGACAAGAAGAAAGACATTGGTAAAAAAAAAAAAGCCCAAAAAAAGTCCCATTTGCAGTTTGTGAGAAGCCATGTGGGGGACACAGCAAACATGTGGAAGAAGGTGCTCTGGTCAGATGAGACCAAAATTGAACTTTTTGCCCAAAAAATAAAACGCTATGTGTGGCAGAAAACTAACACTGTACATCACCCTGAACAAATCATCCCCACTGTGAAGCATGGTGGTGGCAGCATCATGTGGTGGGGATGCTTTTCTTCAGCAGGGACAGGGAAGCTGGTCAGAGTTGATGGAAAGATGGATGGAGCCAAATACAGGACAATCTTATAAGAAAACCTTATAAGACCGGGGCAGAGGTTCACCTTCCAGCAGGACAACGACCCGAAACATGCAGCCAGAGCTACAATGGAATGGTTTAGATCAAAGCATATTCATGTGTTAGAATGGCCCAGTCACAGTCCAGACCTAAATCCCATTGAGAATCTGTGGTAAGACTTGAAAATTGCTGTTCACAGACGCTCTCCATCCAATCTGACAGAGCTTGAGCTATTTTGCAAAGAAGAATGGGCAGAAATGTCCCTCTCTAGATGTGCAAAGCTGGTAGAGACATCCCCAAAAAGACTTGCAGCTGTTAATTGCAGAAAAAGGAGGTTCTACAAAGTATTGACTCCGGGGGGCGCCATACAAATGCCCCCCACACACTTTTCACATATTTGTAAAACATTTGGAAAACCATTTATCGTTTTCCTTCCACTTCACAATTATGTGGCACTTTATGTTGGTACATCACAAAAAAAATCCCAATAAAATACTTTTATGTTTTGGTTGTAAAATGACAAAATGTGGACAATTTCAAGGGGTACGAATACTTTTTCAAGGCACTGTATAGGTGACTTTGCTTTGAATATTAAAAATGAATTAAATAGAGCTTTCAGTTTGTGTGCTCGGATACAATTAATTCTGCTTTCAGATTTGATTGCAGATCCACTTTAACCACTTCCTGCCCGCAATATAGCTGAAAGACGGCTACAACACGGGCTTCGTTTTCCGGGAGGGAGTCCCTGGACGTCCTCCCATGATTGCGCTGCCCGTGCAAACTGATTGCCAAGTCAGCTGATTTTTTTGGTGGTTGAACTAGATGGACTTGTGTCTTTTTTCAACCTGACTATGTAACTATATCAATACCAATCACAGCGGCCCTTTACCACATGATCAGCTGATCACAGGATGTAAAACACAACCTGGTTAAAAGCATGAGGAGAGAAAAGGAAAGCCGATAACTGTCTTGTGTTAAAGGGACATCGGCAGTGAGTGGCAGCACTGAGTGCAGTCCCACAAGTGCTGCCAATCAGTGCCCACTAATGCCGCCTCATCAGTGCAGCCTATCAGTGCCCATAACCGCACATCAGTGAAGGAGAAAAATTACCTGTTTGCAAAATTTTAGAACTATGAAAAATGCTTTTTTCTTTCTTTTTTTCAAAAGATTTGGTCTTTTTTTTTTTTTTTTGTGAAGCGGAAAAAAAAAAAAACCCAGCGGTGAATAAATACCACCAAAAGAAAGCTCTTTTTGTGTGAAAAGAATGATAAAAATTTCAGTGTCACATGAGCATGTAATTGTCAAAGTGTGACAGCGCTGAAAGCTGCAAACTGCCCTGGGCAGGAAGGGGGTAAGTGCGGGCAAGTTCCAGCATCGCATACAACTCGCAGGCAGTGCGCACTGCCCTATGCGAACCCGCTGGGAGTGTCAATACAAAGTTAATGACACCCCCAGATTGGTTCGCATATCGCAGTGCGAACTGAGTTCAGACATGAATCGTATCCCACGGGTGTGAACACCCATGCAATCCGATTCTGGTGCGGACCATAAAAAGGGTCCTGTGCAAATTCGGCCTGAATGCGATGCAAATTTTCATGGCACACACCTCGCATGTGATTTGCACAGAAATGCGGTGCAAATCACATGCGATGTCCGACATCGCAGCAGTGGGAACCGGCCCTTAGGGAGTTCACATTGTGCACAGTGGCTTGCTTTTATCCACATTGGATCAGTGCAAATCCCCGAAAAAAAAAAAATGGTTTTGCACGTTTTTCATTCAAACCACAATTTTGTGTTCATCTACAGTACATTAAAATGCAACCTGCCTGCATGTTAATGCAATGAAAACATGTATATATATATGCAATACAACTGAAAGTAAAAATATAAAAAAGTTCATTATTAGCTATTAGCATTTTGACCCTTCCAGAGAAATGTCATTTCTCATCACATGAAATAAAAACACATGCCAATGTGCATATAAATACAATGAATCGCAATGCAATGTGCATGAAAATGCATGTTAACCGCACACCATGCACATGCATTTTCAGTGCATTACAGTGAGGTGTTTATGTCCAGTATGGTGTGAAAAGACCTCTAAAAAAAAAAAAAAAAAAAAAAAAAAAAAAAAGCACACTGACCTATGAAAAGGGTCCCTTGGTCATGTGACCACTGCTGCCTGTAGGAGCCTTTGCTGCCTGTAGGAGCCTTTGCTGCCTGTAGGCCATATGTTAACCAATGTGTCATTTAGAACAACTTTCTCTGGGTCATTAACTCCAGATGAGCTGGAAAATGCATGCACTAACAATTGCTGACATGTGTTTCTAGTTGCGCTGCGTGGCAGTCATGCAAATTCGTTTTTTCCGGACTTGGAAAATGCAGGATATTGCAGCATTCCGCCCTCCTTTTCAAGGACATCTCAATGCAATATGTGTGTACAAAAATAAACAAATAAAAAAAATAGATTTCCTTGCATGTACTGTAAGGGGCGTGACCATACCGGAAGTGACGTTGTGCGCTCCCACCACCCTCTACCCGGAAGTGCTAAGCGGTGTCTGCTAGGAACAGCACACTTCCAGCAGACGGCTGGAGACGGTGACAGCGCCCTCTATACACTTTTTTTTATGCTTGCTGATTGTATTTTAAAATGTAAGCAGCTAGGATTAAGGAGGCTTCTGCAGTATGGGGATTTTGCATTATAACAGGATTACGCTATGTACATCTATCCTTGTGTTTTATGATACAATTGGAGTACTTATAACGGTGGACCTTCTGGAAAAGTGGTGATCCAGCACAGAGCGATTGGTGCATATTTATTCAAGGCTTTCTTGATAGTGGCATCTGGTGAGTTTGAACCCCCTGGGGGTGTGTGCTTCACGAGGCGGATAATTGCATTCTTATTTTGGTGGAAGGTGCACGCTAAGAGAAAAGTGACTGATAATAATCTGAACTGTCCACATATCTGTGGTGTTTGCCACAGCCCTATGGTTTCAAGCCCATTATTTTCTCCATTTAATGGCCTACCCTTAAAGCAGGCTATCCCCCCTTCAGTCTATTATGAATGCTGCTGCTAGACTAATACACCTCACTAATCATTCCGTGACTGCCGCCCCTCTCTGCCAATTCCTTCACTGGCTTCCCCTCCCCCACCGTGTACAATTCAAAACGCTAACCATAACATGCAAAGCCATCCACAACATCACCCCCATCTACAGCACCAACCTCATCTGCAGATATCGCCCAAATCATCCCCTCCGCTCCTCCCAGGACCTCTTGCTCTCTAGCTCCATTGTTACCTCCTCTCATGCTCACCTTCAAGACTTCTCCAGAGCCTCTCCCATCCTCTGGAACTCCCTGCCCCAGTTTGTCCGATCAGCCCCTACCCTGTCCACCTAAAGGACTTCTCCAGAGCCTCTCCCATCCTCTGGAACTCCCTGCTCAAGTATGTCCGATTAGCCCCCACCCTGTCCACCTTTAGGAGTTCCCTGAAAACTCATTTATTCAGGGAAGCCTATCCCACACCCACCTAAATGCCCCTGAGCCACCCCCCATCAAATCATTCTCTGCTGCTATTACCATTTGTACCACTACCCCCTTCCCTTTAGAATGTAAGCTCTACGAGCCAGGCCCTCCTGTACCTTTTGTATTGTACTATAATTGTGTTGTTGTCCCCCCCCCCCCCCCCCATACATTGTAAAGCACTGCGTAAACTGTTGGCACTATATAAATCGTGTATAATAATATTTATTTTATTTTATTTTTAGTGCTGTTTTAGTATTTGTAGGATTCAAGGAGTACTTTGTTTATAGAGATAATGCTCTAATATTGCATGTACTGTAAGTATTTAGTGTTTATGCTGGAAAATGATGCATAATGAATTACAGTTCATCCAGTATAAACTCCTCCGGTACTGTAATATCCACAATATTGTGCCTTACCATGGTATATATCCTGCAGGGATCCCCCACCACAGTACTCCATACAGATCCATAGCTTCTCCCGGCTGCAATGTAAACAAGACAGACTGGAGATTATTATCAGAAGGTGACTTTACATTTAGTACAGGGAGATTCAGATTTACCACAAGCATACAAATGTCAAACTTGGGGGATATATATATATATATATATATATATATATATATATATATATATATATATATATATATATATATATATATATATATATATATATATATATATATATATATATATATAGATAGATGGAGATAGATAGGATAAAAAAGTGCCCAGGTATTCATCCAGCAAAACTGTACATACATTGGCTGTGTACGAATTACCCAGCATTCTCCCATTGGATTAAACGATTTTTATCACAGTGTATAAAACCGTGTGTGGCTTTTGTCCAAATGGGGCAAAATCAAATGGGGTCGCCCTAAATCTGACTTGTATCTAAGGCCATGTTCACACAGGCATTAAAAGCATTTGAGAGGCATTAAAAACGCCTATGCAAATGATACCTTGGACAGCACACTGTGCTGTTCACACTATCGAAACATGAAGAGTTTGCGTCGCTTCAAAATTAAAGCCTCATGTCGGGTCAGAAGGCATTTGAAGCCTTTCAATGCCTCCCCATTCAAGTCGGGAACATTTTGCTATCGCTTTCTGATGGGCAGTAGCGGGGCATTAATATTTGTTTATTTTCTGTAATAGGCATTTGCGGAGCAGTTTTAACGCACCTTAACGCTCATCAAATGCTTCAAAACTGCACACCTATCAATTTAGAATGATCAGCTGTGTCCATTTCCCATAGATTGATCTTCTGTCCTCCCAGGACCTCCTGCTCTCTAGCTCCCTTGTTACCTCCTCCCATGCTCGCCGTCAAGACTTCTCCAGAGCCTCTCCCATCCTCTGGAACTCCCTGCCACAGTCTGTCTGATCAGCCCCTACCCTGTCCACCTTTAGGAGTTCCCTGAAAACCCATTTATTCAGGGAAGACCTATCCCACACCCACCGCCTTTAAATCATTCTCTGCAACCATTACCTTTTATACCACCACCCCCTCCCTTTAGAATGTAAGCTCTATGAGCCGGGCCCTCCTGTACCTTTTGTATTGTACTGTAATTGTGTTGTCCCCCCTATACATTGTAAAGAGCTGTGTAAACTGTTGGTGCTATATACATCGTGTATAATAAACTGATCGGAATAATTCCAATAAAATCCATGGGTTTTGCGCAAAAATCACACACTATGGGGGAGATGGATTAAAACCTGGAGAGTGCAAAATCTTGAAACCAATCAGCTTCCAGGTTTTATTGTCAAAGTTTAATTGAACAAGCTGAAGTTAGAAGCCGATTGGCTGCCATGCACAGCTGCACCCGATTCTGAGTGCTCCATTTGTAACAAATCTCCCCCGATAAGTCTTCTCAATAATTAATAGATTTGATTATATTGTCTGATTCTTTGAAGAATGAATCCAGTGGTCTCCAAAACTGCGGCCCTTTGCTTGCTTTTATCCGACCCTTGGGTACTATTCCAGCCACTGACACCAACAATTGGGCCTCCCACTGGCACTAATGAAGGGGCACTATTCTTCCCATGTATACCAACAATTGGGCATATGTCATCCCCTACTGACACCAACAATGGGGCACAATTCCTCCCAATGACAACAATGGGGTACAATTCCTCCCAAAGACACCAACGATGGGGTACTAATTCTCCCACTGACACCAATGAAGGAGCACGATTCCTCCCAATGACACCAACAATGGGGCACAAGTCCTCACAAAGACATCAATAGGGCACTGACACCAGGACATTTTCTACTCCCATTGGCCTCAGTCCACACTGAAAGTCAGACTACTACTTTGGGTTAAATATGGCTTGCTTCAGGGCCAATAAACCTGTTAATAATACAGATTCAACACTGTATGAATTGGGCCTCATTCACACTGGGCGTTTAGCCACTGTGCATGAGATTCCAAGGTTTTTGTGTGGGCCTTCGTCCCTGGGCATGTATAGCCATAAACATTAGTACCACTCAGTACACCATCCAACCACAGCAGCTTTCAGCCTCTCCTAGACTTTTACAGGTTGCCGGACGGCGCACCTGTGACTTTTGCCCGCACAAAAATGCCATAATAATACTCAAAGGGGATAAAAAGCCCAGTGTGCATGAGGCCTTGAGTGTAGCCAATCACCACGTTAAATCCACAGGGGCTCCAAGTTTTCAAATAGAAGAAAATCAGTGCACCCTCCGTGCATACAATCGGTGGACACAAATTGAGACGTTGTGGCTGGCCTACACACACCCAAATTCCATGCTGTGGAGTACGGATGTACCGCTCGGTGGGTGACAGCTGCTGGGACCAATGGCATCTTGCAAACGCTATGGTGGGGCGATAAATCATTGTATCTGCTTACCGCCACTGCCTCCCTGGTCACCTCATTTCAATTCACACCCAATGTCCCGGAGAGCTTGACCTCGCAGATGTCCCACTTTTGGATGGACAGGGCCTTATTTCACTACAGTCGATTGGTGGATACCAGAACCAGAACTGTCCTTTCAGCATCTGAAAGATGCTTTTGACCTGCCCAGACAGGCTTTTTTAGATACCCACAAATACGTGATTATGCACAATCTTTGGTAAAGAACCTCCAATTCTCCCCCTTGACCGAGTTTGAGAAAATCTGTTTAGAGGGCTCGCCCCCTAGAGGTATGATATCTCGCGCACCTACCAGCTCCTTGACTCTGGTGTGACACAGCAGTTCTGACTCTTAATCAATCTGATGTTACCATATACTAGGGGTGCCACGGATCAAAAAAAACTCACGGATCGGATCGTTCCTCGGATCAGAGTCACGGATCGGATCATTTTTCGGATCAACAAATAATTGAGTTTGCAAAAACCTGTGAAAATTCCACCACCATATAGTCCCCACTGTAATATCCACAATCTCCCCACCGTAATATTGGCAGAGCATGGCATGGAAGAGCATGGCAGGGCATGGAAGGGCATGGAAGGGCATGGAAGGGCATGGCTGGGCATGGAAGAGCATGGAAGAGCATGGCTGGGCATGGAAGAGCATGGCTGGGCATGGCAGAGCATGGAAGGGTAGGCTGTCAAAGAGCAGCGCTGTGGGCACTACAGATCCAGCCCACGGCGCTGCATCCATCCAATCTCTCCCCCCTCCACTATACAGATCAGTACAGAGAGGGGAGAGAGCAACCAGCGTCATGACAGGACGCCAATTTATTTACAAGTGATCACATTGTAAACGGCCTGGGTGTAGAAAGATGGCTGCCTCTTCGGAGCTAGGCCGAAGCCACTGCCTTTTCTAAGGCAGTGACAGTGGAGCGCTCCGTGGCGTGTGCCGATCCGAGCGGGGGGACCCGTTCGCATCACGGATCGGCGACGATCCTTTGCACCCCCACCATATACCATCTTTGGCTATATGATTTTCATGTCTTAACCCGAGTTTTATCGCTGGCGATAATGTATGTAGACGACTTGCCAGGTCTTTGTTTTCTACAACAATGCGTGTCTTTTTAGATTTTCTCTTGGAAAATTTTGAAAACCAATAAAACTGTCAGTTTTCAAATAGCAGAAAATCTCTCAACACGGAGAACAGGACATAACAAGGAAGGTAAGTAGTGGCAGACAGCGTGACGAGTTTTATGCCTTGCTACACTCTTTATTGGAAGCAAGTGATGACAGGCGCTCATTATATAGGTCTGTAGTGTTAACGGGAGTATACACTATAGGAGACCACATCAAAGCTGCAGCAGTATAAATCTGCAGGAACAAGGCAAGAAGAAAGGCTGGGAATGCCATAAAATGATGCCGGAGCACGAAAATCCTCCCTCAACACTACACACCCACCAGCAACGTGAAATGTTAAGAGCTGGGCAGGGGGGGGGATCAAATGGATTTAAAGAAGTATTAAACCCAAAATCAAACATTTATTACATTGCAGCTCACCAATTCTTATTTGTTTTTACCACATTACAATGTGACCAATGTAATCAGTGCATACATTAAACTGTGCAAACTAATAAATACATTTAAACACTCTTTGCTGTATATGATAAACAAAGCTGGAATGTCCAAACAAATATATAAAAAAAAAAAATATATATATATATATCAAAAATAGGATATATATATATATATATATATATATATATATATATATATATATATATATATATATATATATATATATATATATATATATATATATATATATATATATCCTATTTTTGATATATATATATATATTTTTTTATATATATTTGTTCGGACATTCCAGCTTTGTTTATCATATACAGCAAAGAGTGTTTAAATGTATTTATTAGTTTGCACAGTTTAATGTATGCACTGATTACATTGGTCACATTGTAATGTGGTAAAAACAAATAAGCGCTACACTGTTTTTCACAAAATTTATTATGCCACATTTGTACACCTAGATGTTGTGTTAGCTGCTGTTTGTATACCGTCTATACATTTGAATAGCGCAGTGTTTTTGGTTCTTTTTGAAAAAAAGCTCACCAATTCTTAGATGTGACGGCCGCTTTTGTTTTCTTTTTCAGATTGAAAAGGGCAGCACAGTGGTGTAGTGGTTAGCACTCTCACTCAGCAGTTTGAATCCGAACCACGACACTACCTGCCTGGAGTTTGCATGTTCTCCCTGTGCCTGTGTGGGTTTTCTCTGGGTACTCCGGTTTCCTCCCACAATCCAAAGATATGCAGGTAGGTTAATTGGCTTCTGTCCAAAATTGGCCCTAGTATATGAATGGGGACCTTGGATTGTGGGCTCCTTGAGGGTAGGGACCGATGTGAGTGTGCAATGTACAGGAATAGGGACAATTGTAGACACTCACTCAGGTTGAACTGGATGGACTGGTGTCTTTATTCAACCTTACTATGTAATATAAAGTTTCCCAATCCAGTGACATTTATGGATAAAAAGTGTGCAATAGGTCCACCGACAAAAATCTTACAAACAAGTGATGATGTCTTCCAAATAAACTGGATGATGCCTTCACCATAGATTTGAACAAACGACACCCAAAAGTTCAACCTTACTAACTATGTAACTGACTTTCTTCTATTCATATCTGGTGATCTGCTCAGTAAGTCTGTTTTATTTTAAAAGAACAAACTCCCCTGACGATGTGTCAGTTACAGGGATGAGACAAACCATTTAACACTGACATGAGTGCTTACAATGATCTGTAACTCCTTATATTGACCGGAATTTGGCTTCAATTTGTTAGTGTAAATACGTGATCTAAATACGCTATTAGTACGTCTGTCATCCTCCAGGTTGACAATGCTGCTGCCCAAAGTGGCCCTTCATCCAGAGTGTTGAGCTCTAAGACCCATTTCACACTGAGGGTGGCGGGTCCGTTAGCAGCTAGTGCTGCTAGTTTCAGCTGCGCTTTTCGCTTACACTAGCTGGAGCGATTTTAACCCCCGCTAGCGGCCGAAGAAAGGGTTAAAACCACCCGTGTTGCAGAACTTTTAAAATCGCTTTTCAGGCGCTTACAAATCGCTTCGAAAGCGCTGCCCATTCATTCCAACGGGCAGGGGTGGTGTATACAGCGCTTCCAAACCGCCGCAAAGATGCTGCTTGCAGGACTTTTTTTTTCCTGCCCTGTAAGCGCTCCGCCCCAGTGCGAAAGCACTCGGCCTTTCACACTGGGGAGGCATGAGAGGCAGTTTTAAGGCGCTGTTTTTAGCACTTAAATGCCTGAAAACTGCCTCCGTGTGAAAAGGGTCTCACAGGAGGTGTGATACTGGCCAGATCACCAGGTGAAAACAGAGGGGGGGGGAGCCCAAAAAGAGAAAACGAATGCAGTCACCACATCGAATGATTGGTAAACTGTAATATATGATGTTTTTTGGTTTAACATCACTTTAAGTAGAACTCCAGGCAAAAATCCCTTCTTAGAATAGTGCTTGCCTGACCAAATCCAGTGAGAACATGGAGCCCTTGCTCTAGCCTGCAGGACCTGGTTCTTATTTAAGAAGTGTCAAATACATTAAATCAGAATTCTAGAAAAATAAGGTAAACATTAAAGTGGTTGTAAACCCTTACAACCAACTTTGACCTACAGGTAAGCCTAGATTAAGGCTTACCTGTAGGGCCAAGAAATATCTCCTAAACCTACACGGTTTAGGAGATATTTACCTGAAGAAGGCACCGCTGTCTACTGCGCATGCGCCTTAGACAGCGGTGTGCATGCGCACTGAGCGCGGCATTGTCAACGACCAAGATGCAGCGCGTGTCGGCTCCCGTGTGCATGCGCGGGAGTGGCGTCATTGCGGCTTCGCTGAATGACAGCGGCGGAGCAGCAAGACCCACCAAGAAGATGGACGCTCCGGACTACAGGGGACAGAGATGACTTCGCTGGCTCCTGTGTCAGGTAAGTGACACATAATGGACTACTATGCGATGCGATGCATAGTAGTCCATTATGCTTTACCTTTGCAGGGAATCAAAGAGGAAGTAAACCCATCAGGGTTTACTTCCTCTTTAAAAGATACGTTAAGTATTAATACAGAGCTTCCCCATGGAGTAATTTAGTCTTCTGCTAGATCAGCCATTCTCAACCAAGGTTCCGTGGAACCCCGGGGTTCCTCCATAGGTTGCTAGGGGTTCATTGAGCTGTGGCTGATGAATGACCTTTTTGATGATGTCTACAGAGTTCAAGGTTCTGCATCACTTAGCAAAGCCAACAGCGTGACATCTAATATCTTTTTAGCTGGTGGCATTCTTCCTATTGGCCACCAGTATCCGGGGCATTGTTCCTGATAAATTCATTTTAGTAAGGGCTCCTCGAGACCTGAAAATAATTTTTGGGGTTCTTCTAGAGTTAAAAGGTTGAGAAAGCCTGTGCTAGATGCCCTCAAGTCCAACGGCCACTACTTCGAAGCCCAGGTCTTTCAGGCTGTGACTGGACAGTGAAAAAAGTAGCAGCGCAGTGATGAGCTCATCTCTTCACTCTGTTCTCTCTTCCTATCAGCAAGCTTCTTGTCAACGCATGAACTGACTGGCTTTCTTGTGCTGCTTCTATCTCTCACACAGGCTCTGCTGCACAGGGAATCCCAGAGGTTTATTCAGGTAGACAATCAAACACTTTATACTACTAATAAGTATATGTACACCTGAAACTTTTTGTTTTGCATAGATTATAGAGGTCTTCAAACCTCTGTCAGGTTTTTATTGTTATTTGTGTCCCTATTATATGGATTCAGCCACTCTGTTAGTCTACGCTTAAAATGTTGAGTTTGCCCCCACGTGCATGCTGCGGTTTCCAAAGTGAGCAAAGTCCTTTCCTGTATTAAGAGAGGTATGTACTCCAGAGAGAGAGAGATATAATTTTGCCCCTGTTCAATTCATTAGTAAGACCTCATCTGGAATATGCAGTTCAGTTTTGGGCACCAGTTCTCAAAAAGAAAATCGGGGGGATCTGGAGAAAGTGCAGAGAAGAGCAACCAAACTGATAAGAGGCATGGAGGAGCTCAGCTATGAAGAAAGATTAGAGGAACTTGGTGTTGGGTTATTCACTTTACAGTCAACAAAAGAGGACAAGGGGGCACTCTTTACGTCTAGAGGAAAAGAGATTTCATCTCCAAATACGGAAAGGTTTCTTCACAGTAAGAGCTGTGAAAATGTGGAATAGACTCCCCACAGAGGCAGTTATGGCCAGCTCAGTAGATTGCTTTAAGAAAGGCCTGGATTATTTCCTAAGTGTACATAATATAACTGGGTACTGACATTCATAGGTAAAGTTGATCTGGGGAAAAGGCGATTGCCTCTCGGGGGATGAGGAAGGAATTTTTTCCCTGGCTTTAGCAAATTGGAGCATGCTCTGCTGGGGTTTTTCACCTTCCTCTGGATCAACTGTGGGTATAGAATTGGGTATATGCGATTGTATGATTTTTTATTTTTTATTTTTTTGTGGTTGAACTAGATGGACTTGTGTCTTTTTTCAACCTATGTAACTATGCAACATGAACATAAAAAGTATACATTGGTACCTATGTACAAAAACATAACTTATGATACATGTTATATATCGATGCACATGCTGGAGTGAAAGCAATAATTCTAGGCCCATTACTCATGGTTTCATTTAAACTGATGGCCTGTAGGGGCTTTTAAAACTGCACCTATAGAAAGAATAGGGTACCAAAGTTTGTTGTGGTTTTGCAGGCATGTGCAAATTTGAGTGCTGGGTATCTGCTTACTCAGAGCAACCTTATCTTTTATATTATCAACAACTGGGTGATATATTGCATTTCTGGGCCCTAAAATTAGCTTAAGAGTTTGGCATTTTAAAATAATAAAAGAAAACTCGTACTCACCTAGATCCCAGCTGCAGCTGTCCCCCGCTGCCTCAAAGACTGAGAACTGAGCGATCAAACACCACCGACTACTCAGCTCTCGGTCTTCAGTCTGCAGAGAGCCGGTGTGCCTATCAACCACCAGCTCTCTGTTCTGCCCCTCCAGAGCTCACTGGAGCATTGGACTGGGCAGGAGCAGCCGTCTCAGCTGTCTCAGGCTCTCAGCCAGCTGCCAGACCAAACTTCTGAGCGGATCCTGACCATATGGTTGGGATCTTTTTTAGAACCTGGACCAGCTCTGTGACAGCAGCTGACAGCAGGCTTTAGTCCGCTGTCGGCTGAAAAAGGGGGGGGGGGGTCACAGGAGTGCAGAACAAAACTGCGCCTTTTGTGATCCATTGGAGCAGCATAGCTAAAAAAGCATTACGTATGTTTTTTTTTTTTTACTGAAAGGCTGTGCTTGATAAATCGTCGTTAAAATATTGTGTGACATAAAAATTGTAACTACCGCCATTTTATTCTCCAAGGTCTCTGGTTTCAGAAACTATAAAATGTTTGGGGGTTTTAACTAATCTTCAGGACTAAATATTTTTTTTTTTTAAACACGAGTGCAAAAAATGACAAAAAAATAAATAAATAAAAACACGTCTCTGTCAGTGAAAAGGTTCCTGCTATAAACGAGAAGATAATTCACTGGACTCGCCTTTTTTAGGGGGGATTTAAATTTTTATTTACTAATTTTTTTTGTGCACTTAAGTTTGAATTGATTTTATTTATTTTTTTTTAAACTCACATTTCACGCACATAATAAAGGTTTGGTTTAGGAATTGTACCATTCTAATTGTACTGCCCTCTTGTGAGCTGCTATGTGTTTAACTTCTTGAGATCCGCGCTATAGCCGAATGACGGCTATAGCGTGGACCTGCTTTGCGGGGGCGACGTCTATTGACGTCGCCCCGGAGGGGCGCGCACAGCGATCAGCGAGTCTATGAGACTCGCCTGATCACAGATCGGAGCAAGGGGTCGATCCCGACCCCTTACCACGTGATCAGCTGTCAGCCAATGACAGCTGATCATGTGATCACAACAGAGCCGGTAATCGGCTATTTTTCCTCTTCGCGCTGACAGCGCGAGGAGAAAAAAAATAAGCCGATCACGGCGAGCTGGGGACAGCTCATCAGTGCCCACCTGCCCCCTGCCAGTGCCACCTAAAATATGGCAAGAAGTGCCACCCATCGGTGCCCACAGTGCCACCCATCAGTGCCCACAATATGCCTCGCACACACAGTGCTGCACCTCAGTGCCACATATCCGTCCCCATCAGTGTCATGTACCAGTGCCCATCAGTGACGCCCATCAGTGCCCAGACCAATCAGTGCCCATCCGTGCCATCTTATCTGTGCCCATGTTTGCCCATCAGTGCCGCCTTAACTGTGCCCATCAGTGCCGCCTTAACTGTGCCCACCAGCGCCGCCTATCAGTGCCCACCAGCGCCGCCTATCAGTGCCCACCAGCGCCGCCTATCAGTGCCCACCAGCGCCGCCTATCAGTGCCCACCAGCGCCGCCTCATCAGCGCATTTCAATGAATGACAAAAATTACCTGTTTGCAAAATTTTATAACAAACATTAAACATGATTTTTTAGTTTTTTTTATTTTGCATCTTTTTTTGTTTAGCAAAAAATAAAACTCCCAGCTGTAATTAAATACCACCAAAAGAAAGCTCTATTTGTGGGAAAAAAATGATAAAAATTTCATTTGGGTGCAGTGTTGTATGACCGCGCAATTGTCATTCAAAGTGCATCAGCACTGAAAGCTGAAAATTGGTCCGGGCAGGAGGGGGGGTTTAAGTGCCCAGTAAGCAAGTGGTTAATTACCGTACTTACCCAACACACTCCCTTTTAAAAGGTGTAAAAACAAAAATCACTAAATTGGTGCAGCGCCAACTAAATCACATCAAGCCCTGGTTCACATTGCTGCGGGATTGAAATTCGCACGATTTCATTCCCGCATGTCAGTCCCACGATTTCAGAAACGTCTGTACGGTTTGCTACACAGATATCTAATGAAGTGGCACCTGAAATCACCAAAAGTAGTACAGAAACTGCTTTTGGGAACCATTGCGGCACCAAATCAGGGGGTTCCATTGACATGTCAAATCGCATCAATGTGAACCCGGGCTAGATCTCCTTTTTGCAGCTTAACTGCTTGTCGACCAGCTGCCGATGCTCGTGGCCGACGGTCGCGATGACCGCCCGGTCACGAGCGATCGCGGGCATGTGAGGTAAACACACAAATCCCTGTCCCATGCCCTGCTTTACACTGCATGTGATGTCACATGGTGTGTAGGAGGAAGCTCAGTGATTACACAGCCTCCTGGGAGTTCAGTGCTGTCTGCCGCAGGAAGTCCCGATAACCGATAGATAAGCACATAGAGAGTGTGCCGTAAATCATGGGAGATCTGGGCATGCTCAGTGACGTCATTCTAAAGAACAAAAAGGATTACAACAATACTAAGCAAGTAAGGCAATATCTACAAGCAGTGTCCATTAGGGTTTTTATGCTGATTTACATGGGACAAAGTTGTGGGGGAGGGTTTACAACCACTTTAAGGGGTCCATATAGTGCACTTGGTGTCGAGTTATTCACTTTACAATCAACACAGAGGACAAGGAAGCACTCTTTACGTCTAGAGGAAAAGAGATTTCATCTCCAAATACGGAAAGGTTTCTTCACAGTAAGAGCTGTGAAATTGTGGAATAGACTCCCTGCAGAGGTGGTTCTGGCCAGCTCAGTGGATTGCTTTAAGACAGGCCCCTTTCACACTGGGGCGGTTTTCAGGCACTACAAAGGCCTGGATTATTTAATAAATGTACATACCGTATATACTCGAGTATAGGCCGACCCGAATATAAGCCGAGGCCCCCAATTTACCCCCAAAAAAACTGGCAAACTTATTGACTCGTGTATAAGCCGAGGGTAAGACATGCCTGTCCATCCCTGTGTGTGTGTCCGTCCATCCCTGTGTGTGTGTCCGTCCATCCCTGTGTGTCCGTCCATCCCTGTGTGTCCGTCCATCCATCCCTGTGTGTGTGTGTGTCCATCCGTCCATCCATCCCTGTGTGTGTGTGTGTGTCCATCCATCCATCCATCCCTGTGTGTGTGTGTCTCCATCCATCCATCCATCCCTGTGTGTGTGTGTCTCCATCCATCCATCCATCCCTGTGTGTGTGTGTCTCCATCCATCCATCCCTGTGTGTGTGTGTATCCATCTGTGTGTGTGTGTGTGTGTGTGTGTGTGTGTGTGTGTGTGTGTGTGTGTGTGTGTGTGTGTGTGTGTGTGTGTGTGTGTGTCCAGCCTACCTGTGTCCCGAGCCTTTGTCCCGAGCCTCCGTCCCGTGCCGAGCCTCCTTGCCTCCGTGCCTCGCCGCCGTGCCTTGCCTCCGTCCCGTCCCGTGCCGTGCCTTGCCTCCGTCCCGTGCCCTCTTCGTTCGTCGGCGCCTCGGCGGCCATTGTAAAATTCAAAAGCTGCGCCACCGCCTTCGCCTGTGATAGGCGGAACACTGAATTTCCCAGCAGCCTGTGTTCCGCCTATCACGGACATCGTATCATCCTCGTCCGTAGTACGAGGATGATACGATGTCCGTGATAGGCGGAACACAGGCTGCTGGGAAATTCAGTGGTCCGCCTATCACAGGCGAAGGCGGAGCCGGAGGCGCGGCTTTTGAACTATAGAATGGCCGCTGTCTGTCTGCTCGACACGCTGATCGAGCGGGCAGACAGCGATGACTCGAGTATAAGCCGAGGGGGGCACTTTCAGCCTCAAAAAAGAGGCTGAAAATCTCGGCTTATACTCGAGTATATACGGTAATATAACTGGGTACTGACATTTATAGGTAAAGTTGATCCGGGGAAAATCAGATTGCCTCTTGGGGGATCAGGAAGGAATTTTTTTTCCCCTGCTGTAGCAAAATTGGATTATGCTCTGCTGTTTTTTTTTTTTTGCCTTCCTCTGGATCATCTGTGGGTATATAGGGATAATTATTGGGGTTTTTTTTTTTGTGGTTGAACTGGATGGACTTGTGTCTTTTTTCAACCTATGTAACTATGTTTTTGTGAATGCACATATAGAGAAAGTGTGACACAATAAGCATCAGAGGAGATTTAGTGTGATTTAGTTAGCACTGCACCAATTTAGTGCTGCACTGTTTTCCCAGTGAAAAAAATAATCCCTACTCTATCCAAAATGAAAAAGCAAAGTTTGGGCTAAGCATGCATTTTAACTGCTCAGTCAGATGGCCTTTACTTTAACCACTTAAAGTGGTTGTAAACCCTTACAAACCACTTTGACCTACAGGTAAGCCTAGATTAAGGCTTACCTGTAGGTCCAAGAAATATCTCCTAAACCTATATGGTTTAGGAGATATTTGCCCGAAAACGGCGGTAGACAGCGGCGCGCAGGCGCACTGAACGCGGCAGTTCCAAAAATGGAGCTGCCGCATTTGTCGACTCCCGTGCGCATGCGCGGGAGTGACGTCATCGCGGCTTCGCCGAATGACAGCGGCGGAGCTGCGAGACGCCACCAGCAAGATGGATGCGGCGGACTACAGGGGACAGCGGTGACTTCGCTGGCTCCTGTGTCAGGTAAGTGACACATAATGGGCTACTATGCGATGCGATGCATAGTAGTCCATTATGCTTTACCTTTGCAGGGAAAAAAAGAGGAAGTACACTCATCAGGGTTTACTTCCTCTTTAAGGACCAGGCCTCTTTTTCAGATTTGGCGTTTACATGTTTAAAACAGTTTTTTCTTTGCTAGAAAAATTACTTGGAACCCCCAAACATTATATATATATTTTTTTTCCTAACAACCTAGAGAATAAAATGCCGGTCATTGCAATACTTCTTTTCACACCGTATTTGTGCAGCGGTCTTACAAGCACACATTTTTTTTTTTTTAAATTCACTTTTTTTAATAAAAATAAATAAATAAGACAACCGTAAAATTAACCCAATTTTTTTTTTTATTTTGTGAAAGATAATGTTACGCCGAGTAAATTGTACGCGGCATAATCAAAATTGCGCCCGCTCGTGGAATGGCGTCAAACTTTTACTCTCAAAAATCTCCATAAGCGACATTTAAAAAAATTCTACAGGTTGCATGTTTTTGCGTTACAGAGGTCTAGGGCTAGAATTATTGCTCTCGCTCTACCGATCGCGGCGATACCTAACATGTGTGGTTTGCCTCCTGCTGTTTTCATATGCGGGTGCTACTCACGTATACGCTCGCTTCTGTGCGCGAGCTCGTCGGGACTGGGGGCGGTTTAAATTTTTTATTTTGTTTATTTATTTTACTTGATTTTATTTTTACACTTTAAAAATTTTTTTAAATTAATGGATCACTTATTCCTATTACAAGGAATTTAAACATCCCTTGTAATAGAAGGGGGGGGGGGGGGGGGGCAAAAAGTCCTCAGATCTCATATTTGGACTTAAAAATGCAATAAAAAATGCAATAAAAAGAAAAAAGTCATTTTAAAAAATGACATTGAAAAAAATATACCTTTAAGAGGTATGGGCGGAAGTGACGGAAGTGACGTTCTTAGCCTCACTCGTCTCTGTACCCAGCTAGCAAAAGTACCCGATCGCCTCCGCCGCTACCGACGGCTCCGGTAAGCGGCGGAAGGCACAGGAGAGCGGCGGGAAGGGGGGGTGGCACCTCTCCCGCCGCCGATAGCGGTGATCTCGCGGCAAACCCGCCACGGAGACCACCGTTATCGTACACAGGACCGCCTCCTGTAAAGAGGGATACCTCGGTTGTGGCAGCAGCTGCTATAGTTACCGAGATATCCCTCTTCAAAAAAAGGACGTATATTTACATGAGGCGGTCCTTAAGTGGTTAAAAGAGAAAATAAAAAAAATCAACAAACAAGCCCCAGAACATGAATATGCATAAAATGTATGGACCATACCAGAGATAGCTGCCAAAATAGGCCACAATATTGGTCTGTTTACATTCCTTCACCATAAAGATCTCTTGTTGGATTAAGGAGAAATCATCACCTGAAAAGAAAGAGCAGACCGACATTACAATGCAGCAACTGAAGACATGACACAACAACCACTGCACACACCACACTATTCATCTGCCACCATAAAGAAACCCGTCACCCATATACACCGGAGGAGCAATTTCTGCTGTTTTCTAAAGAAGTTGTTTTCTTGAACTCAAAATTAAGCCATGGATTCAATTGAGACACATTTTAGGTTTTACACACTTGGGAGGTGTATTTATAAAAAAAAAAATAATAATAATTCAATAAAAAAAAAAAAAAATCAAACACACATTGCTGTTAGTCCATCAAAACAGCATGTAAATTACTTCTGCGGGAATGGGACAAAATCAAATGTCCTTGGGCTATATTTTCTACAGATCAAGTAATAACTGTGAAAAAAAATAAAAAAAAAAAGACACACACACACATTATGAACTAGAATACAGCATTGTGGCCACTAGATGGTGCTAAATATCAAAGGAAATAAGAATATTCACCATTCAGTATTTTCCTCAATCACACATTTTGTTTTTTTTAAACCAATGAAGTTCAGTTCGTAGAGAATATGGCCTGAGAACAAATGGGATTTGCCCCCAAATTTACAAGGAGTTTCAATGGACAAACAGCTATGCAAAAAATTTTTGGGGAAATGTAGTAAAAAAAAAAAAAAAAAAAAAAAAAAAAAAGAAAAATGTAAATCAACTCATGTTTACAACTTTTTAAGTAAGCTGTTTACAGTAAACATCTAAAAAAAACATGAACAGAAAACAGCAAAAATGACAATGAAAGTGTTACTTCATCACGCGCCTGTATTTGCTTTAATAATTATCCCATCATTCATTTTGCTTTGCCTTTCATCACAGGAAGAGTCATTACTTTTTTTTTTTTTTTTTTTTTTTTTTTTAGGTACAGTTTTTGGGTTTTTTTTTTTTTTATGCAAAAAAAATAAATAAATAATAATAAAAAAAGTTTATCATACATGTAAAGAGGCTCACGCAGCCTACCAGCTCTCTTAACCTATGGAATCGCCCCCTTCCTATGTTGCGGAAAGGATGCCTGTTCTGGTCACTGATGAGCTGCAAATTTGGGGTGTCTGATGAGCAATAATGAATTGCCCCTTGCCTGATATTACAGGATTTGGGCCAACAGACTGTATGTGCCCTAAGGCCCCATTCACACCTGAACATAGCATTTTCAGGTAGAAAATTGCGCGATTTTACTGCAATTTCGCTGCGGTTTTTCTGCAATTTTGCGGCATTTTTTTTTACCACGATTCTGTGCAGGGCAAAAAGCCACCAATGTAAAAAGAAGAAAAACGCCAAAATCTATCCGATTTGAGCGACAAAAAACGGTGCAAAACTTGTTTGAGCTTCAGACGACTTGGAGTGGAGATGTGAACCATTTCCATTGAGAATAATAGATTTTTTCCCCCTCCAGTGTTTTGTAGCATCAGGCTTCAAGCTACAAAATGCTCAGGTGTGAATGGGGCCTTTAGTGTAGTTCGGTTACCAGGAACCAAAATTGTACTGTTGACCGCAAGGTCTACCGCAGTGCGTCAGCAATGGCACATCAACCAGCTGGGCGGGCGCAGGCTGTTTAGCAGCCAATCATAAGGTAGGCAGGCACTTGACAGATAATCTGGCTATAAAGCCATTGACAGGAATTGTCTCCCCGGTATTAAGGCAAGAGTAACCTCTTTACATCTCTCGAGGGCTCTGGTCTCAGGAACTTGGCACCTGTGTAGTCAGATACACCTAGTTGCCCCGATTATTAAAAGGTGGTCAATAGAATTAAAATTGGCACCAAAGTCTAAGGCAGGCCATAGAGGATGCATAGACGATGCACAGACGATGGCCAGAGAGGATGCACAGACGATGGCCAGAGAGGATGCACAGACGATGGCCAGAGAGGATGCACAGACGATGGCCAGAGAGGATGCACAGACGATGGCCAGAGAGGATGCACAGACGATGGCCAGAGAGGATGCACAGACGATGGCCAGAGAGGATGCACAGACGATGGCCAGAGAGGATGCACAGACGATGGCCAGAGAGGATGCACAGACGATGGCCAGAGAGGATGCACAGACGATGGCCAGAGAGGATGCACAGACGATGGCCAGAGAGGATGCACAGACGATGGCCAGAGAGGATGCACAGACGATGGCCAGAGAGGATGCACGGACGATGGCCAGAGAGGATGCACGGACGATGGCCAGAGAGGATGCACAGACGATGGCCAGAGAGGATGCACGGACGATGGGCAGAGAGGATGCACGGACGATGGGCAGAGAGGATGCACGGACGATGGGCAGAGAGGATGCACGGACGATGGGCAGAGAGGATGCACGGACGATGGGCAGAGAGGATGCACGGACGATGGGCAGAGAGGATGCACGGACGATGGGCAGAGAGGATGCACGGACGATGGGCAGAGAGGATGCACGGACGATGGGCAGAGAGGATGCACGGACGATGGGCAGAGAGGATGCACGGACGATGGGCAGAGAGGATGCACGGACGATGGGCAGAGAGGATGCACGGACGATGGGCAGAGAGGATGCACGGACGATGGGCAGAGAGGATGCACGGACGATGGGCAGAGAGGATGCACGGACGATGGGCAGAGAGGATGCACGGACGATGGGCAGAGAGGATGCACGGACGATGGGCAGAGAGGATGCACAGAGAGGATGCATAGACGATGGCCAGAGGATGCACAGACGATGGCCAGAGAGGATGCACAGACGATGGCCAGAGAGGATGCACAGACGATGGCCAGAGAGGATGCACAGACGATGGCCAGAGAGGATGCACAGACGATGGCCAGAGAGGATGCACAGACGATGGCCAGAGAGGATGCACAGACGATGGCCAGAGAGGATGCACAGACGATGGCCAGAGAGGATGCACAGACGATGGCCAGAGAGGATGCACAGACGATGGCCAGAGAGGATGCACAGACGATGGCCAGAGAGGATGCACAGACGATGGCCAGAGAGGATGCACAGACGATGGCCAGAGAGGATGCACAGACGATGGCCAGAGAGGATGCACAGACGATGGCCAGAGAGGATGCACAGACGATGGCCAGAGAGGATGCACAGACGATGGCCAGAGAGGATGCACAGACGATGGCCAGAGAGGATGCACAGACGATGGCCAGAGAGGATGCACAGACGATGGCCAGAGAGGATGCACAGACGATGGCCAGAGAGGATGCACAGACGATGGCCAGAGAGGATGCACAGACGATGGCCAGAGAGGATGCACAGACGATGGCCAGAGAGGATGCACAGACGATGGCCAGAGAGGATGCACAGACGATGGCCAGAGAGGATGCACAGACGATGGCCAGAGAGGATGCACAGACGATGGCCAGAGAGGATGCACAGACGATGGCCAGAGAGGATGCACAGACGATGGCCAGAGAGGATGCACAGACGATGGCCAGAGAGGATGCACAGACGATGGCCAGAGAGGATGCACAGACGATGGCCAGAGAGGATGCACAGACGATGGCCAGAGAGGATGCACAGACGATGGCCAGAGAGGATGCACAGACGATGGCCAGAGAGGATGCACAGACGATGGCCAGAGAGGATGCACAGACGATGGCCAGAGAGGATGCACAGACGATGGCCAGAGAGGATGCACAGACGATGGCCAGAGAGGATGCACAGACGATGGCCAGAGAGGATGCACAGACGATGGCCAGAGAGGATGCACAGACGATGGCCAGAGAGGATGCACAGACGATGGCCAGAGAGGATGCACAGACGATGGCCAGAGAGGATGCACAGACGATGGCCAGAGAGGATGCACAGACGATGGCCAGAGAGGATGCACAGACGATGGCCAGAGAGGATGCACAGACGATGGCCAGAGAGGATGCACAGACGATGGCCAGAGAGGATGCACAGACGATGGCCAGAGAGGATGCACAGACGATGGCCAGAGAGGATGCACAGACTATGGCCAGAGAGGATGCACAGACGATGGCCAGAGAGGATGCACAGACGATGGCTAGAGAGGATGCACAGACGATGGCCAGAGAGGATGCACAGACGATGGCCAGAGAGGATACATAGATGATGGCCATAGGTGATATTTTCTTTCCAACCGCCAAATCGCTAATTTCCTCCATCAACATAGTCGTGTTGTTCACAGTGTAAACAGGAAATGCCGGTTATTGGCATTCCTATCTTTACGTTGATAGCTCATGAGGAGAGGAGATCCGGTAAGGGGACATCTGCACTGACAATCAGGGCACTGATCATCATCAGTGCAGCCCCAACCGTGCCCACCAGTGTTGCCCTTCAGTGCAGCCTCATCAGCGCACATCAACGAAGGAGAAATATTAATTTACTAAATTTTATAACAAACTAAGAAAAACTTTTTTTCCCCACAATATTTTCTGTCTTTTTTGCTTGTTTAGCAAAAAATAAAAACCCCAGTGCGATTAAATATCACCAAAAGAAAGCTCTGTCTCAAAAAAAGGGAAGGGGATGAAAGTGCCTGGTAGACAAGTGGTTAAATGATGAAGACAGGCTCAGGCAGGAAGAAAAGTACCAACTGAAATCCCTACAGATATGAGGAAGGTTCAGCCACAACTGAAAATTGCAGGTTTGGGTGGACTGACCCTTTAACATATTTTTATATAGAACAGTGTGCTTTCCACACGTACATACACGTATCATTACACCTCTATTCTCTGCATGAAGCCATGCTTTCACAGTAAAGACTAAACTTTGCTCAGCAATGCGGCTATACAAGGAAAACAAGCCCGGACGTGCTATTAAATGATTTGTTTACATAAGTTCTGACAACTTCGAGTTGATCCTGTCCTACGCCCTGCGCCGATCGGGAGGAGATGCTTCACCTACTATTCCAGGACAACACTAGGGAGCGGCGTCATCTGGATGACAACACCAGATCTTCCTGTAGAGAGGCTCAGGGAATGCCAACACTTGTCATTGAGGCAACAAGGACAATAATCCTCATTACTGTGCAAAGAGTTAGACCAGCGTCTCTCTATTTTTTATGTCAAGGCATCCATTAAACCAGGGGTCTCCAAACAAAGCGCCAGTTTACTGTCCTCAAACTCCAGACTGTGGCCAGTGGGAGGGAAATGTTGCGCCCCATCGGTGGTGTAAGTGGGAGGGAACAGCGGCGCCCCATCGGTGATGTAAGTGGGAGGGAACAGCGGCGCCCCATCGGCGGCGTAAGTGGGAGGGAACAGCGGCGCCCCATCGGCGGCGTAAGTGGGAGGGAACAGCGGCGCCCCATCGGCGGCGTCAGTGGGAGGGAACAGCTGCGCCCCATCGGCGGCGTCAGTGGGAGGGAACAGCTGCGCCCCATCGGCGGCGTCAGTGGGAGGGAACAGCTGCGCCCCATCGGCGGCGTCAGTGGGAGGGAACAGCTGCGCCCCATCGGCGGCGTCAGTGGGAGGGAACAGCTGCGCCCCATCGGCGGCGTCAGTGGGAGGGAACAGCTGCGCCCCATCGGCGGCGTCAGTGGGAGGGAACAGCGGCGCCCCATCGGTGGCGTCAGTGGGAGGGAACAGCGGCGCCCCATCGGCGGTGTCAGTGGGAGGGAACATCGGCGCCCCATCGGCGGTGTCAGTGGGAGGGAACAGCGGCGCCCCATCGGCGGCGTCAGTGGGAGGGAACAGGGCGCCCCATCTGTGGTGTCAGTGGGAGAGAACAGCGGCGCCCCATATCCGGCTCCTGGGCAGCAGTTTGGAAACCACTGCTTTAAATGATGCACAATCATGATAATTTTAGGCCCCTTTCACGCACCAGGTAGGATCAGGTCCATTTGTCAGTTTTTCAGGCGGATGGGATGGTCCAGTCACCCCTATGGACAAGCGGTTGTAAACGGACTTTTGTCTGTTTACACCTAACTACCTCCGAGTGCAATCCAGTCTGCATTTAAAAAAAAAAAAAAAAAAAAAAAAGCTGCAACCTTCCTAGTTCATTAAAGCAGATCAGAGGGTCGTCGGGTGCAAACAGACAGTGGAGTCCGTTTACGCCCGGCCGCCCATCGAGTAGAGCAGAGCTGTGTCCATATCCACGCTGATTGGGATGGTGTCTGCCCCTATCTGAAAAGAGCCTTACTTATGAATGGTAAACCAGAGCCTGGGATGATGCACACAACCAGCTCTCCTGAATGTTGGGGACAGTCCTGCATGCTGCTGACCAGGGATCAGCCTCATGACGTGCCATGGTGGGGGGTGGGCCAGCTACCAACTCTATAGCAGCGAATGACGCAGTGCACTCTACCCTAGAGAGTCTTTACTTGGCATGGTGCTTACGGCTGGCTGGCCGGCCCACCTGCACGATGGCAGGCCATGAGGCTGATCCTGGGATAACTAGGTCCCATGCTCATGGCACCCCAGGGGAACCCAATCGGCAACCCAATTAGGAAACACTGAGCTGGACATCCCTAAATGCTCTGCCAGTAAAGCAGCTTTACAGACAGCTGATGGGTCTACTTGGTTGTGAGCAGCCAAATCTACAAACGATTTGGCTGTCCGCATTGGTCGGCTTGAGCATGCATGTGTAGGGCCAATGGATGTGTTTAGATGGGACCTTCAAATGCCAGTATTATCTAATCTAGTAAACCATTCAATATCAGATTGGATACCTGTCAGTTTATAACACTGGTGAAGGCCAATACAGCGTACATTCACTCAAGGGTACAGTTCTGCAGCAGGCTCTGTGCCAACATTCTGGGAAGATACTGGACAGAAAAAGGGCAACTGGGATGGGGAGTGACTTGTTTTTACCACTTTGCATTGGATTCTGGCATTTCTCTCCTACATGTAAAAATCATTTTATTTGCTAAAAAAAAATTCTCAGAACCCCCAAATATAATTTATATATTATATATATTAGGGCTGAAACAACCAATCCATTATGAAATTAATCGATTACTATTTTCATAATTGATTATTCGGCCAGTAACAAAATGGGGTTGAAGTTAATGAGTCTGATATTTACCAGATTGACCCTTTAATAGTATATACAGTATATCTCCCCTCTAATAGTATATACACAGTATATACAGTATATATCCCCTCTCATAGTATATACAGTATATATCTCCTCTAATAGTATATGTAGTATATATCCTCTAATAGTATAGACACTATATCTCCCCTCTAATAGTATATACAGTATATATCCCCTCTCATAGTATATACAGTATATATCTCCTCTAATAGTATATGTAGTATATATCCTCTAATA
Organism: Lithobates pipiens; assembly: GCF_037356315.1. Classification (NCBI taxonomy): domain Eukaryota; kingdom Metazoa; phylum Chordata; class Amphibia; order Anura; family Ranidae; genus Lithobates; species Lithobates pipiens. The sequence goes on from NW_027507825.1 coordinate 16,965,954, forward strand.
GTATAGACACTATATCTCCCCTCTAATAGTATATACAGTATCTCTCTCTCTCCTCTAATAGTATTTACAGCATATATCCCTTCTAATAGTATATACAGCATATCCCCTCTAAAAGTATATACAGTATATCTCTCCTCTAATAGTATTTACAGCATATATCCCCTCTAATAGTACCGTATTTATCGGCATATAATACGCACCCCAAGTTTAGGAGGGAATTTTGTGGAAAAAACTTTTAGGAGGTAAATTTAAGGAAAAAAAAACTTACATTTAAATGCCCATCAATGCAGCCTTATCAGTGTCCATCTGAAGCCTTGTCAGTGTCATTTGCAGCCTTGTCATGCAGCCTGTCCTCATTGCAGCCTTGACATGCAGCTTGTCCGTCTTAGTGCATTGTCCGCTTATGTTTTTAAAAATGGCGCCGCTGAGATGTTCCATGTATCTCGGCGGCACCCGGAAGTTCTTGGCGGCTTTCGGCCGCTCTCGGAGGCTTTCAGCCGCCTTGGCCCTTCTCTGAGGCTTTCGGCCGCTCTTGGAAGGTCCGAGAGCGGGCGAAAGCCGCCGAGAAGGTACGAGAGTGTCCGAAAGCCGCGAGAAGGTACGAGAGTGTCCGAAAGCCGCGAGAAGGTACGAGAGTGTCCGAAAGCCGCGAGAAGGTACGAGAGTGTCCGAAAGCCGCGAGAAGGTACGAGAGTGTCCGAAAGCCGCGAGAAGGTACGAGAGTGTCCGAAAGCCGCGAGAAGGTACGAGAGTGTCCGAAAGCCGCGAGAAGGTACGAGAGTGTCCGAAAGCCGCGAGAAGGGCTCTGGGCGGCTGAAAGCCGCCCAGAGCCCAAAAAATTGTGTGGAAATCGCGGAGTATCGGCGTATAACACGCACCCGCAATTTTTCCCTGATTTTAAGGGGAAAAAACTGCGTGTTATATGCCGATAAATACGGTATATACAGTGTATCCCCTCTAATAGTATATGTAGTATATATCCTCTAATAGTATATACACTATATCTCCCCTCTAATAGTATATACAGCATATCTCCCCTCTAATAGTATATACAGTACATCTCTTCTCTAATAGTATATAGCCTCATCCCCTCAGCATATTTCCCCTCTCATTTATACAGTATATCTCTTCTGTCTGTTATTCTCAGAGTGAATTAGATATTTTGCTCCCTAACCATATAGCTGGTTTTTTATATTTACTACTGCATAGAGATATTTAAGAATAAATTGCCTTTTTTTTAAAAACGTACCATATTAACTAAATTATACACCATGCTTTTTTGAAGGTAATTAACCGATTAATTTAAACAATCGGCCAACTAATCAATTATGAAATGAGCGTTAGTTGCAGAGATATACACACACACACACACACATTATATATATATATATATATATATATATATATATATATATATATATATATATATATATATATATATATATATATATATATATACACACACACACACACACACATATATATACATATACACATATATATATTACACACACACACACACACCATAGATAACCCAATTTTGGGGTAAAATATAAAAAAAGATAGTCACACCAAGTAAATAGACACCTAACATATCACACTTTAAAATCGCACACATTCGTCGAATGGCGCAAAACGACGGTACTTAATCTCCATAGGCGACGCTTAAAATTTTTTTTACAGTTATAGTTACAGAGGAGGTCTAGTGCTAGAGTTATTGCTCTCGCTCTAACATTTGCGAGGATACCTTACATGTGGCCAGAACGTCGCTAACATATGCGGGCACAACCTATGCATGCTTTTGCTTCTGCGTGCGAGCATGAGGGGCATTTTTATTTTATTTTTTATTTTTTATTATGTTTTATTACTATTTTATTTCTCTCTTTTATTCCTATTACAAGAAATGTAAACATCCCTTGTAATAGGAATAAGGCGTGACAGGGCCTATTTATGGAGACATTTAGGGTCAATAAGACCCCAGATATTGCCTCTACCTTGGAAAGCATGAGATCAAACAAAAACATTGATCTTTGCTATCCAGGGTAAAAATAAAATAAAAATAAAAATAAAAAAACTGGCAGTGTTCACATCTGCCTGCGACCGGAAGTGGCGTCATAACGTCGCTTCCCGGCCTCCCAGGATCGTAGAAATAGCTGGGGACCATTCCGTCCATGGCCAGCTCTATAGTAATCTGGTGCCAGATTGTTTTTCTGGGTCCCCAACTGCACGGGAGGCACCGGAGGGCGGCAGGGGGGTGTCCACTCCCACTGCCTGTAAAAGAAATCCAATGGCTCATGAGATACCTGTAGATGCAGCCATCATCCACATATCACCACTTCAACCGAAGGACGGCCTTCCTATGGGAAGTGGTTAATACAATATTGTCCTGGGTTATTCTACCGTACTTGTTTCACATGCAGCGTCAAATAAACTTTGCATTGTTCACCTGTTATTAGAAAGCAGATATGTCTCACTCTCTTACAACACTGCAGCACTTGTCGGCAGTTTAAAGCTGGCCATACATTATTGAATTTTCTTATTTCCTTTAACGATTTACCTTTAACGATGTAGTACCAGGGCCTGCCTGATTGCATACAAATTGAAAGTGTTGTTTGGGCTTAACCTGGTTTTGGTAAATCTAGAGGAAAATTGTACAAGAAAATTGTATAATGTAAGGCCAAGCCTGTAAATTGGTCTTTAACATAATCTCCTAACCTGACAGCATTTTATTTTTAATCACATAAAGCGGGAGTTCCGCTGTTTTTTTTACAAATACTGCAGCTGCTGACTTTTAAAATAAAGGACACTTACCCACCCAGCACACCCACGATGTCGGCACCCGAAGCCGATCTCTCGATCGGCTCTCGGGTGCTGCCGCCACCATCATCGGTATGGGAATCAGGAAGTGAAGCTTTGCAGCTTCACATCCCGGTTCCCTACCGCGCATGCGCGAGTCGCGCTGCGTAATAAGGATGGTCACTGCTGTCTCTGGGATCCGTGTGTTTCCCAGCAGACAGCGGGGACCCCGCAGGAAGTGGCGTAATAGCCGTAGAATCTGCGGCTATCTATCTATGCCCGGAAGTGGGTGCAGGTACCTGTATTATACAGGTATCTGCACTCCCCCCTGAAAGGTGCCAATTGTGGCGCCGGAGGGGGGGGGGGGTTTCCAATGAGCGGAAGTTCCACTTTAGGATGGAGCTCCACTTTAATGACTGGAAGAATTACCACCTTCATGACCAGGTATTTTTTTTGCGATACAGCACTGCGTTACTTTAACCGACAATTGCGCTGTCGTGCGACGCTGTACCCAAATAAAATTGTTGTCCTTCCCCACCCCCCCCACCCCCCACAAATAGAGCTTTCTTTTGGTGGTATTTGATCAGCTCTGCAGTTATTTTTTTACGCTATAAACAAAACAAAAAAAAAAAACTACAATTTAAAAAAATATATATAATATTTTTTACTTTCTGCTATAACAGCCCTCAAATTTTTCCCCTGGCCTACTCGCATTTTGCGACGAGAAAATGAGGGCTGGTGAGGAGGTGGCCTGCCTGGGATTGGGGGGGTGGGGCGAGCACTGCCGGCGGGTGGAGTTGATCGGGAGCCGTTTTCCCGGTGGAAGAGTGCCATGGAGTTAGAGGAGAGCCGCGGGATCACCGAGCAGTAATACACGCCGTAACAGCTGACATTGAAACTGTCTAAGCTGTCTCCGCTCTGCTCAGTTTCAATATCAGCTGTTACAACATGTATTACCGCTCTGTGATCCTGGCTCTCCTCTAACTGGTCGTGATCCGGCCGCCCTCTCACTTCCTCTGCCCTGGCGAGTCTGCAATGGTGGGGCACGGGTGAGCCTGCAATAGTGGGGCACGGGTGAGCCTGCAATAGTGGGGCACGGGTGAGCCTGCAATAGTGGGGCACGGGTGAGCCTGCAATAGTGGGGCACGGGTGAGCCTGCAATAGTGGGGCACGGGTGAGCCTGCAATAGTGGGGCACGGGTGAGCCTGCAATAGTGGGGCACGGGTGAGCCTGCAATAGTGGGGCACGGGTGAGCCTGCAATAGTGGGGCACGGGTGAGCCTGCAATAGTGGGGCACGGGTGAGCCTGCAATAGTGGGGCACGGGTGAGCCTGCAATAGTGGGGCACGGGTGAGCCTGCAATAGTGGGGCACGGGTGAGCCTGCAATAGTGGGGCACGGGTGAGCCTGCAATAGTGGGGCACGGGTGAGCCTGCATTGATGGGCACGGGTGAGCCTGCATTGATGGGCACCGGTGAGCCTGCATTGATGGGCACGGGTGGGGCACTGCTGAGGGGAACTGAAAGTTGTTAACGTTTATTTTTGTAACTTAAAAAGGAAGTAAACCCTAATGGGTTTACTTCCCGTTTCATTCCCTGCAAAGGTAAAGCATAATAGACTACTATGCATCGCATCGCATAGTAGCCCATTATGTGTCACTTACCTGACACAGGAGCCAGCGAAGTCACCGCTGTCCCCTGTAGTGCAGAGCATCCATCTTCTCAGTGGGTCTCGCTGCTCCACCGCTGTCATTCGGCGAAGCCGCGATGACGTCACTTCCGCACATGCGCACGGGAGCCGCCACTCGCGGCATATCGCAGTTGACAGCGGCGCACTCAGTGCGCCTGCGCGCTGCTGTCTACGGGGCATGCGTCGTAGACAGCGGTGCCTGTCTTTAGGCAAATATCTCCTAAACCGTATAGGTTTAGGAGATATTTCTTGGACCTACAGGTAAGCCTTAATCTAGGCTTACCTGTAGGTCAAAATTGGCTGTAAGGGTTTACAACCACTTTAATTCTGCATAAAACATTCAAGGGTCATTTCACGAGATAATCTTTTGATGGTGCGATTAGGGGCAGGGCAGGGTAAGGGTTGGGCGGGGCATTTGGTGGCGAGTAACCCTTGAGACCTAGCTAGTAGCTCAAGACTTGAAACGTTGAGTCCTGTGCGATAAGACATATCTCAAAATAAAAAATAAAATAAAAATTCACTAAGCGTATAATGATTGGTCTGTGAAAAAGTTATAGTATCTACAAAATAGGGAATAAATTTAGGGTCTTTTTTTTTTTTTTATGTTTTTACTGCTAATGGCGGCGAACAACGATTTTTAGGGGGACTGCAACATTGCGGTGGACAAATCGGACCCCAAGTGACACTTTTTGGGGACCAGCAACACCAATACAGTGATCAGTGCTTAAAAAACAAAACAAAACGATAAAAAACACACTGATCACTGTATAAATGACACTGGCAGGGAAGGAGTTAACATCAGGAGCGATCAAATGGTTAAGTGCGTCTTAGGGAGGCGCTTTCTAACTGTGTGGAGGGTGGACCGACAGGGAGTATATAGAGATCACTGTTCCTGATTACTAGGAACAGACGATCTCTCTCTACTGGCAGAAAGGGGATCGGTTTGTTTACATAGGCAGATCCCCGTTCTGCCTCTCTGTGGAGCGACTGCGGGTGACTGGCGGACATCGCAGCCACGGACCCGCACATTGACTCCCGCTCTGTGCCACAGGCCCACAGTATCTATTACACGAAACGACTGGTACGTTGTTTCGTGCAATAGAGCCGCACTGCCGTAGTATATCTGCGGCAGGCGGTCCCTTAAGTGGTTAAAGGAGAAGTTCAACTTTTCGAGGCAGAATTTCCCTCTTCATAATAAACAGAAGCGTTTTCCAAAGTCATCTCTGGCCCCATCGTCCCAGTGTGCTCTTATCTCACTTACCCCCATCCACGGGAACCTTGTAAGTTAATACATTTATTTATTTAACCACTTCATGCCTGGCCTACAGAGAAATGACGGCCGGGCGGTGGCTTTCCCGTTCTGATTGGACATCACATGACGTCCTGGCAGGATGAGGAGCTGCGCAGCAGTGCGATCTGTCACCAGCCGTGTCTACAGGACCCAGACGATGACCGATCCGAGTACCGGGTGGCCGCCGGTACCATGTGACCGCCGTGACGTATTACAGCAGGTGACATGACAGTTGTACACAATGGTTGGCTTCCTTTCAAGCTATCCAACATGTGCAAATGTATTACTAGCTGTGATTGGTCCATTCGATCACATGGTACAGACAGGACCAATCACAGCCCATCTGTACCATGTGATTAGCTTTGCCCAATCACAGCCAATTACAACAAAACCAACTGAATAAATCAGTTTCATTCAGAAAAATTTACTTTTTTTTGTACTGTAACCAGTCAGTGTCCCTGATCTCTGCCCCACCAGTTAGAGGATGACACTGTACATCACTGGTGACTCTGCTTTTTTTTTTTTTTTAATTGTGCCTTTTTTAACCAGTTCCCGACCAGCGCACGCCGATGTACGTCGGCAGAATGGCACGGGCAGGCATATTGGCGTACAGTCGCGGGTCCCGCGGACTCGATCGCTGCGGGCATACCCGCGATCGTCTCACAGGGTGGCTGAACGGAGAGATGCCATTGTAAACGGCATCTCCCTGTTCTGCCTAGCAACAAGTGATGCTGATCTCTGCTCCATGTGATTGGAGCAGAGATCAGTGTTCACAAAGCCCAGCCCCCCACAGTTAGTAACATGCCCCTAGGAACACTTAACCCCTACACTGCCACCCACTGGTTAACCCCCTTCAATGCCAGTGTCATTTACACAGGAATCACTGCATTTGTATAGCACAGATTGCTTTATAAATGAGAACGGTCCCAAAAATGTGGTAAAAAAAAATAAAATTATTAATAAAAATGTCATAAAACTATCCCCTATTTTGTAAACGCTAGAACTTTTGCACAAACCAATCAATAATCGCTTACTGCGATTTTTTTAACCAAAAATATGTAGAAGAATACGTATCGGCTTAAACTGAGGGGAAAACATTTTTTTATATCTTTTTGGGGATATTTATTATAACAAAAAGTAAAAAATAATGCGTTTTTTTTCAAAATTGTCGCTTAATTTTTGTTTATAGCGCAAAAAAATAAAAACCACAGGGGTAATCAAATACCACCAAAAGAAAGCCCTATTTGTGGGGAAAAAAAAAGACGTCAATTTTGTTTGGGAGCCACGTCGCACGACAGCGCAATTGTCAGTTAAAGCGACGCAGTGCCGAATCGCAAAAAGTGGTCTGGTCTTTGGCCAGCAAAATGGTCCGGGGCTGAAAGTGGTTAATTTCTTAATTTTCCAAAACAATGACAAAAATTACAACTTCAAAAAACTGGCCATGCCCCTTACTAAATACTCTGGACTGTCCAGAATGGGGTCATTTGGAGGGTAATGTCCTGGCGTTTTGGGGTCTCAAGAAATGAGATCGGCCACCAGTACACTAGGATTGATTTTCAGATATACAGTGCAGAAAGTATTCACAGCGCTTCACTTTTTCCACATTTTGATAAGTTGCAGCCTTATTTCAAAATAGATTAAATTCACTATTTTCCTTAAAATTCTACAAGCAATTCCTCTATAATGACGTCGTCACAGAAGTTTATCTGAAATATTAGCAAATTTATTAAAAATAAAAAAGAGAAAAAAAATCTCATGTATACAAGTATTCACAGCCTTTGCCATGACACTTAAAATTGAGCTCAGATGCCTCCCGTTTTCACTGATCGTCCTTGGGATGTTTCTACAACCTGATTGGAGTCTACCTGCGGTAAATTCAGTTGATTGGCTGGGTTCAGAACGGTATGACACGATCCAACTTTGCCCCGCGACTTAATGTCCAACTTCAATCCCGACAATACCAAGCCCTTTAAGTCTGGTATGGATCTGGAGGGGAAACCACACACAAAAAAAAAAAAAAAAAAAAAACTGTGTGAGGCCCACCATCAGCATGGGGACAAGGTGCTTTGGGGTGGGGGGCGCAGAGCACCCATCAACCCACTCCCCTCCCCCACATGGTGAAGGCATGTGGTCCGGTATAGTCGGAGAGGGGCGGGGGTGCTCGCTCAGGCCCCCTCTTTCCTGACCTGCCGGGCTGCGCGCTCGGATAAGGGTCTGGTAAGGATTTTTATTTTGGGGGGGGGGGGGGGGGGGGTTCTCCTTCAAGATTCTCAGAGCACAAGTCGCATACCAAAGTCAAGTCAGTCAAGATGATGATCCGACTTCAATGATATTCAATAGACTGAAGTAGGCCCAAAGTAGTGCAGGAACCTTTTTCAAAGTCGGACGGACTTGTACCAGACCAGTTAAGACGGCTCTCATAGGGGACCACTGATTTATACACCTCATGGGACGTATGCTCCCAAAGTTTTTTTTTGGGGGGGTAAACTAGATGGACTTGTGTCTTTTTTCAACTTGACTATGTAACTAAGTAGCTGTCGGGCCACATTCATATATCCTCATAGTGAAAACTTTTTTTTTTTTCTGGAGCAGATTGTGTGTAAACCCAGCTAGTGACAGCAGGGAGGAAGAGCCGCACAGCTAGTGACAGCAGGGAGGAAGAGCCGCACAGCTAGTGACAGCAGGGAGGAAGAGCCGCACAGCTAGTGACAGCAGGGAGGAAGAGCCGCACAGCTAGTGACAGCAGGGAGGAAGAGCCGCACAGCTAGTGACAGCAGGGAGGAAGAGCCGCACAGCTAGTGACAGCAGGGAGGAAGAGCCGCACAGCTAGTGACAGCAGGGAGGAAGAGCCGCACAGCTAGTGACAGCAGGGAGGAAGAGCCGCACAGCTAGTGACAGCAGGGAGGAAGAGCCGCACAGCTAGTGACAGCAGGGAGGAAGAGCCGCACAGCTAGTGACAGCAGGGAGGAAGAGCCGCACAGCTAGTGACAGCAGGGAGGAAGAGCCGCACAGCTAGTGACAGCAGGGAGGAAGAGCCGCACAGCTAGTGACAGCAGGGAGGAAGAGCCGCACGGCTAGTGACAGCAGGGAGGAAGAGCCGCACGGCTAGTGACAGCAGGGAGGAAGAGCCGCACGGCTAGTGACAGCAGGGAGGAAGAGCCGCACGGCTAGTGACAGCAGGGAGGAAGAGCCGCACGGCTAGTGACAGCAGGGAGGAAGAGCCGCACAGATAGTGACAGCAGGGAGGAAGACCGCACAGATAGTGACAGCAGGGAAGAAGACCGCACAGATAGTGACAGCAGGGAAGAAGACCGCACAGATAGTGACAGCAGGGAAGAAGACCGCACAGATAGTGACAGCAGGGAAGAAGACCGCACAGATAGTGACAGCAGGGAAGAAGACCGCACAGATAGTGACAGCAGGGAGGAAGACCGCACAGATAGTGACAGCAGGGAGGAAGACCGCACAGCTAGTGACAGCAGGGAAGAAGACCGCACAGCTAGTGAAAGCAGGGAGGAAGAGCCGCACAGCTAGTGAAAGCAGGGAGGAAGACCGCAACACAAGTGAAAGCAGGGAGGAAGACCGCACAGCTAGTGACAGCAGGCAGGAAGACCGCACAGCTAGTGACAGCAGGGAAGAAGACCGCAACACAAGTGAAAGCAGGGAGGAAGACCGCACAGCTAGTGACAGCAGGGAAGACGACCGCACAGCTAGTGACAGCAGGGAGGAAGACCGCACAGCTAGTGAAAGCAGGGAGGAAGACCGCACAGCTAGTGAAAGCAGGGAGGAAGACCGCACAGCTAGTGAAAGCAGGGAGGAAGACCGCAGAGCAAGAATACAACACCACTTTTATGAGAATGCAAGGAGCAAGAATGTAAAACATGGGGATTCAGGAAGAAAAAAAAATAAAAACACATCACAGCATAGTATAAAATAAAATAAGAGAGAGAGGAGCGAGAGAGAGAGGAGCGAGAGGGAGAGGAGCGAGAGGGAGAGGAGCGAGAGAGCGAGAGGGAGAGGAGCGAGAGGGAGAGGAGCGAGAGAGCGAGAGGGAGAGGAGCGAGAGGGAGAGGAGCGAGAGGGAGAGGAGCGAGAGAGCGAGAGGGAGAGGAGCGAGAGGGAGAGGAGCGAGAGGGAGAGGAGCGAGAGGGAGAGGAGCGAGAGGGAGAGGAGCGAGAGGGAGAGGAGCGAGAGGGAGAGGAGCGAGAGGGAGAGGGAGCGAGAGAGCGAGAGGGAGAGGAGCGAGAGAGAGAGGAGCGAGAGAGCGAGAGGGAGAGGAGCGAGAGAGCGAGAGGGAGAGGAGCGAGAGAGCGAGAGGGAGAGGAGCGAGAGAGCGAGAGGGAGAGGAGCGAGAGAGCGAGAGGGAGAGGAGCGAGAGAGCGAGAGGGAGAGGAGCGAGAGAGCGAGAGGGAGAGGAGCGAGAGAGCGAGAGGGAGAGGAGCGAGAGAGCGAGAGGGAGAGGAGCGAGAGGGAGAGGAGCGAGAGAGCGAGAGGGAGCGAGAGAGCGAGAGAGCGAGAGGGAGAGGAGCGAGAGGGAGAGGAGCGAGAGAGCGAGAGGGAGAGGAGCGAGAGAGCGAGAGGGAGAGGAGCGAGAGAGCGAGAGGGAGAGGAGCGAGAGAGCGAGAGGGAGAGGAGCGAGAGAGCGAGAGGGAGAGGAGCGAGAGAGCGAGAGGGAGAGGAGCGAGAGAGCGAGAGGGAGAGGAGCGAGAGAGCGAGAGGGAGAGGAGCGAGAGAGCGAGAGGGAGAGGAGCGAGAGAGAGGAGCGAGAAAGCGGAGCGAGAGAGCGGAGCGAGAGAGCGGAGCGAGAGAGAGAAGGAGAGAAATAGAGACGGAGAGAGAAGACAGAAAGAATGCACAGCAGGAGGATAGCAAAGAGAAAGAGAACACTGCAGAGGAGAGGAGAGGAGAGAGAGAAGACAAAGAATTTGCAGATGGAAATTGCTCAGCAAGAAGGAGCAAGTGATAGAAAGCCCAGAAGGGATCACAGAGTAAAGTCAACAGAACCACAAATAGTAAAAGATGTAATAAAGCACACAACAAAAGCTAGAGCTGCACAAAGGCGGCGGAGATCAGAGTAAAGTGTTTGCTAAAAAGAGATACAATTCAGATACATAAGGGGTGACTACAACAAAGCACATTATCTGCTGAATTATCTGACGATTATTACACAGACAGGTAATACTACACAGAGAGCGCAGCAAAAGACTAATAAATGGAAGAGGAAGACAGAAGACTAAAAAGGTGTGACCCAACTAGTGTGGTATCATCAAAACAAGGATGACACCAATTAGAGGGAGACCGCAATATAGAATTCTATTATTGCACCATATTGGTGTGGGTCACCATACCCAGTTTCAGCAGCAACAAAAAATTTAGTATTAAGAAACCCTACAGAAGTAGCTATTAAATGCGGCCTCGAATGGTAATTTGCAAAAAAATTGAGGAGTAAAATAAAATAAAAAAGAAGTTGCACAGACGTGTCACCAAACACCTCCACCCATCACCAAGACTAACAACGTTCTTATCATTAGAACCAACACAGAGTCCGGACTCAAGAGGCAACACAATGGAACCAATATACTGTAGCAGGTCACATACACTCATAATTCCCCAACCTTATTCCCCAGCTCCAAAACAGAGTATTACAGTGCCTTGAAAAAGTATTCATACCCTTTGAAATTTTCCATATTTTGTCATGTTACAACCAAAAACAAATGTATTTTATTGGGATTTTAGACCAACACAAAGAGGCACATAATTGTGAAGTGGAAGGAAAATTATAAATGGTTTTCACATTTTTTTACAAATAAAATATGTGAAAAGTGTGGGGGGGAATTTGTATTCAGCCTCCTTTACTCCGATACCCCTAACTATGCCTATGACGATGGAATCTGTTGTGGTTTGATGGACTAATTGATACGATCGCTGCCATTGGATCCTTCAAGCTACACTTTATTATCTGTGTACCAGTAACAACGATGTTTCAAACAATCAGCAGATTGTGTTCGCTTGATTGTTATCTTGTATATCTATGCCAATGGAATCTGCTGCGGTTTGATGGCCTAACCGATATGATTCCCTTCCGCTGGATCCATCAAGCTACATTCAATATTTGCGTATCAGCAATTAACAATGTTTCAATCAGCTGTTTGTTTGATCTGTACCTTCCCAACTTGGACATTATCTGGATCATGAACTTGGTTCGGTTAGGACTTTACACTAGTTCAAGATCCAGATCCTCAGCGATTCCTTTTGGCAATAGAAGTGGAACTCCACTTTTGTTGAGAAAGAAGCATCCCTCCCCGGGTGATCTATGTGCATTGCAAAGATTTTACTAGGGCTGTGGAAATTCAAGATTAACTCCTCAATTTTTTTTTTTTGATCGGTACTCACCTCTCCGATGGCTTCCAGGTCTGCAGGGAGTTCCGTCGGAGAGCCGGTGACATAGACGTCACTGGACTCCTCCCCCCCTTCCTCAAGTGCCTCCGTCTGCCAACGAAGGGAAGGGGGAGGAGTCCGGTGACGAAGTTTTGATTGAACGTAACGCGTACGGGGGAGGAGCTACGCATGACGTCACCCACTGCTGCCCTACGAAACTAACACGATTGTCGGCTTGTCCACCCGCAACTCAACGGTACACCAGTTTGGAAGGTTTTTATCATCTTTGTGTGAGTTTGTGTTTTAACACAAAAATTAAATCTTATACTTAAGCGGTGAGCACTGAGATGTTTTCTTTCTACCCATGACCTGGCGTCCTTTCTGAGATCTAACGGACGTGAGAGAAGTTTATGGTCCGTGTTAACCCTTTTTATACCCACTTGCATGTTTGCACAGGGGTCCATGCCATAAGGTGAGAGTGATTAGTGAGACCGGAGGTGGAGGGATTGTCACGCTACTGTGGAAAAAAAAATGACTTACGTCAGTGCTACAGTTTGAATTTAAAACATATTTGTGTGAACTGTGAAGTTAAGTCATGGATTGTGGAAACTAACTAGTGTCGGGTGATTGTATATAGTGTATACCACATTTACCACTGACTAATGCAGAGTTGCAATGCAAGGAGATCGGCTAAAAGTAGTTGGATCTGTATGTGCGTTATCATTAATCGAAATTAGTTGATTAAATCGTTAAAAAATAAAAATAAAAGAAGAAGATTATTCGAACACGAAAATTTTAATCAGTAACAGACCTAATTTTAACAAACTTTAGCAAATTCCTACCTTTTTGTTATTGTGTAGTAATTCCTGTGTTTTTGTGTGTGTTCACGTGGAAAATTAATCTAATGGGGGTGGTTTCCACTTAAGGACCGCCTCACGCCAATGTACATCGGCAGAATGGCACGGCTGGGCACGAGCCGCGGCCACGGGACCAGCGGACCCGATCGCCGCTGGTGTCCCGCGATCAGGTCACAGAGCTGAAGAACAAGAAGTCTGTGTAAACAAACCTCTCCCCGTGCTTCCCTGTGTGGCTGTCACTGATCGTCCTTCCCTATAAAAGGAAAGAGACGATCGCGCAATTGTCAGTTAAAGCGACGCAAGCGAGATTTTTAACACAACAATAGACCAGCGTGAAGATATACATAGAATTTAAGGGATAGATTTTAGTGCAAGAAAAGCTCAAGAACAAGGTGTCAATAATGGCTGACAAAGTCAAATTAATTTAAATTCATGATATTAATTAAAAAGTTTAATACAATTATATATAAAAATATCATTATATTTTGAACTGCTATTATCGGCCAATTGCTTCCTGCATTTTTCAGTTTCATTACCAAAATTTCCCTTTGGTGCACTTCTAATGTGACTTTCTATTTGCTACATTGGTTACATTGTGTTGCTTTTGAGTATGGACTCTGTGTTGGTTAGAGGGTCAGTTCACACCACAAAAAACGCACTCCAGATCAGTTTCTGCATGCGCACTTTTAAAGCAGTTTTGATGCGTTCTGGTGCGTTTTTGGGGCGCTTCCAGGTGCTTTTTCCCCTGTTTTTTCATTATACTAGTGTCCAGTGCGTTTTTGAAGCATTTTACCACGTTTCGGTACAGTCCAGTGCAGGAAGCATGTTCTACTTTTTTTTTTCTGGAACTGAAAAGTCTGAAACTGACTGCACTGGTGTGAACGATGCCATTGGAAACCATATAACCTACTTTCCATGCGTTTTTGATGCAGATCAAAAACGCATTGGACTGCATGTGGTGTGAACTGGCCCTGAATGATAACAAGGTTGTTATTCTTATTGACGGGTGGAGGTGTTTATAACACTTAGGGCCGGTTCACACTGCGGGCGATGCGAGGCGACACGACTTGCCTCGCCACAATCTGACAAGTCGCCCCCGTTCTGTACAATGGAACCGTTCTGAGAGGAGCGACTCGAGTCGCTCCGACTCAGAAAAAAGGTTCCTGTACTACTTCTGGGCGACCTCGGGGCGACTTGCATTGACTTCTATACAGAAGTCATTTGCAAATCGCCGCTGAGGTCGCGGCGAGGCAAGTCGGTGTCGCCTAAGGGCCGGTTCACACTGCGGGCGATGCGAGGCAACACGACTTGCCTCGCCGCGATCTGACAAGTCGCCCCCGTTCTGTACAATGGAACCGTTCTGAGAGGAGCGACTCGAGTCGCTCCGACTCAGAAAAAAGGTTCCTGTACTACTTTTGGGCGACCTCGAGGCGACTTGCATTGACTTCTATACAGAAGTCATTTGCAAATCGCCGCTGAGGTCGCGGCGAGGCAAGTCGGTGTCGCCTCGCATCGCCCGCAGTGTGAACCGGCCCTTACGGTACGTGTAACCTTTTTTTTTATTTAGTATAGTCCGTATAAAGTTTTTGCAAACTACCATTTGAGGTTGAATTTTATACCTACTTCTGTAGGGATTCTTCATGCCTACATTTTTTTTTTTTTTTTGCTACCACAAGACTAAAAGGACATTTGTCGATGCGGAATTTGAAGCCTTTTTTGCTCTGTCAGCCTGCCAGCAGGGTGGAAGATGGTGATGTCATGTGGTGATGGTTACATGAAACCACCAGGGCCCGATAGTGATACCAGTCTACCTATTGTCCACAAATCACACGTCCGGATCAGTGCGGATACACCCTGCACACATTTACACACAACACATCCTGGAAAACAAGGAGATGGAAGACATCAATGACACAAGAGCATGGCTCACTGCTCTTCACGTGTTTGCAGGGAACACTTTGGTCTCAAAAGGTGGAAGGCGACACTGACAACACCTTACTAAACTGGGTAGATGCAAAGGGAAAAAAAAAAAAAAACTGTAAACAAAAAAAGAAAAGCTGTAAAAAATAAATAAAAAAAAAGGCTACAGAAAACTTTACTCACCTCTAAATCTTAAAGTAAGCTTTGGCTGTACTTCTTCCGTGGATCTCAGGAGTGCAGTTTGTTTTCAGCAGACAGCGGGGTCTGAAGCCTGCTGTCAGCTGATGTGAAAGAGCTGGTCCAGGCTCTGACAAGGAGTCGGGATCCCCCCACATGCCGGAAACCAGCCCCCAGCTCAGCCTCTCAAGCAAGACGCTTAGTGCCTGAGCCGGCCGCTCCCACCCCCTCCAAAGCCCAGCGATTCAGTGAGTTTGGGGGGGGGGGGGGGGGGCAGAGCAGACAGCGGTGACTGTTAGTCATCAGCTCTCTGCTCACAGAGCTGTGAGAACCAATCAATCTGTGGTGTTTGATCGCTCGGTTCTCAGTGTTGGAAGCACCAGTGGACAGATGCAGCGCCCACCTAGGCAAGGATGAAAACTCATTAATCTTTTAAGCCCAGACTTTTTACTTTTGGATAAAACAGGAAATAGTTAAAATGTATGTTTTTTTTTTGCCTCCTGTGTCACTTCCTGTCCCAAGGCCACATTGGGATGTAAGCGGAAATTTCTCCTAAGTGAAAGAAATCTGCTTTTAGTTGTGCCTGCAAAAAAGTCCCCCATTTAAGCCGGGTTCACATATGCACGGCCGCGCTTTCCAGCATGGGGTCCAGTGCATTCCTGTTCACCGAGTCAGGTCCGAATTGTGCCTGAATTCGCACCCAAACCGCACAGCACCCTTTTGGAAATCACCCCGTGGCTGCCCTGGACATGTGTGAACGGCTGCATTGAGAGTCAGTCACACTCGCATGTCATGCAAATTGGATGCAGTGAAAACTACATCCAATTCGTACATATGTGAACCCAGCCTGAAAGAGTTCCCCTCTATTCTTGTTCCAGCGACAATGCTCATTAAAGAGGAAGTAAACCCTAATGGGTTTACTTCCGCTTTCATTCCCTGCAAAGGTAAAGCATAATGAACTACTATGCATTGCATCGCATCGCATAGTAGTCCATTATGTGTCACTGACCTGACACAGGAGCCAGCGATGTCACCGCTGTCCCCTGTAGTCCGGAGCATCCATCTTCTCTGTGGGTCTCACTGCTCCGCCGCTGTCATTTGGCGAAGCCGCGATGACGTCACTCCCGCGCGTGCGCACGGGAGCCGTCACGCGCAGCATATTCGCCGTTGATGGTACCACTCTCAGTGCGCCTGCGTCTTCGGCGCATGCGCCGTAGACAGCGGTGCCTGTCTTTCGGCAAATATCTCCTAAACCTACACGATATTTCTTGGACCTACAGGTAAGCCTTAATCTAGGCTTACCTGTAGGTCAAAGTGTGTTGTAAGGGTTTACAACCACTTTAAGACAAATAATGGCCGAATCTCCCCTGCATGGACGCAGGACTGATGAACCGAGCGGAGGACGGCTTGCACACACAGCGGGGAGGACATTGCTGGATCCAGGGGACAAGGTAAGAAAGTCTCCCTGTATCCAGCGATGCGATCCCGAGTCTGGCTCGGGGTTACCGCTCGTGGTACTGAAATCCCTGCCCGAGCCAGACTCGGGATCACCGTCAGGCAGGTTAATAAAGGAAGAGCTACCATCAAATCTTAAAAAGTTAAAAATGTAAAAAAAAATGGCTAAGCTATCGTGACTCAAAACGTGATCACTGAAGGGTAAAATAGTGAAGGAATCAACAGCACAAAACAATCAGCTGCCTTCCTGGACACACAGGTGACAGTTCTCACACAAGGGACGTGGTGAAAGTACAAACACACAAGAACACAACACACTCCACTGATCTGTGCACAAATCCGTTTCAGTTTTTTTTTTTGTAAAGAGGAAGCCATAACGAAAGGACATATAACAAAAATATCAGTATACAGGAAAACGTCAAGTGTCACTCCGCAGAACGATGTGACCTCTGCTTCAACATTAGTCACTCCGGCAGACGTGCGCCCATTCCAGAACAAGCAAGGTTGGGGAAGATTGCGAGAAATCTGAAAGAAGTGTTATATATGATAATATGTGCAGGAGAGGAATGGGGAGGGTCTGATGTGGGATATTAGGGCTGCAGTCACACCTGAGCGGTTTTATTTTTTACCGCGATTTTGTTCAGGTCAGGAAAAACGCCTGTAATCTTCCCCATAGAAGCTCGTGTTCTCTTTTTGATCTTGGGGTGTTATTCAGACATCAAAACGCCCAGATGTGAACAGGAGCCACTGAAATGAATGGGATTTTGCTTGTTGGGCGTTTTTCAGGTGTTTTACAAGCGCTTTATGAACTGAAAGTGCTCAGGTGTAAATGCAGCCTAAGGCCGCGTACACACGGGCGGATTGTCTGCCCAACTAAGTTCGTCAGACAATCCGACAGACAGTCCGTTCAACTTTTGAATGAACGGACTTGACCACACACGATGAACAGACAGTCCGCTGAAAGCTTGCGCGATGATGTGTACAGCACGTACGACGGGACTAGAAATACGACGTCCAATACACTGCAATGCAACCTTCGGCGTGTAAATCCTTTCTGAGCATGCGCCATACTTAGTCCGTCCAACTTGCCTACACACGAGCGGACTGTCCGCTGAAACCAAGTTTGGACGGACAAAATTACGGAAATTCCGAAAGACTTCGTTCGTCAGACTGTCCGCTGAAAAAGTCCGCTGAAGCCCACACACGAGCGGATTGTCCGCTGAAACACGGTTCAGCGGACTAAGTTGGGCAGACAATCCACCCGTGTGTACGCGGCCTTAGGCCCCTTTCACGTGGACGATCCGTTCAGGTCCACCTGTCAGTTCTTTAGGCAGACCTGAACGGACACTCCATATAGGTCTATGGGAGGGACAGATGTAGAGCCGAAACAACTAATCGATTATGAAATTAATCGATTATGAAAATAGTAATCGATTAATCGGCCACTAACATAATGGGGTTAAAAAAAAAAAAAAAATGAGCCCTTTATAGTACAAAGAGCAAACCGCTACTGTAAATATTACTTTCACCGTCCCATAGTAAAAAATGAACCCCTTACAGTAGCGATTATTTGCTCTTTTTGTACTAATTTTAGTTTTTTTTAACCACGTTATGTTACAAAGCCTCAGACCTGGGTCACACCTCTGTGTTTTTTGGTGCTTTTTGCAAACTCCCTACAGTTCATTTACATGGTTTACACGTTCACATCCATGATTTTTTCAGCTGCTGCGTATTTGGAAAAAAGACAAGGACTTTTATTTTTTTATTTTTTACGCAAAACAGTGCTATTTTGTTTTTTTGGTTTCAATATACTTCAACGGAGAAGCTGCAGAAAAACATGCAATAATGCGTTTTTGCGGCAATTTGTGTTTTTTAATCTGCCCAACAACAAATTGGCCAAAAAAAAAAAAAGGGTAAAAATGCAAATCACAGCAAAATTACCTTTTTTATTTCTATTTTAAGGTTATTCATCAATTAATCAAAACAATAGGCCAACTAATCGATTATGAAAATAATCATTAGTTGCAGCCCTAGACGGATGTCAGCGGTGACACGTCCACTGACAACCTGACTCGCTCTGATCCAAAAAAGTGTGATGGAGGGAAAAAAAAAAACTTTCCATCCATCTGCGGATCGGGTGACGACACTCTGTGGTCCGTCTTCATCCGATCCCCCATAGGGGAGAGCGGCACTCTGACAGCTCCGTCCCTGCACAGCGTGCAGCAACAGACCTGTCATCTTTCTGCTCAGCGGGGATCGACAGAGCGACCTCCCCGCTGAGCAGAGCGGGCTCCGGACACGGACACGTCTGTGTGAAGGAGCCCTTATGTAGAGGACGGAAGTGCAGAATGTAGGACAGCAAGTAGTATGTAAAAGAGGGGAGTATGGAAGGTCTGGCATGGGGCATTAAAATGCGGGAAAGGAGTGCAGAGGATTTTACACAGAGCAGTATGTGCAGAGAGGAGTATGGAAGGTCTGGCATAGGGCGTTATGTGCAGATGGTCTAACAGAGCAGTATGTGCAGAGGGGAATATGGGAGGTTTGGCATGGGACAGTATGTACAGGAGAGGAGTGCAGAGGGTCTCATATAGGGCAGTATGCGCAGAGAGGAGTAGGGAAGGTCTGGCATAGGACAGTATGTGTGGGGGAGGAGTGCAGAGGGTCTGGCATGAGGCGGTATGTGCGGAAGAGGAGTATGGATTGTCTGCAATGGGGTGATGTGTGCAGTAGAGGAGTGCAGTTGCTCTAACACAGCAGTATGTGCAGAGAGGAGTATGGAAGGTCTGGCATGGGCAGTATGTGTGGGAGAGAAGTAAAGAGGGTCTGACACAGGGCAGTAGAGAGAAGTATAGAAGGTCTGGCACAGAGCAGTACGTGCAAGAGAGTGAAGGTGGTCTGGCACGGGGCAGTACGTGCAAGAGAGTGAAGGTGGTCTGGCACGGGGCAGTACGTGCAAGAGAGTGAAGGTGGTCTGGCACGGGGCAGTATGTGCAGGAGAGTGAAGGTGGTCTGGCACGGGGCAGCACGTGCAGGAGAGTGAAGGTGGTCTGGCACGGGGCAGTATGTGCAGGAGAGTGAAGGTGGTCTGGCACGGGGCAGCACGTGCAGGAGAGTGAAGGTGGTCTGGCACGGGGCAGTATGTGCAGGAGAGTGAAGGTGGTCTGGCACGGGGCAGTATGTGCAGGAGAATAGTATAAGGCTGCTTTCACACTGATGTGCTGCAGTTTACATGCATGTGAAGGAGCGGAATGAGTGATGAGGCGATCTGTTGCCTCTCACCATTGGATTTTAGCCCACGATTGGTGTGCAATGCACGTGATTGCAACATGGTAGTACGGTAAGTAGAGGTTTAAATCAGGTGTGAGGGGGGTGACACTGTGCCCGGTGACCTTTGACTTCTCCCATGTCGTTCAGGTAGATCTCCACCTCTTTAACCAATTTGTGCCGGCGCTATTGCCAAAAGACGGCTACCGCGCGGGCTTAAAATGCAAGGAGGGCTTACATGGATGTTCTCGGGGCACGCTCTGATTATCAAGTCCTTGGAGTCCCGTCAAAAAAAGAGGCAAACTGTTCACCGCTTTCTGTTAGAGGGACATGGGTTCCCTTAGTGATCACCAGTGCCACCCATCAGTGCCCACAAGTAGTGCCCATCCCATCAGTGCCATTAGTGAAATATAAAATTTTGCAAACAGATAATTTCTCTAACAAAATATAAAAACGCTTTGATTTTTTTCAACATTTTCTGTACATTTTTTTGTTTGTTTAGCAAAAAATAAAAAACCCAGTGGCGATTACATACCACCAAAAGAAAACTCTATTTGTATGAAAAAGCATCAATCTTTATTAGATTGTAAGCTCTTCTGAGCAGGGCCCTCTTAATCCTCTTGTATTTTATTGTATTGCAACTGTATTGTCTCCTTTTTAAATTGTAAAGCACTGCGTAAATTGCTGGAGCTATATAAATCCTGAATAATAATAATAATAATAATAATAATAATAATCTTCTGTTCCAAACTTAAAATGGTAGAAGAAAAAAAACACCTGAGTGATATATACAGGGGCTGAAGTGTCTAGAGCTCAGTCCCCCCCCCCCCCCCGATGGCTCACTCTGACTGGCCGCATCACTCTCAGAGGAGGATGCCATTTTTTATTTCTTTTTATTTTTTTTAGACATGGATTTAGGTTGCCGTAAAACAATAGATCCTCTTGAACCCTTTTAGGTGTACCCCTTCCGCTCATAGCCTGATGCACAAAGCAGAGGCACTACCAGAAGGAATGCATACACTGCTAGGTCTATAGTCCAGCACAATTGCCGCTATTAATGCCCAGCCTGATGCAGCAGTAAAAAATGTGTCAAAGGAAATGCCCGTGTCACCAAACCTGTTAATGCCACCTCTTTGAGACATAAGATATTAAAAAAAATTCTTAAAAAACTCCACTTACCTTTCCTGCCGCAGGGTTTTCTGTGGTAAACCAACAGACCCAATCTTCACCCTTTGCGGTGGGTTCTGTTAAACCTTCAGGAGCGGACCTGCAACAGCACCCTGCCAGTAAAACTTTATGGCCTCACTAACAAAAAGTACTGGATCCCAGGGTCCAGCTCTCTAAAAGGAGAAGCATTCACAGGCAAAAACCTTGTTTCT
Source organism: Lithobates pipiens (assembly GCF_037356315.1). NCBI lineage: Eukaryota > Metazoa > Chordata > Amphibia > Anura > Ranidae > Lithobates > Lithobates pipiens. The sequence continues at coordinate 16,987,158 of NW_027507825.1, forward strand.
TCAGATATGAGGCCCGGGTACCATTCAATTTGGCCAGAAAAGACACTTTGAATGGATCCGATCAGCATGGCTAGCCCTAGCAAGGATTGCGCCAGTGGAGCTCAGTACAGCACATCTTTACTAATGACCAGCACCTTAGACCAGGGGTCTCAAAGTGGCGGCCCTCCAGCTGTTACAAAACTACAAGTCCCATCATGCTTCTGCCTGTGGGAGTCATGCTTGTAATTGTTAGCCTTACAATGCCTACAATGGACTTGTAGTTTTGCAGCAGTTTGAGACCCCTGCCTTAGACACTGGCGAAAAAAAAGGGGTACTCCCAGTAGTGGGATGGGTTATATAGGGAGTGCATTTTTTGTCTTAGGGTGTGCCAGTGTCCATCACCTGAAGGTGGCCTATAACCCACATAGTAACTACTATGGCTCTGTGTCCCGTGATGTACGATAAGAAACGATCATTTAATTTGGGTACAGTGTTGCATGGCTGCACAAATGTCATTTAAATTGTGAGAGCAATTGCCCAGTAAGCAAGCTATTAAGGTTGCCTATCCCTGGTGGAAACATTTCCTTGTTTACAGTCACAGTTTCTGCACTAGGAGAGAAAACAAGGAAGACATCTGCTCAGCATACCTGTATGAGTCCATGTCTTCACAGTCATATGCCATAAATGATGTTTTTTATGCTGCTATACAATCATAAAACCATTGCACATTGTAAACCGTAATGATTTCATGATTGTTTAGCAGCATACAAGCATAATATGCAGGGAAACCATGCATAAATATAGCTGTAGTGTGTAAAATACATGCATGTGGACTTAAACTGAGGGTAAGAAAGACATTAGTGATCTCTAGGGATTAGCTCAGGTGTGTTTGCATGGAACACGTGCAGAGCCCGTCAGGAAGTTGGCGCAGCGCTGCGCTAATCACAGGCAGTGAGACATTGCCCCGATGTGCGGCTGCAGAGATCAGGCAATGTCTCACTGCCTGTGATTAGCGCAGCGCTGAACCGACTTCCTTGACGGGCTCTGCACGTGTTCCATGTGAACACACCTGAGCTCATCCCTAGTGATCTCTATTGAAGTGCTCTCCACTATGGGAAGTCAGCAATAAAATGTGATGCATGGCTTAGCTAACCCTATGCGGGAGCTTGTCTGCTTCTAAGGCCTGATTCACATCTATGGCATTTTTAGTGCTTTTTGCATTTTGCACTACAGAACGTGTTCCATAGGAAACCATGGTAGATGGACTGTAGTGCAAATCCGAAAAATGCAAAAAGCACTAAAACTGCCATAGGTGTGAATCCAGCCTAACAGTCTGTGGTCTTCAGTGATTGCATGAGTACAGAGCAGTAAAGTTGCTCCCAACACAGACCACATTGAATCAAACAGGGATGGGAAACCAAAAACTTGCTTTGCTCAGTCCCTGTTGCACAGTGCAGACACAGACAGTCTGAACTTAAGCAAGTCAAACTTGGCCTGGACCTGTAGTGACTGCTCTCAATCAAAAAAAAAAAAAAAGTTGCTAGGTAAATCTGCATATGTTAAAATAGTATTTGCATCATTAGGTCCATTGCTATTAAAAAATAAAAAGAAGGTAGTGGTAGGTAACAAATTAAAAGGCAAAACACTCTTGGCTTTAACCCCCATGGTGCTTTCACAAGATTGATGTCTCAGAGCTGTTTAAACACTTCCTGCAAGGAAACCGCGAAACATGCTGAAGACACAGGATAACAAAACTCTGCACAGCGACACATTAACCATTCACGGGAAAGCGTGCAGAATAAAGCAGCGTCTACTCACCAGGCTCCAGCTTAATAATCTTCACTGCGGCCAGCTCTCCCGTCTGTAGATTTCTAGCCTGGAAACAAAAAAAGCACATAATATTCTGGTTACTCAACCAATTCCAGGAAAACATACTAAAAATACATTTCTATTCCAGAGACTCACCTGGACAATAAAATGAAAAACTAATATTTAAAAAGCACCTTTGGGGAAATAAAAATATAAAATAATAAAAAAAATAAAAACATCCACACACACACACCATGCAGCCCAGTCATGTATTATAATGGAACTGAATATAGAGCAAAAAGTCCATCCCACCCCAACTCTCCTAATAAAAATTGTAATGAATATACAGACCACGGATGCAGGCAATTATACCTTCTCACTACGGCAACCTATTTATCTGCAGCTTGTCTACATGTATAAGATGGGTTGGAAGACTGCTTGCAGGGAAAATGGCTACCGCACAATGCCAACTCTGTCATGCCATGGGCAGGCTGGGACAGGAAAAATATATAAATGATCTCAATCTGAGGACTTCAACAAAATGGTGGCCATCTGCAGACACAGACACACACAGACACACACTCCCTACTGCATGAATGTAAGTGAGGTGGGCAAAAGATGGCTTCAGCTCTTGTTCTCCACCTATAGAGAACTCATCAGATGCGTTTCTCCCTTTTCAGGGCTTAAAGCGGGCTTCCACTGCTTCCGAGGTTTTTTTTTGGGGGACATTTAAAAAGCAATTCGCGTTTAAATAGTTTACTCACTTGTTCCGTTTTTGTTCTTTGCCCATTGCCATTTGCCAATAAAAGATTGATTTTTAAAAAAGATCTACACCGTTTCCATCTTGCCTGTGGGCATGTGAAGCCCACAGGCATTCTCTTCCAGGCTTCTATGATGTCAATCTCTCAGCATGCAATGGCCGTTCTAGCTCCGATCTCACGCATGCGCAGTAAGGAAATATCGAGCGCCGTCAACAGCTTCAGTTGCCATCACAACGGGGCAGTGTCATTGGAAGTCCCGCCCCGTCGTGATGGCAACTAAGATAAAAATGGTTTCGTAATCCCGCGATAACTCTCGGCTGGCCGCCGCACAGACTCCTGGGATCAATGAGAAAAGATCCCAGGAGACAGTGAGAGTTGCGGAAATGATGAGTTAGCTGTAGAAGCCACGCCCATATCTGCAAGATGCACATTCCGGAAGCAGAGACAGAAGAAAAAAAAAAGGTATATTTAAGAGCCCATTCACACAGGGGCAACTCCTGATCCGACTTCAGGTCGCCCCTAGTCGCCTCAGGTCGGACAACATTTAAAAAGCAATGTAAGTGAATGAGAGCCGTCTTAATGCACACTACTGAAGTCGCTCCGACTTCAGAAAATGTTCCTGTACTACTTCTATCCGACTTGTAGGCGACTGGTACCCATTGATTTCAATGGAGATCGCCTCCAAGTCGGATCTCCGTTTATACGGAGGCGACTTTGACAGAATTATCAGCTCTCAAGAGGGAACTCCACGGCAAATTTCTGAAAAAAATTTGGCGTGGGTTCCCCCTCCGAGAGCATACCAGGCCCTTAGGTCTGGTATGGATTCCAAGGGGAACCCCCTACGCCGAAAAAACGGCGTGGGGGTCCCCCCCAGATCCACACCAGACCCTTATCCGAGCACGCTACCCGGCCGGCCAGGAAAGGGGGTGGGGACGAGCGGGCGCCCCCCCCCCCTCCTGAGCCGTACCAGGCCGCGTGCCCTCAACATGGGGGGGGTGCCTTGGGGGAGGGGGGGCGTGCGGCCCCCCCACCCCAAAGCACCTTGTCCCCATGTCGATGAGGATAAGGGCCTCTTCCCGACAACCCTGGCCGTTGGTTGTCGGGGTCTGCGGGCGGGGGGCTTATCGGAATCCGGGAGCCCCCTTTAATAAGGGGGCCCCCGGATACCGGCCCCCCACCCTATGTGAATGAGTATGGGGTACAATGTACCCCTACCCATTCACCTGTGGAAAAAAGTACAAAAAAAAACACAACACAGGGAAAAAATATTTTATTGCACAGCTCCGGGGGTCTTCCGTCTTCGGGGGTCTTCTCGCCGGACTCCTCCGCTATCTTCTTGTAGCTCTTTTACTAGCGGAGGAGTCCGGCTTTCTTCCTCCCCGCCGCCGGCCTCTTCTCCCGACTTCGGGGGTCTTGTCCCCCTCTTCGGTTCTTCTGCCGGGCCACCGCGCCTTCTTATAGCTCTTTTGCAGGCGGTGGCCCGGTCTTCTGTCGTCGCCGCCGCCGCCGCCTTCCGTTCTTCTTCTTCTTCTTCTCCAGGAGATGTTGACACGACGCTCTCTCCGGCCGGAATGCCAGAGCCGCCCTGCGCTGCCACTTATATAGGGACAATGGGGCGGTGTCACATGGGTTGATGTCACATGGGTTGATGTCACATGGTAAGGGGGCGGAGTCACCATGTGACATCAACCCATGTGACCAACCCATGTGACATCAACCCATGTGACACCGCCCCATTGTCCCTATATAAGTGGCAGCGCAGGGCGGCTCTGGCATTCCGGCCGGAGAGAGCGTCGTGTCAACATCTCCTGGAGAAGAAGAAGAAGAAGAACGGAAGGCGGCGGCGGCGGCGACGACAGAAGACCGGGCCACCGCCTGCAAAAGAGCTATAAGAAGGCGCGGTGGCCCGGCAGAAGAACCGAAGAGGGGGACAAGACCCCCGAAGTCGGGAGAAGAGGCCGGCGGCGGGGAGGAAGAAAGCCGGACTCCTCCGCTAGTAAAAGAGCTACAAGAAGATAGCGGAGGAGTCCGGCGAGAAGACCCCCCGAAGACGGAAGACCCCCGGAGCTGTGCAATAAAATATTTTTTCCCTGTGTTGTGTTTTTTTTTTGTACTTTTTTTCCACAGGTGAATGGGTAGGGGTACATTGTACCCCATACTCATTCACATAGGGTGGGGGGCCGGTATCCGGGGGCCCCCTTATTAAAGGGGGCTCCCGGATTCCGATAAGCCCCCCGCCCGCAGACCCCGACAACCAACGGCCAGGGTTGTCGGGAAGAGGCCCTTGTCCTCATCGACATGGGGACAAGGTGCTTTGGGGTGGGGGGGCCGCACGCCCCCCCTCCCCCAAGGCACCCCCCCATGTTGAGGGCACGCGGCCTGGTACGGCTCAGGAGGGGGGGGCCGCCCGCTCGTCCCCACCCCCTTTCCTGGCCGGCCGGGTAGCGTGCTCGGATAAGGGTCTGGTGTGGATCTGGGGGGGACCCCCACGCCGTTTTTTCGGCGTAGGGGGTTCCCCTTGGAATCCATACCAGACCTAAGGGCCTGGTATGCTCTCGGAGGGGGAACCCACGCCAAATTTTTTTCAGAAATTTGCCGTGGAGTTCCCCCTTGAGCTCATTCTCTGCTTGGCCTCGGCAAAAGTCGCCTGGCCTGGGGCGACTTGTAAGTCGTCCCAAGTCGGGCTTGAAGTCATCACAAGTCGTTTTGAAGTCGTCCCAAGTCGCGCTGTGATCTTAACTCAAGTCGTGTCCAAGTTGCCTGACTCAAGTCGCCTACAAGTCGTGTTGCCCCTGTGTGAATGGGCTCTAAAGAAAAAAAATAAAAAATAAAAAAAGGGTCAGTTTTAGACATATTACATCTATCTGATCACATACAGCTTTTATATATAAAACGTGTGGAGCTCCGCTTTAATCAGAGGCCACTATGGAAAGTCAGCAATCAAATGTGATGCAGGGCTTCGCTAACCCTATGCAGGAGCTTGTCTGCTTCTAGCAGTCTGCAGTCTTCAGTGATTACATGATTGCAGAGCAGTAAAGTGGCTCCTTACACAGACCACACTGAATCAAACAAGATTGGTAAACAGAAAACTTTCTTTGCTCTCAGTTCTTGTTGCAGAGTGCAATCAGTCTGAAGGGGTCTCTACAACTAAGCCCCAAAAAAGGGGCAAAACGCATCTGAGAAGTTCTCTACAAGTGGAGAACAGGAGTTGGATCCATCTTTTACCCATTTACATTTATGCAACAGAACGTCAGTGTCTGCATGGAGGCGGCCACCATTTTGTTGAAGTCTACTGGAGCTTGACAAGCCAATTCTGTCTTGCACCGGTCTTTTCACATGCTGATCCAAGTGACACAGTTTTGGAGGGGCCTTCAAGCAGTACTAGATTTAAAATTGGAGGTTGTTCTATTCAATAAAGCTGAACTCTAGGAATATTTTGTATTGCATGCCTACCATGATCCAAACTTGGACCAATGTAGATATGCAATACAGATTATTCCTGGAGCTCAGATTTACGTTTCGTTCACATCTTGGCATCCTGGATCACGGGCAGGATCACCGTGATTCCAAAATGCGGCAAATCGCGGGCACCTGTGCGATCCCCGACACTTCCTATAGCAGACCGATCGCAGTGCGATTTTACCACAAGTCGGTGGGTGACAATGGCAGTAAAATCACACAGAATCGCAGGAGGCCTGTAGCCCAAAAGTTGTACAAGATCTTATTTTTGGCGACAGGCGTCCCGCGATTCTACCGTGACTTGGCGCTGCACGATTAAGCGTTAAAAAACCGATTCACTCCCCTTGCAATCTCTCCCAGATTCTTTCATATAAACAAGTGGAGAGATTATGTGCTCACTCAGCTGTCAAAGAAAGCATCCCGGGCAATCTGCCAAGTGTAGAACTTGAAACATTGTAACCAATGCTTACTTCTTAGATCAAAGGGAAAGAACTTCTTATTGTAAACAAATAATCTGGGCAGTCTGCCAAGCTTTCAACCAGTGTAAATGCAGGAAGTTTAACCACTTAAAGTCTAAATCTTTTTCTGACACTTTTTAAAGCGGACCGCCACCCTGAAGTGGAAGTTCCGCTCATCTGATCCCTCCCCCCCTCCGGTGCCACAATCGGCACCTTTCAGGGGGTGCAGATACCTGGATAATCCAGGTATCTGCACCCACCTCCACAAGATCGCCGCAGATGCCCCGCCCCCCCCCCCCATTGTGGCTTCACTTCCCGATTCCCTGACAGAGGATGGCGGCAGGGGACAGCAGAGAGACGAACGATTGCTCGTCATCTGCCGCTGACATCGCTGGACCCTGGGACAGGTAAGTGTCAATTTATTAAAAGTCAGCAGCTGCAATATTTGTAGCTGCTGGTTTTTAATATTTTTTTTTAAAAGGTGCAGTTCCTCTTTAAGTTAAAATCAATATTTTTTGCTAGAAAATTACTTGGAACCCCCAAACATTTTATAATATATATTAGATATATATATATATATATATATATATATATATATATATATATACATATACATACATATATACATACATATATATATATATACATACATATATACACACATACATTCAGAGAACTACATTTCCCATGATGCTACACTACACTGCAGAGTGCATGAGTATCATTCGAAATGTAGTTCCAAGACATCTGGGGTGCCAAGGCTCCCCATCACTGCCCTAGGGAATAAAATGGCAATTGCTGCAATATTGTATGTCGCACTGTATCTTCCCAGCAGTCTTTCAAATGCATTTTTTGGGAAAAAATACACTTCAATAAATAAAATAAAAAAACAGTAAAGTTAGCACAATTTTTTTTTTGGTTTTAATGTGAGAGATGATGTTACGCCGTGAGAATCGTGATCTATCTTCTAAGCAAAAAAATTGTGATTCTCATTTTAGCCAGAATCGTGCAGCTCTACTGTGACTGTTGTCTTCCGGATGGCAGTAAAATCGCCCCGAGATCGGGGGGTGCCATTGGAAGTGATGGGGATTGCAGGGACATTCCGCCATTTGCAGAGATTCCGCCCACGATCCGGAACGCCAAGATGTGAATGGAGCCTTAAAGATTTTCATCAGGAGGGTGAACTGCTTTTTGTTATGAATTTAGCTCTATATTCATGATAATTTCCTAAAAACGAAGCCCTGAAATAAACCAAAAATGTACAAAAAAGTGCACTATGGTGTGTCACATGGCCCCTTCCCGAAGAGGAAGGCTCTTTTCTTGACCCTCCAAGAATGGGAGGCTCCTGTGAGGGACTCTTGTCCATCTAGCTGTAAGGACCGGCAGACCTCGTGATCAGCTGAAGCCGACCACCGAGTACTAGATTAGTAGGAATCTCAGGGCAGGCCCAAAAGACCCACACCCTACCATCCTGAAGTGAAAAACTTGAAGAAAAAAAAAAAAATTAAAAGTAGTTTACAGGACAAGGCTTTGCAGCCTGGTAACAATAATTTCCATGGTCTCAGATTAAAAGATCTAGCCCATGAGTTGAGGTGCAGATAAAAGCAAGTTGTACTGTGGACTAACGGTTATTCTCACAGTGGGGTCCCAAACCCATAGACGCCATTGGCTCTCCGCCTTAGTAGCCCTCGACCAGCGGCAACGCTCCAGTCAGCAGGCACTGGGCCCTCCAAATCCTCCACACCAGGGAAATACTTCTAATATCCAGCTTATCCAGCGGCCACTAAATTTGGTTTCTTTCACATGGGATAGAACCCCCAGGACTCCCATCATACTGGTAGGGGTAATATACAGACAACCATCCCAATCAGAAGTCCAGAATGATGGCGGAGCATCTCTACTGGACATTGATAACAGATACTACATTTGATCTTAGCTAAAAAGGAGAAGACACTGTAATGCATAGTGCAGCATTTTAACTTTTTTTTTAAATTTTGGGGGCCCAAATTTGTTTAGGCTGCACAAAGAGGATTTCAATAGGGCTGAAGCGATAAAATCGACAATGAAAATTGTTGCCGATTTTCATTACTGATTTGTTGGTCTTCATGCATCTTCCTCGCTGCCTGTCAGTCCTAACTCCATCTGAGTGTTACACAATCCCCTGTGTACAAGCCGCTTTCTCATAGCGGCGCTCATGTGACCGGGCACGTCCACCTCTCCTCCTCGCTGACGTCAACGGTGCATTCTCAGGCCCACCCACTTTGCTGCCCTCGAGGGACGACAGAGAGAAGCAGCGGTAAAGCATTGAGCTGCAATAAGGTAGCGACTCACTTACAGTGGCAAAACATTCATACAATGACAAGTGCCAAATCATTGGCGTTCCTGGGGTGGGATAGTGACCCATCATTGGCGTTCCTGGGGTGGGATAGTGACCCATCATTGGCGTTCCTGGGGTGGGATAGTGACCCATCATTGGCGTTCCTGGGGTGGGATAGTGACCCATCATTCGCGTTCCTGGGGTGGGATAGTGACCCATCACTGGCGTTCCTGGGGTGGGATAGTGACCCATCACTGGCGTTCCTGGGGTGGGATAGTGACCCATCACTGGCGTTCCTGGGGTGGGATAGTGACCCATCACTGGCGTTCCTGGGGTGGGATAGTGACCCATCACTGGCGTTCCTGGGGTGGGATAGTGACCCATCACTGGCGTTCCTGGGGTGGGATAGTGACCCATCACTGGCGTTCCTGGGGTGGGATAGTGACCCATTATTAGCGTTCCTGGGGGGTAATAGTGCCCCATCATTGGCGTTATCCGGGGGGAAGGGGTGGGGGAATAGTGCCCCATCATTGGTGTCAGTTTGAGGAATACACAGGTCTCACCTTCCCACCCTCCAGTCCAGTTCCTCCAGGCCGGTCTCCTCATTTTGGATCTGGTCCCCTATCTAAACAAACTCCCTTCCTATCGCAACCCCGTCTGGTCCAGTTCCAGTCCTACATGCCTCTATTCCAAACTCCCTCCCTCCCTACTCCCTCCAACACCCGGTCTCCAAACCAGCCAACTCCCTCCCACCCTGCAGTCCGGTGCCCTCTCCTATTCAGAGCCAACCCCTTCCCTGCAATGTCAGTAATGAATGAGGAATTTACTTTAGTAGTTATGTTGTGATGCAGTTTGAGTGTAACCCTCTGTTTTTTCATTATTATTTGAAATAAATAAATAAAAAAATCACTTTTATTCCTATTTCAAGGAATGTAAACATCCCTTGTAATAGGAATAAGGCATGATAGGTTTTTGCAGAGAGATCTGGGGTCTATAATTCCCCTCGTCCTACTTCTATGTTGGAAAGCCTGAGATCAAAAAAAAAAAAAAATCTCAGACTTTTTTTTTTTTTTTTTTAAGCGCAATTGTCAGTTAAAGTGACGCAGTGCCGAATAGCAAAAAAGTGGTCGGGTCTTAAGCCAGCAAAATGGTCCGGGGCTGAAAGTGGTTAAGAGAACATAAAGGAAAGAAAGAGAAGAAAAAAAAAAAAAAGAGTGCAAATGGTGGAGAAATAATGGGTAGTGAGGTGTGAGGGGGAAATAAAGAATGTGGTGGGATAGAGAGAACGGACGCACACTGCAACAAAGCAACTAATCATATCCTAGCTGAATGTTCTCCAATCTATAAATGAAAGATTTATCCCCCCCCCCCCCATTTCTTGTCTTCTTTCCATTTATCGGGTCCATTGCAGAGCCGAGTGGTTTAGTAAAGTAAGGAGCTGATGAGAAGGGGGTCACTGAAACCTCAGCTGGTGCTTGAAGTGTCCCGGAAGCCCCAGCTGTGTGCCAGAAGACTCGGCTATTTGGCCGGATCTGGAATCTCAGCTGCTTGTGGATTAGGGCAGGGAACAGGCTGCAAAGGGATCGCAGTAACGCAATATCCCTTGGCAACGTCCCACCATCATATCACACTACGGGCAGACATTTCACATGAGGAACACCGACATACGCCACTTCCAAACCGAGCTTTACAAATCACAACGTCCACATGCAAACGGCAGAAACAACGGCTAGCCAATGGAACTCCAGATAAAGAAAAAAAAATACAGTGGAAAAGACGACTTTACCGAGTTTGTCATCCTATGTGGCCAGTCTTGTGATACACACGTCACGCCGCACAGCCTAGCAGGTGACAACCCCATTTCCTGTTTCAGCCGTGCAATTTCCTGTGTCACCAGTGTATCCAGGCTGGACAATGAATAGGCGTCATCACTTTTGTGCCATCAGCAGGCTATTGGAATAATCTTCCTACCTGTGCAGTGAGTGAACAGAGCTACAATCTTTTGGCAGGTAAAGTATAAAAAAAATAAAAAATAAAAAATACATTACGCACTTCAGCTTTTTAGCGATTTGCCCGGAGTTTCACTTTAATCTGGGCACGCAGAGTTTGTGGTTTGTGCCAGTAATAATGAAAACAGAGAATCATGTAATCATTGCCTAAGACCTCAGCAATGTCACCACTTCAGAGGCCTGCGATTTTATAGGTGCCTTCCACTATACAGTCAAAAGACTTCTAATGCAGAAAACCTAATGCAGGCTCTGTTCACACCTCTACGCACAAAAAAACAAACACATTTTTAATTGTGCTGCACCAAATTGCATGATACTTTGTTGCTATGCATTATTGCATGCGACTTCTAATGCACATTAGCAAAAGTGTGTTGGGGTGCCATTAAGAATTAGCCACCAACAAAAGTGAAAAAAAAAAAAGCCCACGCCAAACGCCCAAGATTTTGCTTGCGCTCCTGCATAGCACAAATGTGAACGGAGCCGAATATATTGGTGGTTAACGTGGTTGCAAACCTTTACATTATACCCAGTGAAGTGACTGGCCTCAGGCGATACACAGATGAAACAAATCCCCCTACATAAGTTGTACTTGTTTAGCTACAGCTGTCTTTCCACCTAAATCCATTCACAGTGCAGAAATTACACGGGATCTCTCAGCTCTGAAAAGAAGGGGGCAGAAGTAGCATCAATGAGGAGAGCTCTGAGAGCCGATTGGACACACCCGACTTCATACAGCACAAAGGAATAGAGCTGAGGCTGTCAATCACAGACTGTGCCCTGTCCCCATTTTCTTCGGTGTCAAGAAAACTCTTCAGAAGCGATTGATGCTTCTAGTAGATGAATAAAGCAGCAGACAGAAATTCCACTTATTGTTCTCCATTGAGACAAGTACACACTATAGAGAGCAGGGATCTTGAACGCGGTCATGCAACACTGTACCCATTTTATAAAATTGTTATCATATTTTCACACAATTAGAGCTTTCTTTTGGAAGTATTTAATCACTGCTGGGTTTTTTATTTTTTGCTAAACGAAGGGCACCCACTGGTGAGGCTGCTCTGAAGGGCACCCACTGGTGAGGCTGCTCTGAAGGGCACCCACTGGTGAGGCTGCTCTGAAGGGCACCCACTGGTGAGGCTGCTCTGAAGGGCACCCACTGGTGAGGCTGCTCTGAAGGGGACCCACTGGTGAGGCTGCTCTGAAGGGGACCCACTGGTGAGGCTGCTCTGATGGGGACCCACTGGTGAGGCTGCTCTGAAGGGGACCCACTGGTGAGGCTGCTCTGAAGAAACCAGGGGAGTTTGCATCTTCTTTAACAGGGACACAGACAGCAAAAACAAAACAAAAAAACCCCACTGACAAGCATTCTAATCTGTCTCCACTCTATCCAATACAAAAAAAAAAGTTTGCCTTTAGGCCCCTATCAGACGTGTGCAACTTGCCCTGTGACTTGGGACTGAAAAGTTGCATGACACGTCGTACCCCATGATTTCCAATGAGTACCCTTCATATCTGTGCGACCTCAAAGTAGTCCCTGCGCGACTAATGCGATTTGAGGTCCATAGACTTCAAAATTACACAGGCATTGCTTCAAGTCGCTTCAAAGTCACGTGACTTTCAGGTCGTACAAGTGTGAAAGGGGCCTTCGTTTTAATGATTACAGAGCTGAAATAATTTGTCTTTTATATCTATCTAGAGTTCAGTTTCAAGAATACCTAGAAATACTGAAAAATACTTCACACAAAACAGATCATTCATCTTTTAGGAACTGATATTGTACTTGGATGATAGTTTTTTTCTACAAATTCTGAAATACCGTATTTATCGGCATATAACACGCACTTTTCCCCCCTTAAAATCAGGCTAAAATCGTGGATGTGTGTTATACGCCGATCCCCCTCTGATTGTGAGCGGCTTTTGGCCACTCTCGTAAAGCCGACGAGAAGGGGCCGAGAGCCACCGAGAAGGGGCCGAGAGCCACCGAGAAGGGGCCCCACAGAGAAGGGGCCGAGAGCCACAGAGAAGGGGCCGAGAGCCACAGAGAAGGGGCCGAGAGCCACCGAACATCTGCTCTGCATCTCGGCGGTGCAATTTTTAAAATGGCAAGGCTGCAATGCCAAGCCTGCTAAGACACTGACAAGGCTGCAATGCCAAGCCTGCTAAGACACTGACAAGGCTGCAATGCCAAGCCTAAGACACTGACAAGGCTGCAATGCCAAGCCTAAGACACTGACAAGGCTGCAATGCCAAGCCTAAGACACTGACAAGGCTGCAATGCCAAGCCTAAGACACTGACAAGGCTGCAATGCCAAGCCTAAGACACTGACAAGGCTGCAATGCCAAGCCTAAGACACTGACAAGGCTGCAATGCCAAGCCTAAGACACTGACAAGGCTGCAATGCCAAGCCTAAGACACTGACAAGGCTGCAATGCCAAGCCTAAGACACTGACAAGGCTGCAATGCCAAGCCTAAGACACTGACAAGGCTGCAATGCCAAGCCTAAGACACTGACAAGGCTGCAATGCCAAGCCTGCTAAGACACTGATACGGCTGCAGATGGACACCGCTGCAGATGGACACTGACACCGCTGCATTGATGGGCATTTAAATGTAAGTTTTACGCCGATAAATAGGGTATAGTTAGCCAGCTCACATGAGTGGCAGCCACTTCCAGTAGACATGCAAAATGGGTGGGTACAGGAGACAGTACACAGCGATGTGAGTTTACCATTAATCTGTGTCTGTTTAGACATGTTTGATGTGATGGATTGTGCATGTCATGTGTTCCCTTTAAACAGGAATGACAGGTCATAATTTACAAGTCGTATCATCAAATCCATTCCTACCCTTACACAAAGGAACATAAACAGGCATGTGGCCTCTAAAGTATCCAGTGGACCTAAATACCAGCCTGTGTGCCAATGACAAGCCTGCAGGGAGTTGTCTGCCCTATTGTCACTGAGACAGAGAGCGGAGTGTTTGTCTAGTAATAGAGAATGGGGTACCAGTGACATCTCAGTACAGACAGTGACTGTCACAGAATACACACACAGACTCCACATTCTATTACACAACACAGATTCCTGACCTCTTAACTGATCACAGATGTAGGTGTCGGCTCTACTGCTGAAAACACAACACAGACACTGATTGGGGCTTTTAAACATCTACAGGCCAAACAGGGTAACTCCAGCAAAAGAGCTAAATATACACAACCCGGAACTCTACTATCTGGAAAAAGATTGTAAAAGAATGCAAATACTCTGCGCTCCAACCAACTACACTACAGTATATGTCTGCACAGTAATAAAAACAAAAATAAAGGAGCAACACAATCATTCTGAAGACATGTAAACCCAAATCACTAAAATCTCATATGAGCTTTAAACACATTATTGCAATTTCCATCTATTTTTAATCTTTTTACATTTTCAGCTTTCATTATAAAGGAAGTGGCAAAATAGGGCCCTTCATGGCGGGTCCACCAAGTATTGGGTGACAACCTTCTTGCCCAGCCTCCCAATGGTGCCCCTGTGTTGTCACCCCGTCCCTTGGGCTTTTGATGAAGACTACAAGTGGCAATTCTAACACACATTACACAGGCATCGTCTTCTGTTGCCACCATCAGGAAACCAGATCTGAGAAATGTCATACAGCCATGGCTTAAAGCGGAGGTGCACCCTAAAGTGGACCTTCCGCTCATTGGAACCCTCCCCCCCTCCGGCGCCACAATTGGCACCTTTCAGGGGGGAGGGGGGTGCAGGTACCTGTACAGTACAGGTATCTGCACCCACTTCCGGCATAGATATCTGCAGAAGGTACGCCCCTTTCCGCAGAATCTACGCCCCTTTCCGAAGGTCCCCCGCTGTCTGCTGGGAAACACACGGATCCCAGAGACAGCGGGGACCGTCCTTATTGCGCAGCGCGACTCACGGATGCGCAGTAGGGAACCGGGAAACTTCCTGATTCCCATACCCAAGATAGCGGCGGCAGCACCCGAGAGACGATCGAGAGATCGGCTTCGGGTGCCGACATCGCGGGCGCGCTGGACAGGTAAGTGTCATTATTTTAAAAGTCAGCAGCTGCAGTATTTGTAGCTGCTGGCTTTAAAAAAAAAAAAAAAAAAAAAAAAACAGCGGACTCCCGCTTTAAAGTGGTTGTAAACCCTTTACAACCACTTTATACTACAGGCAAGCCTATAATTAGGCTTCCCTGTAGCTACACTGAATATCTCCTAAACCTGCACGGTTTAGGAGATATCCCTGTATTTGCATGTGCCGACATGATTGGCACATGCGCACTTAAAGTGGTTGTAAACCCTTACAACCAACTTTGACCTACAGGTAAGCCTAGATTAAGGCTTACCTGTAGGTCCACGAAATATCTCCTAAACTTACACGGTTTAGGAGATATTAGCCGAAAGACAGGCATGCGCCATAGACAGCGGCGCGCAGGCGCACTGAGCGCGCCGCAGTCAAGGCAATATGCCGCGAGTGGCGGCTCCCATGCGCGGGAGTGACGTAATCGCGGCTTCGCCGAATGACAGCGGCGGAGCGGCGAGACCCACAGAGAAGATGGATGCGCCGGACTACAGGGGACAGCGGTGACTTCGCTGGCTCCTGTGTCAGGTAAAGGACACATAATGGACTACTATGCGATGCGATGCGATGTATAGTAGTCCATTATGCTTTACCTTTGCAGGGAATGAAAGAGGAAGTAAACTCGTCAGGGTTTACTTCCTCTTTAAGCCAACTGAAAAAATGGCATGTACGTGCCATTGCTTCAGTTGTACTGTGTCATTATTGGCGGCGCATGCGTGGGAGTGACGTCACCACGGCTCCAGCCAATCACATCGCTGGAGCCACGATTCCTGGAAGTAACCCCCTGGAGAGACATCGGCAGCCGGATCAGTGAACGAGGACCGCTGCGGGGGGCTTCACTAGTATGCTATGCATACTAGCTCATTAAGCCTTTGTCTTGCAGGTTTTTTTTTTTTTTAGTTTTTTTTAGTTTTTCTAAAAGGGTTTACAACCACTTTAAGGGCCGGCTCACACTATTGCGATGCGAGAACCCTGTAAATCAACTGCGGGTTCCCGCATCACACCCAACACACGCGGCAGTTCACACTGCCATATGCGATCTGCTGGGGAGTGTCATTATATGTTAACGACATCCCCATTTCAGCTCGCATTTCAGTTCGGACATGAATCGGATCGCATATGTGTGAACACACATGCGATCCGATTCTGGTCTGAACAGAAAAAAGGATCCTGTGCGTGTTTGCACCAAATGCGGTGCGATATCAGCCATACTATCTGTATGGCTGACATCCCACCCGCACAGACATTGCATGTAATGTGAACAGCAGTGCACTGCGAATGTGCGCTGTCATTGTCCACCATAGTTACATAGTTAGGTTGAAAAAAAAAAAAAGACAAGTCCATCCAGTTCAACCACAAAAATAAATAAATAAAATAATATCATACAATCCCATATACCAGAGCTGCACGATTAATCGCCAAGAATCATTATCGCAATCTTGACTAAAGTGTTTCTTTCTATGCAAAGAATTCTCTCTGCTCTTCTGAAGCCACAGCCCTCAAAAGAAAGGAAGAGAAAAATCTGGGCATTCTGCCAAGAAACACAACATTCTTTATCAGTTGAACTTAAAGTGGTGTTTCGTTTATACTACTGCCAACGCGTTCCATTACAGGAGTTTATTTGTAAGTCCAATAAAGTGAAGTTATAATACTATTCGCACAAATAATACATAAAAAAATATATATTATAAATACACACACACACACACACACACACACACATATATACTGTAAAGAAAAGATGTTTAAAGAGGAAGTAAAGCCAAAAAAGGTTTTTTTTTTTTTTTTTAAAAACACACCCTGTAAGGCAAAGGCATAGTGAGCTAGTATGCATAGCATACTAGCTCATTATGAATAACTTACCTGAGAACGAAGCCCCCGAAGTGGTCCTCCGTCTTCATCTTCGCCGCTGTATCCCGGAGCGACTTCCAGGTCTCACGGCTCCGGCGCTGTGATTCGCTGGAGCCGTGATGAAGTCACTCCCGCGCATGCGCACGAGAGCCGACACTCGCAGCATATCGCCTCGATCTGCGGCCTGCCCCAGTGCGCCTGCGTGCCGCTGTCTATAGCTAAATATCTCCTAAACCGTATAGGTTTAGGAGATATTTCTTGGACCTACAGGTAAGCCTTAATCTAGGCTTACCTGTAGGTCAAAGTTGGTTGTAAGGGTTTACAACCACTTTAAACTGATACCAAAATCATTTTTTTTTTTTGTTTAACCACTTCAGCCCCGGACCATTTGGCTGGCCAAAGACCAGAGAACTTTTTGCGATTCGGCACTGCATCACTGACTATTGCGCGGTCGTGCGACGTGGCTCCCAAACAAAACTGACGTCCTTTTTTCCCCCACAAATAGAGCTTTCCTTTGGTGCCATTTGATCACCCCTGCGGTTTTTTTTTGTGCTCTAAATAAAAAAAGAGCAACAATTTTGAAAAAAACAATTTTTTTTTTTAACTTTTTGCTATAATAAATATCCCCCAAAAATATATAAAAAAACATTTTTTCCCTCCGTTTAGGCTGATACGTATTCTTCTACATATTTTTGGTAAAAAACAAACAAAAAAACACAATAAGCATTTGATTGGTTTGCGCAAAAGTTGTAGGATCTACAAAATAGGGGATAGTTTTATGGCATTTTTATTAATAATTTTTATTTATTTTTTTTAAGAGTAATGGCGGCGATCAGCGATTTTTATAGTGACTGCAACATTATGGCGTGGCGGACACATTGGAACAATTTTGACACATTTTTGGGACCATTCACATTTATCAATGCGATTAAAAATGCATTGATTACTGTGTAAATGTGACTGACAGTGAAGGGGTTAACACTAGGTGGCGCTGTAGGGGTTAAGTGTGTCCTAGGGAGTGATTCTAACTGTGGGGGGGGGGGGGGGTGGCTGTGTGTGACAACATTGATCACCACTCCCAATTACAGGGAGCTGTGATCAGTAACAGTGTCTCTAGGCAGAACAGTGGCCTTTCCCCGTTCTTCCTCTCCGGGAGTCGATCTCGGGTATCCACGCAGACAGAGTCCGCGGGACCCGCTATTCTACTCACAGAGCTCACGGCGGCACGCACAAGATGGCAAATTCAAAGGGACATACAGGTATGCCCATTTGCGCAGCCGTGTCATTATGTCGACGTAAATCTACATGCGGCGGTTGGCAAGCAGTTAAAAATAACCAACATGTTATACTTACCGGATCTGTGTAGCGGTACTGCACAGAGCAGCCCCGATCTTCCTCTTCTCGGGTCCCTCGCTGGTGCTCCTGGCCCCTCCCTCCTTGCTATGGGGGCACCCGAGCCGCTGCTCTACGTGTCCAATAAGAGACAGAGTCCAGCCCCCATCCTCTCTCTCTCATTGGCTCACTGACTTGTCAATGAGGGAGGGAGAGTCCTGGACAGCCGAGCCTCTTGTGGAACATCACCGGATTGAGCCCTCATGTAAGTATTAGAGGCGCTGAGGGAGGCTGTTGACACAGAGGGTTTTTTTGTTTTTTTTTGTTATCTTAATGTGATTGTAAAGGTTTTTTTTCCCCCCCCTTTAACCACTTCGGAAGATTTGGCTGCTCAATGACCAGGCCATTTTTTTGCGATACAGCACTGCGTTAACTGATAATTGCGCGGTTGTGTGACGCTGTACCCAAACAAAATTGGCGTCTTTTTTTCCCCACAAATAGAGCTTTCTTTTGGTGGTACTTGACCATCTCTGCGGTTTTTATTTACATAAATTATTCATATAAAACAAAAACAAAAAAGTGACAATTAAAAAAAAAATTTTTTTTTTACTTTTTGCTATAATAAATATCCCCCCAAAAAAAAGGGACATTTTTTCCTCAGTTCAGGCCGATATGTATTCTCCTACATATTTTTGGTAATTTAAAATAAAAATTTCAATAGGCGTATATCGATTGGTTTGCGCAAAAGTTATAGCGTCTATAAAATAGGGGAAAGATTTATTGCATTTTTATTATTTTTTTTTTTTTTAAATGAATAATGGCTGTGATCAGCGATTTAATCGGGACCGCGACAAACCTTCTGTGTGCAGCAGCCCCCTTAATATTTATCTGGGCCCCCCTCTCCATCCAGCAATGTGCACCAATGCCTCGGCCACCCAGGACTTTCCCTCCTGATTGGTTAAGCGGTGCCATTGGCTCCCACTGCTACCAAAGTTAGTTAGCCATTTAGAAGAGAGTGTGGGGCCAAACCACAGCTCCGTTTCTGAATTGACACACCAGAGATGCCTCTCGGCTTGGGTGCCCCCATAGCAAGCTGCTTGCTGTGGGGGGCACTCAACAGGGGGGGGGGGGGGGCAAGAGAAGAGGAGGATTGTGGCTGCTCTGTGCAAAACTGCTGCATAGGGCAGGTAAGTATACCATGTTTGTTATTTTTGTTAAAAATAACACAACAGGGCTTTAGTATCACTTTAATGGATTAAAATAAAAACCTTCTGCCTTTAGAACCACTTTAATATTACAGTACCTTGAAATGTACAGTACAACAGCTGGCATACAGGGGTTGGCATGGAGTGGACAGACAAAACTGCTGCTTAAGGGTCGGTTCACACAGGGGCGACCCGTCAGGCGACTTAGCCTCCTGACAAGTCGTGTCCCGCTCTATGCAATGTAACCGTTCTAATCGGAGCGACACAACTTAGAAAAAGGTTCCTGTCCGACTTTTGGGGCGACTTGCATTGACTTCTATACAGAAGTCATTTCACAAGCCGCCGCTAAAGTCGGATCCCGGTCGCCTGAGGCAGTCGCGTTGCAAGTCGTGCTGCCTCAGTGTGAACGGGCTCTTAGACCCCTTTCACACGGGCGCTTTGCAGGCGCTACATTGCTAAAAATAGCACCTGCAAAGCATCCCGAAAGAGCCGGAGGGCTTTCACACTGGAGCGGTGCGCTGGCAGGACGGTAAAAAATGTCCTGCTAGCCGCATCTTTGGAGCTTTACCGTCTTAGCGGCAGTAATCAGCCGCTAGCGGGGGGCAGTTTTACCCCCCCTGCACTAGTGGCTGAGAAAAAAAAAGGTTAAAACCACCACAAAGTGGTGCTTTGCCGGCGGTATAGCCATGCTGCCCCATTCATTTCAATGGGCAGAAGAAGTGAAGGTGTGGTAAACACACTGCTCCTGCCCATTGAAATGAATGGGGCAGCATGGCTATACCGCCGGCAAAGCACCACTTTGTGGTGGTTTTAACCTTTTTTCTCGGCCTCTAGCGTGGGGGAGGGGGTAGCCGATTACTGCCGCCAAGACGGTGAAGCGGCGCTAAAAATAGTGCCATTTTACCACCGGCGCCTGCACCGCCCTAGTGTGAAAGGGGCCTTAATGCTTGCTTCCAGACATCCTGGACTTGAGCACTATACTAATGTACACTATTGTATTATACAGTAAAGTACAGAGTAGCACCACGGCTCGTGGCAGAGGGTGGACACAGCTGGTAAGGTCCGGCAGACACGTCAGCTACTTGACATGTAAATGAATGCTTGCGTCTTTGAAAGTTTGCAACGTGAAAGTTTGCAAGTAGGGGACTTACTGTAAAGTTATTGCCAGACACCTTGTTAGATCTCCTGCTAGGGGGGGGGGGGGGGTGCTGCTATTTTGTTTTGCTTTTCTGGCACCGTACATTGACTTTAAATTGAGAAATCCCAACCAGCTTCAGCTTGCATGACGGTCTCTCTAGTCGAAATCCCAACAAATGCAACACTGAGGTAATCATTGTTTTGTAGGGGAGCGCTGGAGCGTGCAAGGCAGATTTCTAACAGGCTTCCACTTAATCCCTAACTAATTATATAGAGAACGGCTTACTGCGAGCAGATAGTTGGTGCGACCTGCCAGGTCCCCGCTATGCTTCACGCCGATACGACCCTACAAAGACTTGTTCAATGTGCAGATCACTGGTCATCATTTTCCCACACATAATAAAAGATTTCCGATACATTCACTCTGATCACGTGAACTCCTCTTATTTGGAACTTTTAAGTGGAAGTAAACTTTTTTTTTTTTTGCACTTGTACCTATACATAAGCCAGATTAGTGATTAGTTGATATTCACACTGAATGCGGCCGGTGATGTCACCGATGCATGCCCTCTGAACAAACGGTATACCGCGCCCCTCCCGTGCCAAGGTCCGTGACTCCCGCCACGCATGCGAGGGAGAAACGTCATTGCGGTGTGGCCAGACGGTTGGCACACGTGAACCTGGAAGGAAGACCGGGTGAAAATGGAAGCCCGCTCAGCGGTGATAGCGCACCGCTGAAGGACTTTGTTTAAAAGCAAAAGTATTTCATAATGTACTATAGAGCTGCACAATTAATCGTAAGGCTCGGTTCACACAGCGGGCGGCACAACTTGCAGCGCCGCGACCTGCACACGATCAGCGGCGACTTGCAAAACGACTTCTGTATAGAAGTCAATGCAAGTCGCCCGAAGTCGCCGCAAAAGTAGTACAGGAACCTTTTTTCTAAGTCGGAGCGACTTGAGTCGCTCCTATTAGAACGGTTCCGTAGTACAGAACGGGGCGCGACTTGTCAGGCGGCGAAGTCGCCTGGACAAGTCGCCCCTGTGTGAACCGAGCCTTACAAAAAAATTGTAATCTCGATTCAGTCCCCCTCCATCATCTTAATCCAGCATTTCCAAGATACATGTAAAACAGCGCAGAGCAGTTCTGCTCACAGCTGTCAAAAAAATAAATAAATAAATCTCTGGCCGAAAGAGATAAAAAGAAACATTGTATTCTGTTCTTTTAGAGATCAAAGAGCCTTGGTCTGCAAATGAGGTCAGTTTAACTGCTTAAAGACTAAGCCTTTTTCTGCCACTTGTTGCTTACAGTTTAAAATCAGTATTTTTTGCTAGTAACTTAATTAGCACCCCCAAACATTACATATATTTTTAGCAGCGATCCTAGAGAATAAAATGGCGGTTGTTGCAATCATTTATTATCATCATTTATATCATTATTATTTATTATTATCATCAGTGAGTATTTGTGCAGTGGTCAATTTGTTTGGGAAAAAAAAAAAAACACTTCAATTAATAAAAAAAAAAAAAAAAAAAAAAAAAAACTTAACAGTTAAAAGTACAATGTGAAAGATGTTATGCCGAGAATTGTGATCTTTATTCTAAGCAAAAAAAAAATATAAAATTGTGATTCTCATTTTATCCAGAATTGTGCAGCTCTAACATGCCAGTATGATACTCGCCCTAACATCTTTCACATTATACGAAAAAAATAAAAATTGGGCTAACTTAAAGCGGAGGTCCACCCTAAAATGGACCTTCCGCTCATCGGAATCCTCCCCCCCTCCGGCGCCACAATTGGCACCTTTCAGGGGGGAGGGGGTGCAGTTACCTGGATAATCCAGGTAACTGCACCCACTTCCGGGATAGCTCTCTGCGGAAAGGGGCGTAGATTACCCGCCCCCTTCCGCAAGTGCCCCGCTGCCTGCTGGGAAACACACAGATCCCAGAGACAGCGGGGACCGTCCTTATTGCGCAGCGCAACTCGCGCATGCGCAGTAGGGAACCGGGAAATGAAGCCGAAAGGCTCCATTTCCTGATTCCCATACCCAAGATGGCGGCGGCAGCACCCGAGTGACGATCTACAGATCGGCTTCGGGTGCCGACATCGCGGGCGCGCTGGACAGGTAAGTGTCACTATTTTAAAAGTCAGCAGCTGCAGTATTTGTAGCTGCTGGCTTTAAAAAAAAAAAAAAAAAAAACGCGTAGTCCCGGTGGACTCCCGCTTTAACTGTTTTTTTTTTTTTTTAATTAATGAAAGTGGATTTCTTCCAAAAAAATTGCATTTGAAAAAGACCGCTTCACAAATACAATGCAACAGAAAATATTGCAACAATCGCGATTTTATTCTCTAGAGTTTCTGCTAAAAAAAAAAAAATATATAAATTATATAGATATAGATATAGAGAGAGAGAGAGAGAGAGAGAGAGAGAGAGAATATATTATTTTATATATATATATATATATATATATATATTTTTATATTTGGGGGTTCCATGTAATTCTCAAGCAAAAAAATATACGGATTTTAAACTTGTAAGCAAGAAAAGGGCTTAGTCATGAAGAGGTTAAATATATCAATGACAGGTATTTATTATATGTTTGAAAAGTGTCAGAACAAAAAAAAAAAAAAACATAATAAGCTTGTAACTTCCTGAGGATTTTTCATGGCTCATGCAAACCTTCTGCAGTGACCTGCGTTTTTCTGACCTGGATAAACGCAGGTCATTCCAAGGTAGAGATGAGCTCCGGCATGTTCGCATACGCCATGTGCAGAGCCCGCCAGGAAGTCGTCTGAAAGATCAGACGACTGCAGCCGCACATCGGGGCAACGTCTCACTGCCTGTGATTAGCGCAGCGCTGCGCCGACTTCCTGGCGGGCTCTGCACATTGCATATGCTTACACGCCTGAGCTCATCCTTGTTCATAGGGCACACAGAGAACAACCGTTTTCTATGTGCCCCGTTCACACCTCAGCACTATTGTGCCATGCAGTGCAGAAAAGGGCGGCACGTCTGCAGATTTTGCAGCACACTGAATGGCACCGCACCAGTTCTTTATTGAACTTCTGTTCCTGAACATCGCTTCCTGACCAGCTTTAATCACACTCCATAAAGCCGTTCAGACAGCCAGACAAAAATTCAGTCCATCATGTAAACAAAAGGTGAGTGATTTGCATAGAAGCGCAGGAAGACATGTCCCAACCTTGCTGTTTCTTCAAACACAGGCATCCGCCTCAGTCAAAAGTGAAATTCCAGATGCTCTGATATTCGTAGACTTTGAAGAATCCCCCTTGGGGGGGCATTTCATCCATGTGAAGGCTGCAGCCTGTGGAGAACCTTCCACTAGAGAGGCACTGCAATTACAGAGAACCTATCAACACCACCAGGGATGCACCAATACCATTTTATTTTTTACAAGTACCGATACTTTTTATTTTTTTAGTATCAAACTACCGATACCTACCGCAACGGTTTTGTTTTGACTTCAGCTGTCAGCAATGGCACAAAGCCTTGAAAAAGTTATTTATAAATTAAATAGATTTTTTTTTTTAATTAATTTTGCACTTTTCAACATACATACATACATATATATATATATGTAAATAACCCTTTCATGACTAAGCCTATTTTTGGCATTTGGTGTTTACAAGTTAAAATCCATATTTTTTGCTAGAAAATTACTTGGAACCCCCAAACATATATATATATATATATATATATATATATATATATATATATATATATATATATATATATATATATATATATATATATATATATATATATATATATATATATATATTTTTTTAGCAGAGACTCTAGAGAATAAAACGGCGATTGTTGCAATATTTTATGTCACACGGTATTTGCGCAGCGGTGTTTTAAACACAACTTTTTGGGAAAAGGGACCCTTTCATGAATTAAAAAAAAAACGAAACAGTAAAATTAGCCCAATTTTTTTGCATAATGTGAAAGATAATGTTACGCCGAGTAAATAGATACCGAACATGTCACAGTTTATAATTGCACGCACTAGTGGAATGACGACAAAGTACGGTACCTAAAAATCTCAATAGGCAACGCTTTAATTTTTTTTTACAGTTACCAGGTTAGCGTTACAGAGGAGGTCTAGTGCTAGAATTATTGCTCTCGCTCTGACGATAGCGGCGATACCTCACATGTGTGATTTGAACACCGTTTACATATGCGGGCGCGACTTCCGTATCCGTTTTCTTTGCTTCGCGAGCTCGCGGGGACGGCGGGCGCTTTAAAAATTATTATTTTTTTATTTTAAAATGAATAGTTTTTTTTTTTTAAATAAATTTGATCACTTTTATTGCTGTCGCAAGGAATGTAAACATCCCTTGTGACAGTAATAGGCGGTGACAGGTACTCTTTATGGAGGGATCGGGGGTCTAAAAGACCCCCACCCCTCCTTTACACTTCAAAGTATTCAGATCGCCGAAAACAGTGATTCTGAATACTGTATATATTTTTTTAAATTAGCGCCATTGGCAGCTGAGTAAACGGGAAGTGACGTCATGACATCGCTTCCGTGTTTACTATTAGGAGACTGGAATGACGCCGATTACAGCTTCGTTCCAGTTCCTCCCCAGCAGCCGGAGGCATCGGATCGGGAATCGGTGCTCCCGATTGAGCGGGAGCACCGATAACAGCGGCGGGGGATGTCCCCTCCCGCTCCTCCGGCATAACAGCCGAGCGGCTTTTAGCCGCTTTGGTTGTTATGGCTGGATAGCCAATCGCCTGCTGTAAAAAAGGGTACCGGGATGATGCCTGCAGGTGCGGGCATCATCCCGGTATACCCCCCAGAAGCCGAGTATGCACATCTGCTTACGCTCGGCGGGAAGGGGTTAAATATGCGTGTAAAAATATTCACTAACAAAGCAAACAAATAAAGTTTTGTTTATTGCTTATAAAAAAAGCAGAAAAATAATAACTAAATGGTGGAGAATAGGGAGCCGATTAAGACTGTAGGGCTGCAACTAACGATTATTTTCATAATCGATTAATCGACCGATAATTTTTTCGATTAATCGGATAAAAAAAAAAAAAGGGGGGGGGAGAAATATACGCACGCACACACGTGCCCCCCCCCCCCAGTATAGATGACACATTCCTCCCCTCTCACATGGTGTCACTGCCCCACCTCCTCTCAGTGCTCCCCTCCCCCCCTCCGGTGTCTCGGGTTTTCTCACCCCTTCATGGTGACAGCGGCTCCTCCTCGGTGGGCCGGGGTGGTGTGGGGCGGAGTCTCAGTCCGGACCCGCTACACGTGACTCGGCCGACTCCTCCAAATGGAGCGAAGGGCACCCTGAAGCCGGGAGATGGATGCACGCATGTGCAGAGCCCAACCTCCAATCACGGCAGCGCTGGAAAGCGGGGATGTGCGGGGACAGAAGAAGAGGACGGGGGAGGTGCGGGGACAGAGGAAGAGGACGGGGGAGGTGCGGGGACAGAGGAAGAGGACGGGGGAGGTGCGGGGACAGAGGAAGAGGACGGGGGAGGTGCGGGGACAGAGGAAGAGGACGGGGGAGGTGCGGGGACAGAGGAAGAGGACGGGGGATGTGCGGGGACAGAGGAAGAGGACGGGGGATGTGCGGGGACAGAGGAAGAGGACGGGGGATGTGCGGGGACAGAGGAAGAGGACGGGGGATGTGCGGGGACAGAGGAAGAGGACGGGGGATGTGCGGGGACAGAGGAAGAGGACGGGGGATGTGCGGGGACAGAGGAAGAGGACGGGGGATGTGCGGGGACAGAGGAAGAGGACGGGGGATGTGCGGGGACAGAGGAAGAGGACGGGGGATGTGCGGGGACAGAAGAAGAGGACGGGGGATGTGCGGGGACAGAAGAACTCCGTGACTCCTCCAGAATTCATTCACTTGGGTTGACAGGCTGAACGCCGCGCTGGGGGTGACGTCAGCGTGCAGCTCTCCGCCGCCGGGTGTATCAAGATGGCCACCAGCTCCGAAGCTAGGCTGAAGCCGCGGTCTTTCCTAAGGCCGCGGCCCGCTCCGCGGATCACATGGTGCGGACCAACTAATCGATAATGAAAATCGTTGACAACGATTTTCATTATCGATAATATCGATCGTTTCAGCCCTATAAGACTGGTTTGAGTAAATTAAGGTTTAATAAGGGGTTCATCCCCTTTGATCTGCAGATGAAGAAACAAAGATACAAAAAGAAACAATGTTTCTTTTTATTTTAGTGTTTCAGGGACTGAGCAATGTTGTTAATAAACATTGCCATGTGCTATTTTTTTTTTGACAGCTCCAATTACCAAACTTCTTTAACCTCCCTGGCGGTGTTCCTGAGTCTGGCTCGGGGTGGAATTTCAGAACCAAAAGCAATAACCCCCGAGCCAGACTCGAGATCGAATCGCAGGATCCAGGAAGAGGTTACTTAACTTGTCCCCTGGATCCAGCGATGTCTCCCCGCTGTGCGAGCGGCTCGTCTTCCGCTCGATTCATCACATCGCCGGGCTCCGTTCCCTGCGAGCAGTGCGACGCACGGGGACAGAGAACGGCGCCAAATTCAAAAAGTGAAACACACACATTACATACAGTATAATGTAATCTTACAGATTACATTGCTGTATGAAATTATTTCACATCCCCTTTGTCCCTAGTGGTCTGTCCAGTGTACTGCATGCAGTTTTATATTATAAAAACTGTTCTTTCTGCCTGGAAACTGGAGATTGTCCATAGCAACCAAAACTGTCCCTTTACATCAAAAGTGGTTTTAGACCAGCTAGAAAACAGCGATAATAAATTGGAATCACTCGCAGAATTGAGATAGCGATTTGTGGGGAGATCCGTCATCAAATACTGAAAGTAATGACAGCGACAATTCTGCAACTCAGCACATTTCTGTGTTTTTGATTTGATTACATTATTGAATAATTTTTTGATTATTTGGTATATTTATAGTTATTATAATTTACGATTTCATTTTTCAAACTTTATCATACCCGGGATGTCTATTAGACTCTGGTTTTGACAGATTTAAGTGAGTTATTCCTAAGAATTGCAGACCTACAATATAAAACGCCAAATTTCCATGCAAAATAATTGTACCGCTTTCAGCATCAAAAATCTGAAATAATCATACCGCCAGGGAGGTTAACACTTCAGCTGTCAGAGGAGACCCACTGACAGCTCAAAGAACCGAGCCGGTGCATTTGCACGAGTACCGATACTTGTGAAAATACTCGGCACCGATAAAGCTACTGGCATCGGTGCAACCCTAAACAGAACATAAAGTGAGAGCTGAGGCATCGTGCCTGATCACCAAGCCATAAAAGACTCAATCATGCTGCACAGGCTCTACCCATGTAAACTGAGAACTACCCAACCACGGAGAGCTCCCAGGGCCTGAAAACCTTTAGTATTCCAGGTGGATGTAAACAATACAATGAGCGCACTTATTTATAGATGAAGTTATCATTAGATGTAGTTTGTAAACCCGAGACATGACATATGAATAAAGCATATCTCTCTATAGTGATTACTTGTCTTATACTAAGAATATTACATGTCATTTCTATCTGCTGTTTTGTTCCTCTGCGATCTGCATGAATCACTTTTGATACGTTTTCCTGACACCAAGAGAAATATGGTGACGGACCTCCAGCTGATTGACAGCCTCAGCTCTGTTCCTATGTGCTATGTGAAGAGGGATGTGCCTCTTCCCTCTAATTAGCTCTCAGAGCCCTGCAGAGTATAACTTAAAGCGGACCTCCACCCTGAAGTGGAAGTTCCGCTCATCTGATCCCTCCCCCCCTTCGGTGCCACAATCGGCACCTTATCCAGGTATCTGCACCCATTTCTGGGACAAGATCGCCGCAGATGCCCCCCCCCCCCCCCTCGTTGTTTTCTGGGAAACACACAGTTCCCAGGACACAGTGGGGACCAGTAGAGACGCACAGCGTGACTCGTGCATGCGCAGTAGGGAACCAGGCAGTGAAGCCGCAATGCTTCACTTCCCGATTCCCTGACAGAGGATGGCGGCGGGGGCAGCAGAGAGACGAACGATTGCTCGTTCTGCCGCCGACATCGCTGGACCCTGGGACAAGTAAGTGTCAATTTATTAAAAGTCAGCAGCTGCAATATTTGTAGCTGCTGGCGTTTAATATTTTTATTTTTTTAAAAGGTGCAGCTCCTCTTTAAAAGTGGTTGTAAACCCTTACAACACACTTTGACCTACAGGTAAGCCTAGATTAAGGCTTACCTGTAGGTTCAAGAAATATCTCCTAAACCTACACGGTTTAGGAGATATTTACTAAAAGACAGTCACAGCTGTCTACGGCTCATGCGCCAAAGACAGCGGTGCGCAGGTGCACTATCGCCGTTGGTGATATGCTGTTAGTGGCAGCTCCCGTGCGCATGTGTGGGAGTGACGTCATCGCTGCTCCGGCGCTGTGAGTGGCCAGAGTAGCGATACCCGGAAGGAAGATGGAGGCTCTGGACTACAGGGGACAGCGGTGACTTCGCTGGCTCCTGTGTCAGGTAAACGACACCTAATGGACTACTATGCGATGCGATGTGATGCGATGCATAGTAGTCCATTATGCTTTACCTTTGCAGGAAGACAAAGAGGAAGTAAACTCATCAGGGTTGACTTCCTCTTTAAGCTCTCTACGCCCTTTTTTCTGAACTCTCAGACAAGCTTTAAAATTCAGCACTTTAAAGCGGGGTTCCATCCTAAAGTGGAACTTCCGCTGATCGGAACCCTCCCCCCCTCCGGTGTCACAATTGGCACCTTTCAGGGGGGAGGGGGGTGCAGATACCTGTCAAAGACAGGTATTTACACCCACTTCCGGGCATAGACTCCCACTGGAGTCCATGCGCGCTGTCTGCTGGGACACACACGGGTCCCAGTGACCGCGCAGACCATTCCTATTGCGCTGCGCGACTCGCGCATGTGCAGTAGGGAACCGGGAAGTGAAGCCGATTCGCTTCACTTCCTGATTCCCTCACCTAGAATGGTGACGGTAGCAGCCGAGAGATCGATCGGCCTTGGCATCGCTGGAACCCGGGACAGGTGAGTGTCCATTTATTAAAAGTCAGAAGCTGTAGTATTTATAGCTGCTGGCTTTTAATTTAATTTTTATTTTTTAATTTTTTAGGTGGAATCCCTCTTTAAACAGCTTTAGAGAAGAAAAGGGCTGCAAATAAACAGGTACAACTTATGTAGGATTCATTTAATCTCTGTGTATCACCTGAGGCCAGTCACTTCACTGGGTATATGTAAGGGTTTACAACCTCTTTAATCTGTAATATATAAATACAGCTAGTACCTTGGGATTTTAACCAGCGACCCTTCTTACTGCTAGGGGAGAGTGCTAACCACTACACCACCTAGAGCAAGCAGAGTTCCCAGCACAGCTAGAGAACTGACCACTGTGTGCTCTCCTGCCTAATGTGGTCAGTTTTTAATAGGAAAGCAGAGGGAACAGCAGGAACACCAGGGATTTCAGACAATGGAGGCAATACAAAGAGAACTGTATACTTTCTCATACAAGTACATGGTGCAGCAGCCACTTATCAGAAGTATAAAACGCTGGGGTAACAAACAATTAAAGCGGGAGTCCGCCGGGACTCCGTGTTTTTTTTTTGTTTTTTTTTTAAAAGCCAGCAGCTACAAATACTGCAGCTGCTGACTTTTAAAATAAGGACACTTACCTGTCCAGCGCGCCCGCGATGTCGGCACCCTAAGCCGATCTCTAGATCGTCTCTCGGGTCCTGCCACCGCCATCTTGGGTATGGGAATCAGGAAATGGAGCCTTTCGGCTTAATTTCCCGGTTCCCTGCTGCGCAATAAGGACGCTCCCCGCTGCCTCTGGGATCTGTGTGTTTCCCAGCAGGCAGCGGGGCACTTGCGGAAAGGGGCGGGCACTTGCGGAAAGGGGCGTAATCTACGCCCCTTTCCGCAGAGAGCTATCCCGGAAGTGGGTGCAGATACCTGTACTGTACAGGTACCTGCACCCCCCTCCCCCCTGAAAGGTGCCAATTGTGGCGCCGGAGGGGGGGAGGGTTCCGATGAGCGGAAGGTCCACTTTAGGGTGGACCTCCGCTTTAAGCACGCTCGTGTGAACGAGGTCTTAAAAACTTCAAGCGCTGTACAAGTCAACAACGTTCCGACTGTCGCACAGTGCGTAATGCCTCACTGTTCGTTGGATTTCTTCCATACAGGGGATTGTCAGAAGTTTATATTTTTTAATTATTATTTTTTTTAATTTTTATTTTTTAAGCACACATTTGCAGTTATGCCTCAGACTGACTAGATCAGCTAGCAATTCATTTCGTGGGGAATGCGGGTCGCCTGCGGGGGGGGTTTCATTACTTCAGGCTCAGTGACTAAAGTTTTGCACTCATTAGTCCGCAGCTGTAAAAGTTATTTATTTAAACACTCCCCACCTCCTACCCAACACATATACTACAGTATATAGTATATAGTTTCCCCTTTCAAAACAAAGTATTTAAAACAAAACGCAGTGTCATTTAAAGTTTTGCGATTCACAACAATACATCCAACTTATTGCGTCTTATAGCTCATTTAAAAAAAAAACTTTTATTTCCTGTCTGGAATATTAAATCTGCTGCTCCAGAGCTCAACTAATCCTGGTCAATAATTGCACAATGTCAGCACAGTAACCAGCACACCTGACCTGACCCTTCAAGACAACACGTGATATACAGCAGATATGAACCTGAATGTAGGAAGAACAGAGTTATAGTGGAATTAAATGTAAAAACGAAAAAAAATTGCGAACAGGCAGGCTTTTTATTGCAGAAGAGACCGCTCAGTTAAAATTCCAGCACATTGCCAGTGTGCTGGGACGACCGCACTGCAGCGCATGCGTGGGAGTGACGTCCTCCTGCACCATCCAATCGAAACGGTTGAAGACTGGGACCAGGAAGAACCCCGGGAGAAGATGCAGTTAAGGGACCTTGCGGACGTCACAGTTGGAATCCGTATATATATGTGTGTTTTTAGTTCTGCTTTAAGGCCCGGTTCACACCTATGCAGGTTGAGGTTGATGCATTTTACAAGTGCGTTTTTTCACATGCATCTTTGATGCGTTTTTTTTAGCAAGGGGCGGACTCGCTCAGCGGGAGATATCTCCGCTGAGCTGGTGGATGACAGGTCCGTCCATCTCTGATTCCTCCCCGCTCAGTGAGCAAAGTGAATACTGTGCTGTGACTAAAACCTACATACAGGCATAACCCACTTTTAAGTACACAATGGGGTTTATTTACTAAAGCTGGAAAGTGTAAAATCAGACTCCCTTCAATTAAGCTTTTGTAATAAAATCTGGAAGCTGATTGGTTTCTATGCAGAAGTGAGCCTGATTTTGCACTTTCCAGCTTTAGTAAATAAACACCATTGTCTACTTAAAAGTGGGATACGCCTGTATAAAAAAAAGCAGCAATCACCGAAAGACTGACGGTTAAATATAAAAATGGACAAAAAAAAAAAAAAAAAAGAAAAGTAAAGAAAAAATACAAATACTGCAGCTGCTGACTTTTAATAAATCGGACACTTACCTGTCCCAGGGTCCAGTGATGCGGGGGAACGAAGCCCCCCCTCATTCCCGCTCGCGGCTCCGTCATTCTTACTGTGGGCACACGGCTTTGGCTTCACAGCCGGGCACCCACTGTGCATGCGCGAGTGGCGCAGGGCGTTGCGATACGCCGCACAGTTATCTGGGACACGTGACAGGTCCTACATGACTGTGCGGCACGAGGGGGAAGTGATGTCACCAGCCTGGGCAATGAAGGAGGCAGACTACGAGGGACCCCCTAGCAACAGGCATTTAGAGGCGAGTAAAAACATATTTTTTTACAATTATTTATTTTTAAGAATTTTAAACTTTTTTTATTTTTTGGTGGCAACACCACTTTAAAGCGGAAGTCCACCGTTTTTTTTTTTTTTTTTTTTTAAAGCCAGCAGCTACAAATACTGCAGCTGCTGACTTTTAAAATAATGACACTTACCCGCCTAGCGCGCCCGCGATGACGGCACCCGAAGTCGATCTCTCGATCGTCTCTCGGGTGCTGCCGCCGCCATCTTGGGTATGGGAATCAGGAAGTGGAGCCTTTCGGCTTCATTTCCCGGTTCCCTACTGCGCATGCGCGAGTCGCGCTGCGCAATAAGGATGGTCCCCGCTGTCTCTGGGATCCGTGTGTTTCTCCAGCAGGCAGTGGGGGACCTTCGGAAAGGGGCGTAGATTCTGCGGAAAGAGGCGTACCTTCTGCAGAATCTACGCCGGAAGTGGGTGCAGATACCTGTACTGTACAGGTACCTGCACCCCCCTCCCCCCTGAAAGGTGCCAATTGTGGCGCCGGAGGGGGGGGGGGGAGGGTTCCAATGAGCGGAAGGTGCACTTTAGGGTGGACCTCTGCTTTAAGCGGTTAAACTTTTTTCACTTACACAGGAAGTCTATTCCATAGAAAAATTGTTACAATGTTTATACTAAAGTTCAACTGATAAAGAATGTTGTGATTCTTGGCAGACTGCCCAGTTTTTTTCTTCCTTTCTTTTGAAGGCTTCAGAAGAGCAGAGAGAATTCTCTGCATAAAAAGAATTGTGAAATACTTCAGTCAAGATCGGCGAGAACGATTCTTGGCGATTAATCGTGCAGCTCTGATAAGCACAGACATGCCAACAGTATCTGAACCCCTCAATGGTTATCCTCTGCTCATAGTAAATCGCTTCTTCCGAACGGCAAGAAAAGCGTGATAAACAAAGCTCCAGCCCCCGCCTGACTTTCCCAGAATTCCTGGCAGACAAGCAGGCCATAAGGGCACAGTCTGCCCGACTTACACAAGTGTGGAATGAAGGAGTCACCTACCAAGTAAATAAAAAGCCAGGACATGCACAATGCAGCAGTCGGGGATCAACGCTTGAGAATGTTACAAAATATTTGTTCTGCAGTTTAAAGAGTATCTATGGGCAAAATGTAAACTCAGAATTTCCACATTGTGTTTCAGTTATTTCTAGCCTACTCCTATTAGTGCTGAGTCACATTGATGTAAAAACGGGCACCACTGGAAACAATGCTTTTTTCCATTGTCATGTGATTCTGTGCAACTCGAGTCACATCAGAAATTGTGCTAGTGTGAGTGGTTGTAAAAGCCACAATCTATGCATGAAGGAGAAAAAAAAATAAAAAATAATAAAAAAAAACCTTCCCTGTACAGCATCCGCCCCCCCAAGCCTGATACTTAGCTGAGCCCCCTCTTGATCCACTGATGTCCCCGCGAGCCTTGCCTCTCTTGGAACTCGCACTCCTGATGGGCTTTCGGCAGCAGTGGGAGACATTGGCTCCTGCTGCTGTCAATCACAGCCAGTGAGCCAGTCAGGTGATGAAGGGGCAGGGACAAGCGAAGCTCCGTGTGGGAATTGGACACACAGAGCCACGGTTCGGGAGCAAGCCTGCTTGGGTGCCCCCATAGCAACCTGCTTGCTGTGGGGGCACTTGGCATGAGGGAGGAGCCAGGAGCAGCAGCGAGGGACTCGAGAAGAGGAGGATCAGTAAAACCAACGCACAGAGAAAGTCTTGGCTTGTTATTTAAAAACAAAAACAAAACTACTTTACAATGACTTTAATGTGAGTGTCATAAGGTGCCTGAACATACCTTCCCTGTAACCGGCCATATGTCATAGTGCCCACTTAATTCTGTCCCATCAGCAGTATAGCACCAAGATCTGAACGACTCATCAAGAGACCTAGTCACTATGGAGGGGAATGGAGGCGCCATGATCCCAACTTCCAGAAAAAAAAAAAAAGGTATTTTCTCTGTAAGTTTTAATTTTGAATACAGTGCCGGAGAGTAAGAACCCCTTTTGAGTTTTTATACCCGTCTCTGTCCCATGGGGGGGGCTCAAGCGCCTCTGTGGGCCCCATTGGGGGGGGCTCAAGCGCCTCTGTGGGCCCCATTGGGGGGGGGCGCTCACCCGCCTCTGTGGGCCCCATTGGGGGGGGGCGCTCACCCGCCTCTGTGGGCCCCATTGGGGGGGGGCGCTCACCCGCCTCTGTGGGCCCCATTGGGGGGGGGCGCTCACCCGCCTCTGTGGGCCCCATTGGGGGGGGCGCTCACCCGCCTCTGTGGGCCCCATTGGGGGGGGCGCTCACCCGCCTCTGTGGGCCCCATTGGGGGGGGGGCTCACCCGCCTCTGTGGGCCCCATTGGGGGGGGGGCTCACCCGCCTCTGTGGGCCCCATTGGGGGGGGGGCTCACCCGCCTCTGTGGGCCCCATTGGGGGGGGGGCTCACCCGCCTCTGTGGGCCCCATTGGGGGGGGCTCACCCGCCTCTGTGGGCCCCATTGGGGGGGGGGCTCACCCACCTCTGTGGGCCCCATTGGGGGGGGGCTCACCCGCCTCTGTGGGCCCCATTGGGGGGGGGGCTCACCCACCTCTGTGGGCCCCATTGGGGGGGGGCTCACCCGCCTCTGTGGGCCCATTCTATTAAGACTGCTGAAGGGAATTTTTCTCACTTATTGTCTTGTCTCCAGGGTAGGAAATGAAAGCAAAGGATACCAAGGGGACACAATTGGCAAGGAAAAATACTTCAATGGGGCCCCCCTGCTTTGGAAGAATTAATGGGGTTACCTCTTTGGTGAAGGGAAATTTTCCCTCACTTACTGTTGTATCTCCAGGCAAATGATGCCAAAAGGGACAAAAACAGCAAAAGAAAAGGGAAAAAATAAAATAAAACAGTGGTCTAAACCTAGGCAAACATTGTCTAGAGAAATACTTTAAAGCGGGAGTCCGCCGGGAGTTCCGACGTTTTTTTTTTTTTTTTTTTTTTAAAGCCAGCAGCTACAAATACTGCAGCTGCTGACTTTTAAAATAGTGACACTTACCCGTCCAGCGCGCCCGCAAAGTGGGCACCTAAAGCCGTTCTCTCGATCGTCTCTCGGGTGCTGCCGCCGCCATCTTGGGTATGAGAATCAGGAAGTTGAGCCTTTCGGCTTCATTTCCCGGTTCCCTACTGCGCGAGTCGCGCTGCGCAATAAGGATGGTCCCCATTGTCTCTGGGATCCGTGTTTCCCAGCAGGCAGCGGGGGACCTTCGGAAAGGGGCGTACCTTCTGCAGAATCTACGCCGGAAGTGGGTGCAGATACCTGTACTGTACAGGTACCTGCACCGCCCCCCCCCCCTGAAAGGTGCCAATTGTGGCGCCGGAGGGGGGGGAGGATTCCAATGAGCGGAAGGTCCACTTTAGGGTGGACCTCCGCTTTAAACACTTTACTAAATGACCCTATTGCTGAAATTCACTATAAGAAAGTCATCAGGTTATTATTATTATACAGGATTTATATAAATGACAAACAGTTTATTCAGCGCTTTCGGTTTCCCAATAACTTCAGGGCCTCCAAGACAAGATGACAGTCATAAGGAGAGATATAGTATTAAAAAGAGACTCCTGTTTACTCACATTATCCAATTTACTGTATCATAATTATTATTTTACCAGAGGACAGCCCCTTTACCAGACCAGTCATCAGCAAAAATGGAAAGAAAGAGGAACGTTGGTAAAGAAATAAATCTAGGTAGGGGGTCTGGATGTCTGCACAGGAGATCTAGCGATTCTCATGGGATCCACTGAAAGGCTTTCCTGTCTATATACTGCTGCAGCCTTCCAGCTGCTCCCCTGACCGTCAGCATTTTCAAAGCACTACTGGTGTGCGTGTCTGGCCAAGAAGGTTGGAGCTAGACAGTTATTAATGAATATGGAAGTAAAGCATTTACTGCTTTCATTTCCTTTTTCAATGTTGCTGGGGAAGAGTGGAGACCATAAGGTGCCAGATCATACAGATCATACCTGTGCCGACAATTCCATTCCCCAAAGACCTGACTCTTTACACATCACTAACCTACCAATTGCCCATCTCAATACAAATGCCGCACTACTCTCTAAAAAATCAATCTTTCCAAAACTGAGCTCCTAATACCCCCCCACCACCACGCCCCCCTCCCCAACTGTTCCATCAAAGGAGCTAGGTGCATTCCTTTCCGGGCTCCACACCCAATCGCTACCTTAATTTGCCCCGTCTGATCCAATGAAAGCACTAAAATCGTTCACTCCCTTATCTCATCTTGACTAATACAACTCCCTTCTCATTGCCTACCTCTCTATAGGGCAGTGATGGTAAACCTTGGCACCGCAGATGTTTTGGAACTACATTTCCCATGATGCTCCACTACACTGCAGAGTGCATGAGATATCATGGGAAATGTAGTTCCAAAACTTCTGGGGTGCCAAGGTTCACCACCACTACTATAGGGTCACAGTCAACCACGTGCTGATGCCAGACACATACACCTTACCAACTGCTCTGTGTCCTCCGCTCTCTCCCAATCCCACCATTGGCTTCTGCTCACCCAACATATAAAGCCAAAGCCATCCATGACCCTGCCCCCACCTACATCAGCGACCTTTCCGCAAAATACCACCCAAATCATCCTCTTGCTCCTTCCAAGACTTCTAATCTCTAGCCCCCGATAGTCTCCTTTTCCTTCAATCTCCCCACCCCAATCTCCCATCAATCTCCCCACCCCAATCTCCCATCAATCTCCCCACCCCAATCTCCCATCAATCTCCCCACCCCAATCTCCCCACCCCAATCTCCCATCAATCTCCCCACCCCAATATTCACCAATCTCCCCACCCCAATCTCCCATCAATCTCCCCACCCCAATCTCCCATCAATCTCCCCACCCCAATCTCCCATCAATCTCCCCACCCCAATCTCCCATCAATCTCCCCACCCCAATATTCACCAATCTCCCCACCCCAATCTCCCATCAATCTCCCCACCCCAATCTCCCATCAATCTCCCCACCCCAATCTCCCATCAATCTCCCCACCCCAATCTCCCATCAATCTCCCCACCCCAATCTCCCATCAATCTCCCCACCCCAATCTCCCATCAATCTCCCATCAATCTCCCCACCCCAATCTCCCATCAATCCTCCATCAATCTCCCCACCCCGATCTGTCTGGCCAACTCTCTTCTCTGTCTGTCCTTCAGGCTATACCTGAAAACTCATCTCTTCTGGGAAGCTTATTCTGCCTCAACCTAAAAAACAGAACTTTTAAATTTCCATCAACTCATCCCCTCACAGTTGATAGAGTTCATTTTGTATCACTTGCCCCTTTTTTTTCTCGTTTTGTTTTTTTTAGATTATAATCGCTCAAGAGCACGGCCACCATAACCATATTTTCATGAACAGTTTTGTAACTGCACTATCTCCTTTTAATTTTCTTGGTGCTACATAAAGCTGGCCATGGATATTTAGAATCTCAGCCAGTTTAGCAGGGAATGTCTGAGGTTCAAACCAGGTAAGGGCAGGCCGATTGTACCCAAACTGATCGATCAACTTGTGCACAACCAAGCCTGCTGGACTTTTCAGGATATTATGGCGACTAGCAATAATCACTTTGTGTTCTCCCACCAAGAGAGCACAATAGCTCCACCCACTTATTTCCAATGGGCTGCCAACACAATACTGCACAAAAAATATAAAAATTATTTTCAAGCAGAGGGTGGACATGCTCATATTGCAGACAGGGGGTGGAGCAGTGGCAGGGTACCTTTATAATAATTTTAATAACTGTATATATAATCTGAAAACTGCTGCCCCTTTCTTATCCTAGGCAGCCATGCAGCATAGCAAGTACAGGGGCACCAACTTATACGCTAAAAAAAAAAAAAAAAAAAGCACCTGTACATGGGCTCAACCACTTGGCGCCTAAGCTACATCATATGACGTTGTGGGCTTTGTGGTGTAATATCTGAATGATGCCTGAGGCCACAGACATCATTCAGATATCGTCATTTTCAGCCGGCGATTCCCTACACCATAAGAACGATCATAGTGGCTGTTCCGACGCCCCCCTCCCGCCGCCCTCCGGTGCTTGTACCAACTCACTGCTTCCATCGGTTAGTCGTCACAGGATCCGCCGACCCCCGGATGATACCATAGAGATTTCCGGTGGACCAGATGGTCCCCGGAGTCTCTATGATCGTTTGGAGGGCGGGCGCGATGTTATGACGTCACGCCCGGCCTCTGCATTCAAATTAACAGCGCCGTTTTGGCTGGGAAGCAAGGATTGTTTTTATTTTTTATTTTAGGCTTCCCAGCCTAGAGGTGAGATGTGGGGTCTTATTGACCCCAAATCTCACTGTAAACAGGTCCGAACGTGCCATATTTCTATTACAAGGGATATTTACATTCCTTGTAATAGGAATAAAAGCAATCAACATTTATTTTTATTTTTTTTCAAGTGTCAAAAAAAAAAAAAAAATAAATAAATAAAACAATAAAAATATTTTTTTTTTAAAGCGCCCCTGTCCCCATGAGCTCGTACGCAGAAGCGAACGCATACGCAAGTACCGCCCACATATGAAAACGTGTTCAAACCACACATGTGAGGTATCGCCGCGAATGTTAGAGCGAGAGCAATAATTCTAGCCCTAGACCTCCTCTGTAACCAGTAAAGAAAATGTAAAGCGTCGCCTATGGGGATTTTTAAATACCAACGTTTGGCGCCATTCCATGAGCGTGTGCAATTTTGAGGCGTGACATGCTGGGTATCTATTTACTTGGCGTATCTTCATCCATCACATTATGCTTTTTTTTTTTAAAGCATGAAACTGCTTTTTTTCTGAGAAAACATGTTCGAAAAATTGCTGCGTAAATACTGTGTGAGATAAAAAGTTGCAACGACCGACATTGTATTCTCTAGGGTCTTTGCTAAAAAAAAACATATATAATGTTTGGGGGTTCTATGTAATTTTCTAGCAAAAAAATTACGAATTTTACATGTAGGAGAGAAATGTCAGAATTGGCCTGGATGTGAAGTGGTTAAGCTTTTTTTTTTATTATTATTTTTTTTTTTTTGCTGCAGCTGTCCTTTAAATTTATATAAAATTTCCTTTTTTTGCAGTATTACCCAGTATGCAGGAATGTAGTAAACTATGTCTGAGGCCAAGCAGAACAGGGATTCACCTACACTGAAGCACGCCTGACGGAAGCCAACCGCAGTTTCCCTGGCACATACCCGTGTGACGGAGAAACCCAGAAAGTGAATGGGTTAAAGGGAGGGTGGCTGGGCATGGCTGATTTTTCCCCTGTGTAATTATCAAACTAAACTTGTTTGACAACGCCAAAAATAATAAGTGGGATCGAGGTGCCAAGAAAAAGCTGTCAGCCACACAACACACACAGTGCCTCTTCCAGAGACTCCTCACATCTGCTTTTTACGTTTGCTCTTTGGAAGGCATTCGGTGCAGGAAAGTATTTATTGGCCGGTGGGTCTTCCTCTGTCAAGGCTGACGCAGGCACGCGGTACATTAACCCTTACAGCTGCACCAGATCCCGCTACTGACAAATAAACCTGCCTTATAAGAAAGCTACAGACTTTTTCAAGAGATTATTTTATTAAATCTTAATGTTATCCGGTTTTTGGAAACCTGCAGCGAGATAAAATAAAACGCTGTGACGGCCAGAAAACAAACCTTTTCAAAAGGTGATCAGTAAAGGCTTCCTTTAAAGTGGTTGTAAACCCTTACAACGCACTTTGACCTACAGGTAAGCCTAGATTAAGGCTTACCTGTAGGTCCAAGAAATATCTCCTAAACTTACACGGTTTAGGAGATATTTACTTGAAGACAGGCACCGCTGTCTACGGCGCATGCGCCGTAGACAGCAGTGTGCAGGCGCACTGAGCGCGGCATCGTCAACGACCAAGATGCCGCGCGTGTGGGCTCCCGTGTGCATGCGCGGGAGTGGCATCATCGCGGCTTTGCCGAATGACAGTGGCGGAGCGGCGAGACCCACCGAGAAGATGGATGCACCGGACTACAGGGGACAGCGGTGACTTCGCAGGCTCCTGTGTCAGGTAAGTGACACATAATGGACTACTATGCGATGCGATGTGATGCATAGTAGTCCATTATGCTTTACCTTTGCAGGGAATGAAAGAGGAAGTAAACTCATCAGGGTTTATTTCCCCTTTAAAAGTAGCTATACAGAAATACTTGCATTTCCCTAAAAACAGATCTATGCACCAAGGCTGGCCATACGCGGTTCGAATCTCTCCTCAGGACACTGGCTGCTGATCACAAATTGAGGTAGAAAGTGAATCAGCGGGTC
This sequence comes from Lithobates pipiens, assembly GCF_037356315.1. Classification (NCBI taxonomy): domain Eukaryota; kingdom Metazoa; phylum Chordata; class Amphibia; order Anura; family Ranidae; genus Lithobates; species Lithobates pipiens. The sequence goes on from NW_027507825.1 coordinate 17,027,768, forward strand.
TTTACCACATGATCAGCTGTGTCCAATCATAGTTGATCACGGATGTATACAGAAGCCGGTTATCTGCATTCCTTTCCTCATGCTGACAATGTGAGGGGAGAAGAGAGCTGATAACCGCCTTCTGTAAAAGGGACATGCACGCTAATAATTAGGGCACTGGTTATCAGTGTCCTGATTATCAGTACAGTGCCCACCCCTGCCACCTACCAGTGCCCACCCCTGCCACCTCATCAAGCGCACATCAGTGAAGGTGAAAAATTACCCGTTTGCAAGAAGAGAGAAGATAGCAGATAACGGGCTTCTGTAAAAGGGACATGCACAACAATAATCATGGAACTGGTTATCAGTGTCCTGATTATCAGTACAGTGCCCACCCCTGCCGCCTACCAGTGCCCACCCCTGCCACCTCATCAAGCACACATCAGTGAAGGTGAAAAATTACCCGTTTGCAAGAAGAGAGGATAGCAGATAGCCAGCTTCTGTAAAAGGGACATGCACAATAATAATCATGGCACTGGTTATAAATGTCCTGATTATCAGTGCAGTGCCTACCCCTGCAGCCTCATCAAGCGCACATCAGTGAAGGTGAAAAATTACCCGTTTGCAAGAAGGGAGAAGATAGCAGATAGCCGGCTTCTGTAAAAGGACATGCACAATAATAATCATGGCACTGGTTATCAGCGTCCTGATTATCAGTGCTGTGCCCACCCCTGCCACCTACCAGTGCCCACCCCTGCCACCTCATCAAGCGCACATCAGTGAAGGTGAAAAATTACCCGTTTGCAAGAAGAGAGAAGATAGCAGATAACCGGCTTCTGTAAAAGGGACATGCACAACAATAATCATGGCACTGGTTATCAGCGTCCTGATTATCAGTGCTGTACCCACCCATGCTGCCTACCAGTGCCCACCCCTGCCGCCTCATCAAGCACAAGTCAGTGAAGGTGAAAAATTAGCCGTTTGCAAAATTGTTATAACAAACTAAGAAAAAGTCTTTATTTTTTCGCACATTTTTAGTGTTTATTTAGCAATAAAATCAAAGCCCCAGAGGCGATTACATACCAGCAAAAGAAAGCTCTATCTGTGTGAAAAAAAATGATAACATTTCAGTTTGGATACAGTGTTGCATGACCTAGTAATTGTCATTCTAAGTGCGACAGCACTGAAAGCTGAAAAGTGGCCTGGGCAGGAAGGGGGGGTCAAAGTTCCCAGTAGGCAAGCGGTTATCTGGAACTAAACCCAATCAATTAACAAAGTCTTCCAAAATAGTTACAGCCTAGGCATGCTGCAAAAAAAAAAAAAAAAAAAAAAATGAAGATTGTCAAGTTATCAAATGGCTGGTGTCACAACTGATCACATGTGCGGCATCAAGACTGCTCCAGATCAAACTGACTAAGCTGGCAGCTTCCTTGCCTATAAAGGATAGGAGGGTTTAGTTCCACTTTACATGCTCTAGTTGTAAATCATAACTATTGGGAACTGGTTGATTTGTTATCTTCATCGCAGGTCCTTCACAAGAAGAGAAGTAAAGACCGCGCCTGCATTTATGACACTGTACTGATCATTTATACTGCGGTCTAAACTATCCTTTATAATAATTAAATAAGGGAGAGAAAAGTTTCACAGCGAGGAACACAATATATCTACCACACTGCACAGAACATCTTCATCTCTGAATATTCCATTGTATTTGGGAGCGGCGGCACTGGCCTGCAGGGATGATGGAGGAAATAAATGCCACCGGCGGGCCTCAGTGTTCTCGGGAGGAAATGAGCAGGAACTGAAATCCTATAGACGTTAGTGGCAGGAAAAACTTCAAGAGCTGCAGCTATTCCGATGGAAATCCAACATTAAAGCGAAACTCCAATATCATGAAGAATTATACAATGGATTTTAGAAGGAAGGATCGCTGCCCAAGTCTAGTTATCATTATAAATCTGAGGCATCTTAAAATGGGTCTGGATGGGCGTGAAATCGGGGAAAAAAATAAAATAAATATATCCTTTAGACCCCTTTCACACTGGGGCGTTTTTCAGGCGCTTTAGCGTTAAAAAAAGCGCCTGTAAAGCGTTTGAAAGAAGCTACAACTGCAATCCCAATGTAAAAGCCCGAGTGCTTTCACACTGAGGCGCTGCGCTGGCAGGGCGTCAAAAAAGTCCTGCAAGCAGTTTCTTTGTAGCGCTTTTGGAGCTGAGAATAGACCGCTCCTAAAGCGTCCCTTCCCATTGAAATCAATGGGAAGTGCCTGAAAAACGCTTTTGGCAGCAGCGTTTTGTGGGCACTTTTAACCCTTTATTTGGCCACTAGCAGGGGTTAAAAGCGCCCCAATAGCGCTTGAAAAACGCTGGTAAAGCGCTGCTAGTTTAAACAGCGCTTTCTGAGCGTTTTTCGGGCGCTGACATTGTGAAAGGGCTCTTAAAGCACTTGGGCTTTCACATTGGGATTGCAGATGAGGCTTCTTTCAAGCGCTTCACAGGCGCTTTTTTTTAACGCTAAAGCGCCTGAAAAACACCTAGAAAACGCCCCAGTGTGAAAGGGGTCTTATTGTCAAGGACGCTGCCATCTTAGCCTTTGTTCATTGATGCAATCAGTTATGACACCAGCCATGTGATGGCTTGACAGTTCAGCTGAGAGCACAAGCAACTGCAACATTTTTTAGTTACAGCATGCCTTGAATGTATCCGTTTTTTGGAAAACAATGGATTTAGTTGTGCTTTAACAAACAGCCAGATAAAATAAAAAATAAAGCACTTGATTTCTAGTGTTTCCTTTTCAGTTAAAGTGACATTAAAGAGGAAGTAAAGGCAACATTTTTTATTTTTTTTTTTAAAAGCACACACTGTAAGGCAAAGGCATAATGAGCTAGTATGCATAGCATACTAGCTCATTATGAATAACTTACCTGAGAACGAAGCCCCCGAAGCGGTCCCCCATCTTCCTCTTCGCCACTGGCATGGATCCCGGAGCGACTTCCAGGTCTCGCTGCTTCGGCGCTGTGATCCCCCGGAGCCGCGATGACGTCACTCCCGCGCATGCACACGGGAGCCGACGCTCGCGGCATATCGCCGTGATCTGCGGTCTGCCCAGTGCGCCTGCATGCCGCTGTCTACGGCGCATGCACCGTAGACAGCTGTGGCTGTCTTCGGGTACATATCTCCTAAACCGTATAGGTTTAGGAGATATTTCTTGTAAGGGTTTACAACCACTTTAAAGAGGAAGTAAAGGCAAAAAAAAAAAAAAACACACCCTGTAAGGCAAAAGCATAATGTGCTAGTATGCATAGCATACTAGCTCATTATGAACTTACCTGAGATGGAAGCCCCCGAAGCGACCCTCGTTTTTCTCCTCCATCACCGCCATCTATCCCAGAGTGACTTCCGGGTATCGCGGCTCCGGCACTGTGACTGGCCGGAACCACAATGACGTCACTCCCGTGCATGCGCCGTAGATATCGGTGCCAGTCTTTTGCAAATATCTCCTACACGGTGTAGGTTTAGGAGATATTTGTTGCACCTACAGGTAAAACCCCAATCTAGGCTTACCTGTAAATAAAAGTGGTCCCAAAGGGTTTCCAACCACTTTAAGGTAAACCTAAAGGAATTTTACAAAACTGAGTAGGCGGGCCATTTATCACCAGAAGAGAGGAACAACGGCATTGATTTACTAAAGGCAAATCCACCTAGCACCGCAAGTGCATGTGTAAGTGCAGTCCCCGTAGATCTGAGGGGAAGCTCTAGCGATTTTATCATCCAATCATGTGCAAGCAAAAATGCCGGGGTTTTTTTTTCCCTTGCATGTCCCCCTTCAGATCTACAGGGACTGCACTTCCTAGTGCACTGGTAGTGCAGAGTGGACTTGCCTTTAGTAAATCACCCCCAAGGTCTCTTCTGCAATAAAATACACCTACCTGCCTGCTCACCGTCTTCTATGGAATATAAGCAGAGCTCAGGTTATATTGCTGCCATTGTTCCTGTGTGCCAGGATGACAGACTCCTCCTACATGTGCAGAAATAATGTCATGACATGCCTGCCAATGGAGATGCCTAAAGGTTGGCACCTGGGGAGAAGATGTCAGCTCAGACTTCAGACTATCAGAAAGGAGGCAAGTATAGTGCATTTAGTTCTTTAAGCCCAAAAACTAAAAAAGTTAAAACTATATTGCAACCCACCAATTCTTAAAGCAGAACTAAACCCATTAATTTAAAAGCGGAACTACACAGCATCTGGGCACTACAAACCAAAAACACTAGTCTATTTTTTATTATTCAAAGCAAACTCCCCCATCCAGCCATATCTCCATTCTTTACTGTGCTGAGAAATCACTTTGACCCCTAGACGCCCCCAGCATTTCTAGGCTTGGCCATCTTAAAGCGGGGTTCCACCCTAAAGTGGAACTTCCGCTCATCGGAAACCCACCCCCCCTCCGGTGTCACATTTGACACCTTTCAGGGGGGAGGGGGGTGCAGATACCTGTCTAAGACAGGTATTTGCACCCACGTCCGGGCATAGACTCCCACAGGAGTCTATGCCGTTTCCTGTCCCGCCGCACTGTCTGCTGGGACACACGGGTCCCAGAGACGGCGCGGACCATTCCTAGTGTGCTGTGCGACTCCCGCATGCGCAGTAGGGAAGTGGGAAGTGAAGCCGCAACGCTTCACTTCCTGATTCCCTCACCGGGAATGGCGGCGGCAGCAGCAGAGTGTCGAGCGATCGATCTCAGCTGCCGGCATCGCTGGAACCCGGGACAGGTGAGTGTCCATTTATTAAAAGTCAGCAGCTGCAGTATTTATAGCTGCTGGCTTTTAATATTTTTTTTTTTGTAGGTGGAATCCCTCTTTAAGTAAGGGGAAATAGTTCAAGGAGTAGCATTTACTTCCTGGAATCTATCTGCCCATAGCTCAGGCATGCAGGTAGGAAAACCCCTCCTCTCCTGAAGACTCCTGGGATGTTTAACATCATTTGTCTAGGCCTGGAAACCAGGAAGTAACTGAAAAAAAAAAAAAGTAAAAAAATAAAATAAAAAAAATGTAAAAAGTAAAACACAAATAAATAGAATATACCTTAGTGTATTTACTAATGCTAGTAGCATAAGGATAAACAGAGTAAATGTCGATCAAGAGAGTAAAGTCTCCCAAAACAGTTCAGCTGTCGCTGTTTAAATGGCAATTGCGCGGTCATAAAAATCCCAAAAAGGTTGCGCTCATAAAAGTAAAAAAATAAATAAAATAAAAATAAAATAAAAAATAAAAATTGCGCGGTCATGCTACACTGTACCCAAACAGGATTTTTATCATTTTGTTCCCACAAATAGAGCTTTCTTTCAGTGGTATTTGATCACCTCTACGTTTATTTTTTGCTAAACAAATAAAAAAAGACCTAACATTTTGAAAAAAAAAAAAAAAAAAAAAAAAGGTTTCTTCCGTTTCGGTTATAAAATTTTGTAAATAAGTTTTTTCCTTCACTGATAAGGCGGCACCAACGATGGGCACTGATATGCAGCACTGATGGGCAATCATGGGTGACTCTGGTGGGCAATGAAAGGCTGCACTGATGGGTATTTATTAGTGGCACTGATGGGCATTGTGGATGGGCACTAATTGGCAGCTGCCTTGTGGTCTAGGGTGGCATCCCAGGTGGTCAGCGCCGATAATCAGCACAGACCCCGCCCCCCCCCCCCCCCCCCCCCCGTCAGGAGACCAGCCGATTGGCTCTCCTCTACACGCTTCTGACAGACGCAATTAATGAAAAGCTGGTCAGCGGCTCTTCCTGTTTATATCGTGATCAGCCGTGATTGGACACGGCTGATCGCGTGGTAAAGAGCCTCCACCAGAGGCTCTTTACCGAGATTGGTGTAGCGGTGTGTCAGACTGACACCCCACATCCACTGATCGCCGCGATGTGTGCCCCCCGAGGGTGCGCGTGAGAGCGGTCGTTCTGGGAGGCCGTCATATGACATCCACCCAGCCATCATTTGATGACCGGAAAGTTGTTAATAGGCTTTTCTTCCTTTATTTTCACCTGGTGATCCAGCCGGTAAGTCTGTTACTTTTCAAATTCCTTAAAGAAGAGGTACAGCCAAACCTTGTTTGGCTGTACTTCTCTTGTGGATCTCAGGAGTGCAGTTCATCCTGCACGCCTGTGACCCCGTCTTTAGCAGACAGCGAGCTGAAGTCAGAGCCGGCCCAGGCTCAGGCAAGATGGCGACAATGGGGTCCGGATCCGGCCACATGCCTGGACCGGCACCCAGGCTCAGGCAAGATGGTGACAATGGGGTCCGGATCCGGCCACATGCCTGGACCGGCACTATGCCTGGAGTATGGCTTTAATTTGTTAGTCAAGCCCATCTATATTGGCTAACCCAACCAACATTACCCTCACCCCCCCCCCCTCAGACTGACGATGCTCTAGCACGCTGAGACAATTAGGGTTCTACTGCATTCCACAGTTGTGTGACTCAACGTTACAAACATATTGCACAATCTCCTTTACATCTACCAAGCACCTGCCTGAATAGAAACAACCTGAATGCTGAAAAAAGGCCCTTACATGCCTAAAATGTAGGAGATTGTATAATCTGATAGTATTGCGCAGGACCTTCATGAAAAGGCCATTTTTTGCGATACGGCACTGCATCGTTATAACTGACAATTGCGCAGTCGTGCAACGTTGTACCCAATTAAAATTGTTGTCCATTTACCCACAAATAGAGCTTTCTTTTGGTGGTATTTGATCTCCTCTGCGTTTTTTTATTTTTTGCGCTATAAACAAAAAAAAAAGCGACAATTTAAAAAAAATCAAAAATGCATGCATGCGTATATATATACACATACATACATACATACATAAATATTTTTTTTTTTCACTTTCTGCTATTATACAAAAAAAACAAAAAGCAAACAACATGCTACATATTTTGGGTAAAAGATAAATAATTTAATTGCAATAAGCGTATATATTGATTGGTTTGCACAAAAGTTATAGCTTCTACAAAATAGGGGATAGATTTATGGACTTTTATTTATTTTATGTTTTTACTAGTAATGGCAGCGATCTGCGATTTTCAGCGGGACTGCAACATTGCAGCACCCAAATCTGACCCCAAGTGACACTTTTAGGAGACCAGTGACATTATTACAGTGATCAGTGCTGAAAAAAAAATGCACTGATCAATGTATAAATGACACTGGCAGGGAAGGGGTTAACACTAGGGGGCGATCAAGGGGTTAACAGTGTTCCCTGGGTATGTTCTGTGTCACTGGGACAACGCAGAGATCTGCTGTCCCTAGCGATCAGGAACAGTGATCTCAATGTTCTCCCTTGTCAGAACGGAGATCCGTCTTGTTTACATTCACGTGTGATCGCGGTGGACCCACGGGCACACGCGCCCATAGTATCCATTACACAAAACTACATACAGGTAAGTCGTTTCACTCAATAGAGCTGCCCTGCCGCAGTATATGTGCGGTGGCCAGTCTTAAAGTGGTTAAAAGAGAACTTAAGCCTCATATACTTATATATATATATATATATTTTTTTTTTTTTTTTTTTTTTTTATGTCCAACCCAGTGGGTTGAATGAAAAAAATAAAAATAAAAAATTGACAGCTCAGGAGGAGCTTCTGTACTAATATTGGATTGTTAGTACAGCAGCTCCTCCTGAGCTGTCAATTTTTTTTCGTCATCCGACCCGTGTGTGCTAGGCATTAGGGCAAAACTTTTTTTCCATTTTGCATACAGTAGGAAAGTTTGATGAGCGCCTTTTTTTTTTTTTTCCATTGGGGAGAATTTCTCTCACTTCCTGTACAATTGCCACAACAGGAAATCTATCCACAGCGAAAGGGGAAATCTCGGGTAATTACCAGAACTAGTATCCCAATTGTTAGAGGTCTTCCTGTTCTGATCACCTTTAAAAATTTGAAGACATTTCTTGTGGCGAGAACAGCGGCCCCGGGGGAGAACAGCGGCCCAGCGGCCCCGGAGAACGGCGGCCCCGGGGGAGAACAGCGGCCCCGGAGAACGGCGGCCCCGGAGAACGGCGGCCCCGGAGAACGGCGGCCCCGGAGAACGGCGGCCCCGGAGAACGGCGGCCCCGGAGAACGGCGGCCCCGGAGAACGGCGGCCCCGGAGAACGGCGGCCCCGGAGAACGGCGGCCCCGGAGAACGGCGGCCCCGGAGAACGGCGGCCCCGGAGAACAGCGGCCCCGGAGAAATTGGAAAGGTGAATCTCCCAAACAGACAGACAGTGATAATAACCTGATAGGCCTTTAGATTGTAAGCTCTAACGAGCAGAGCCCTCCCATTCCTCCTGTATTGAACGGTTTTATAATTCCACTGTTTACTCTCACCTTGTAAAGCGCTGTGTAAACTGTTGGCGCTATAAATCCTGTATAATAATAATAATAATAATAATAATAATAATAATAATAGGCATTTCAATCCTTTGCCACTATTAAAAACTAAAAAACAGACTTCACTTACACTAGCAGCGAGGGCCGTCGTTTGGAGAGCCCTGCCTTAACATAACACATCGATACCATTTAAAAAGCAAAAAAATAAAATAAAAAAAAACGGCAACTACCGTTGGAAGGTATAATAGCATATAGCCCAAAAAGGCATGAAAACACAGAAGCAAATGAACCCCCTCCCTTGGAGGAATAGAGGGTTATGCAATACCTGTAGGCCGTGCCGAGATCCTGAAAGCAGACCTACAATACACCTCCTCCCCTAGAAGCTGTTTGTAGATGGTTTCCCAGGGGAATGTAGTGGAGTTCTCATCCTACAGGAGTCCATGTTATCTCCCAATTACAGATAAATGCCGGCTATTAGTACAAGAACCTCATACACTTAATTAAGTTTTATTACTAAGCAAAGGAATCATTGTGCAAACATAAAAAACCCACAATACACAACACACCACAAGAGAGAATCTAACGATTAAATACATTAAAAGAGGAAGAGACGGGATTACAGAAAAGAATGAGGAAAGAATGTATAGACTACAGAGATCAGTTACATAAACTGAAAGCAATTTCCCCGCTAGAATTTTGGCCAAAGTCCTCCAACACCCCCCCCCCCCCCTGCAAAAATAATACCTGTATCAAAGCTGAATTACAGACACGCAAACATACCAGTTTAACCCTTTCACTTCCAGGGTCGTTTTTGCATCCCCCCTTTCACCCCCTTCCTGCCCAGGCCAATTTTCCGCTTTCAGCGCTGCTATACTTTGTTGCATGACCGCGCAATTGTCATTCACCGTACCCAAACTAAACATTTATCATTTTTTTGCACACAAATGGAACTTTCTTTTGGTGATGTTTAATCACCACAGTTTTTTTGTTAAACAAAAAGTTTTTCTTAGTTTTGAAATTTTGTAAATAAGTACTGTTTTTATCGGCGTATAACACGCAATCCCCCCCCCCCCTAAAATCGGGGCAAATCGGGGGTGTGCGTTATATATTTAAATCCTGAAGGCGGTGCTTGGTTTTCGGGGTCCTGTACGTGGCTAGGCTCCCAAAAAGTCCCCCACATGTGGTATCCCCGTACTCAGGATAAGCAGCAGAATTTTTTTTAAGGTGTAATTTCACTTATGCCCATAGCATGTGTGAGCAATATATCATTTAGGGCCGGTTCACACTGCGACGCGAGGCGAGGCGACACGGCTCGCCTCGCCTCGCTCCCGCAAGTCGCCCCCATTCAGTACTATGGAACCGTTCTGAGAGGAGCGACTCGAGTCGCTCCGACTCAGAAAAAAGGTTCCTGTACTACTTCGGGGCGACTTCGGGGGCGACTTGCATTGACTTCTATGCAGAAGTCCTCTGCAAGTCGCCGCTGAGCTCCCCGCAAGTCGCGGCGAGGTAAGTCGGAGACGCCTCGCCGCGGCTCGCTGTGTGAACCGGCCCTTAGTGACAACTTTGTGCAAAAAAAATAAAAACATTTTAATATTCCTGCAACTTGTGGCAAAATATAAAATATTTCATGGACTCAACATGCCTCTCAGTAAATATCTTGGGGTGTCTACTTTCCAAAAAAGGGTCATTTGGGGGGGGGGGGGGGTTTTGTGCTATTTTGGCATTTTATGGCCTTCGAAACTGTGATAGGTAGTGAGGAGTGAAATCATAAATGTGCACCCTTAGAAATCCTGAAGGCAGTGATTGGTTTTCGGGGTGCCGTACGCGGCTAGACTCCCAAAAAGTCCCACATATGTGGTATCCCCGTACTCAGGAGATGCAGCAGAATATATTTTAGGGTGCAATTCCACATATAACTATGGCACGTGTGAGCAATATATCATTTAGTGACAACTTTTTGTAATTTTTTTTTTTTTTTGTGTCATTATTCAATCACTTGGGACAAAAAAAAAATATTCAATGGGTTCAATATGCCCCTCAGCAATTTCCTTGGGGTGTCTACTTTCCAAAATGGGGTCATTTGGGGGGGGGGGGTTTACTGCCCTGCCATTTTAGCACCTCAAGAAATGAGATAGGCAGTCATAAATTAAAAGCTGTGTAAATTCCAGAAAATGTACTCTAGTTTGTAGACGCTATAGCTTTTGCAAAAACCAATAAATATACGCTTGACATTTTTTTTTTACTAAAGTGATGTGGCTGAATACATTTTGCCCTAAATGTATGACTAAAATTTAGTTTATTCGATTTTTCTTATAACAAAAAGTAGAAAATATCATTTTTTCTCGAAATTTTCGGTCTTTTTCCATTTATATCGCAAAAAAAAAAAAAAAAAAAAAAATTGCAGAGGCAATCAAATACCATCAAAAGAAAGCTATTTGTGGGAAGAAAAGGACGCAAATTTCGTTTGGGTACAACATTGCATGACCGCGCAATTACCAGTTAAAGCAGTGCGAAATTGTAAAAAGACCTCTGGTCCTTAGGCTGACAATTGGTCCGGGGCTGAAGTGGTTAATTAGGGCTGAAACAACTAATCGATTACTATTTTAAAGTTAACATAATGGGGTTAAAAAAACTAAAATGAGCCCTTTATAGTACAAAAATAGCAAATAATCGCTACTGTAAATATTACTTTCACAGTTCTACAGTTAAAAAAAAATTAACCCCTTTACCGTATTGATTATCTGCTTTTTGTTGTACTATAAAGGGCTAATTTTCGTTTAACTCCATTATGTTACTAAACGTCTTAGACCTGGTTCACATCTATGTATTGGTGCTTTTTTCAGAAACGCACTACAGTTCATTTCCATGGTTTCCTATGGGACACGTTCACATCTGTGCTTTTTTTCAACCACTGTGTATTTGGAAACGGTCAGGGACTTTTTTTTTTTATTTTCTTTTTTTTTTTACGCAAAACAAAGCTTTTTTTGGTTCAATGTACTTCAACTGAGAAGTTGCAGAAAAGCATGGAATGGGTTTTGCAGCAAATTGTGTTTTTTAATCTGTCCAACAACAAATTGGCCAAAAAAAAATAAAAAATCCAAAAACTCAAATCACAGCAAAATCACGTGCGCAAAAATCAAAAACGCACAGCAAAAAGCACTGCAAAGACAGATCAAAAGCAAAAAAACTGCATACTGAGCCTTATGCTTTCCACATGGATCAATTTTCAGACGAAAAATCTTTGTACATTCGCTGAAAGAATGAATGTTGTTTTGAAATTTTCACTTGTTTTTAACATTCCTGTTTTTAAAATGAATGTAATTTCTGAATGAAAAACCGCATACACTGTCTGAAAATTCCTTTCACCAAGCGATTTTCTATTTCCAAATTTTCCCGTCACTGTGGTTGAAAATGAACATCGATTTGACCCCCACTAACGATTAGAAAATCGAACGAACGAGTCGCTCCGTCTTCGAAAAAAGGTTCCTGTACTACTTTTGGGCGACCTCGGGGCGACTTGCATTGACTTCTATACAGAAGTCATTTGCAAGTCGCCGCTGAGGTCGCGGCACGGCAAGTCGTGTCGTCCCCTGTGTGAACCGGCCCTCAATCTTTACTGACACTTGTTGCTTACAAGTAAAAATCCTGTATTTTCTGCCAGAAAATCCATTGGAACACCCAAAAATTATATTTTTTTTTAGCAGAGATCCTAGGGAATAAAATAGCGGTTGTTGCATTATTTTATGTCACACGGCATTTGCGCAGAGGTCTTTCAAACACTTTTTTTGGAAAAAAAATACACTAATGATATAAAAAAAAAAAAAAAAAAAAAAAAACAGTAAAGTTAGCCCTTTTTTTTCCATCCAAAAGTTTTGATTACCTGTTTTTATTTAATATTTAATATATATATATATTCTTATCTAAATCATACATACAAGTAAACTGATTGGAGGTTTGTTTTGTTTAATAAATGTAGAAAATTTCTTACACATCACTTATGAAGGCTGCTTACACACTGGAGTGGGCAGGTGTTGACGGTAAAACGCTGCTAGTTTTAGCGACGCTTTACCGTAATTTTAGCGGCGCTATTCAGCTGCTAGCGGGGCGCATATAACCCAGCTAGCGGCCGAGGAAGAGGTTAAATGCGCCCGTGAAGCGACGCCGCCAAATTGCATGCGCTTCGGCAGTGGTGCCCATTAATTTCAACGGGCTGGAGTGGTGGAGGAGCGGTATACACCACTCCAAAAAGGTGCTGCTTGCAGGACCTTTTTTTTTATTTTTTTTTTAACATCTTTCCAGCGCATCGCCTCAGTGTGAAAGCACTCGGACTGTCACACAGACTGCAGGGGAGCCGTTTTGCAGGCACTTTACAGGCGCTATTTTTACCCCAAAAGCGCCTGAAAAACGCCCCAGTGTGAAAGGTGTCTGATTTTATGAAATGGGGGGAATAAAAATAAATAAATAAATAAAAATCGGCCTAACATATTGGCCCAAAAAAATGGCGATTTCTAAATATCAGCATCGGCCAGAGAAAAAACCATATCGGACAACCTCTAGATGTGACCCATGTTATACCCTCCTTATTGGAGTAACATGTAACATGGTCCCACAGGCGAACTATGCCTTTAAATTCCCCCGTCCCACCGTGTGTGGCCTGCCTGGTAAAACACCTACCTTCTTCCCCAGCACTGTACAGTCTTTACCATAGAGGACCCTGTAAAGGGAAGTTTTTATGCACTACCCGTTCAATGTTACTGATGAGCCATACATGTGAAGGGCCGCCGTTGTCCAGCGGAGTGCAGTTCACCCTTACCTAAAAATACATTTCTGCTGTTACTTGATACCCCAAGTTAGTAAATCTTTTCTTGACTATAACTATATTTCATACAATGATTTACAGGCTCTGTCTGTTTAGCAGGAACCGCAGTCAGCATCTCTGATAAACAGCAGCTGATGTGATCAGCCATGTAATCCAAGCATTGTTTTAAACCATTCTGAGCCGATAGAAAGACTGACTAAAACCAGCCGTAGACGGTATGGGCACGCCGATTGTGTTGATCCATCAACTTGGGTACAACCAGCCTGCCAGATTTTACATGTAATTAGTGGCTTGTATAGCCATTAGCAATATTCACTGTCTTACCGGGCAGGCATAGCTTCCCCCACCAGGGGTGTAGTGGTTAGCACTCTCACCTAAGGCTCGGTTCACACAGGGGGCGACACGAGGCGACGCGACTTGCCGTGCCGCGACCTGACAAGTCGCCCCCCGTTCTGTACTACGGAACCGTTCTAAGAGGAGCGACTCGAGTCGCTCCGACTTAGAAAAAAGGTTCCTGTACTACTTTTGGGCGACCTCGGGGCGACTTGCATTGACTTCTATACAGAAGTCATTTGCAAGTCGCCGCTGAGGTCGCGGCGCGGCAAGTCGTGTCGCCTCGCATCGCCCCCTGTGTGAACAGAGCCTCACACTAAAAAGGGTCGCTGGATCAAATCCCAACCACGACACTCCCTGCCTGGAGTTTGCATGTTCTCCCTGTGCCTGAGTGGGTTTCCTCCGGGTACTCCGGTTTCCTCCCACAGTCCAAAGACATGCAGGTAGATTAATTGGCTTCTGTCCAAAAAAATTGGCCCTAGTATATGAATGGGGACCTTGGATCGTGGGCTCCTTGAGGGTAGGGACGGATGTGAGTGTCCAATGTACAGGGATAGGGACAATTGTAGACACTCACTCTAGTTGAACTGGATGGACTGGTGTCTTTATTCAACCTTACTAACTATGTAACACAATGGCTCGGCAGGAAGGACTCCCCTGTTAGCACTGTTGGTCTGTCGATGGGGAAATCGAGCGAATGCCTTTCCTGTACCCCATGGTCGCAGGAAAGGCATTTGCTTCATGTATGATCTGCAAAAGGCAGAGAAAAAGAAAAGTACAAGCGCACAGAGTTATTTGGCAAAGTTGCATTGAGTTGTCTGCCCACCCTTCCCTCGGGATCAGTTTGCTAATCTGTCTAGTACACTGGTTTTCGAGAGGTGACAACACCCAGAGTAAAGCTGAATACATTTAAGATTAAAAAAGAAAAAATGGTGCACACAGAATCTGGTACAGCTCTACATAATAACCAATCAGCTTTTTTATATATATATTTTTTGGGGGATATTTATTATAGCAAAAAGTAAAAAATAATGTGTTTTTTTCAAAATTGTCGTTCTATTTATGTTTATAGCACAAAAAATAAAAACCGCAGAGGTGATCAAATACCACCAAAAGTAAGCTCTATTTGTGGAAAAAAAAAAAAAAAACACGTCAATTTTGTTTGGGAGCCACGTCGCACGACTGTGCAATTGTCAGTTAAATCGACGCAGTGCCGAATTGCAAAAAGTGGTCTGGTCATTGGCCTGCATAATGGTCCGGGGCTGAAAGTGGTTAAGTAAAAAAAACAAAAAAACAAACACCTGTTGCGATTGAATACCACCAAGATAAAACTCAGTCTAAAAATAAAAATAAAAAATGACATGTACAGTTGTTAAAGTGGTTGTAAACCCTTACAAACCACTTTGACCTACAGGTAAACCTAGATTAAGGCTTACCTGTAGATCCAAGAAATATCTCCTAAACCTATATGGTTTAGGAGATATTTGCCTGAAAACGGGCACTGCAGGCGCACTGAGCTCCAAGAATGGAGCTGCCGCATTTGTCGACTCCCGTGCGCATGTGCGGGAGTGACGTCATCGCGGCTTTGCCGCGGAGCTGCGAGACGCCACCAGCAAGATGGATGCGGCGGACTACAGGGGACAGCGGCGACTTCGCTGGCTCCTGTGTCAGGTAAGTGACACATAATGGGCTACTATGCGATGCATGGTAGTCCATTATGCTTTACCTTTGCAGGGAAAAAAAAAGAGGAAGTAAACTCATCAGGGTATACTTCCTCTTTAAAATCCAGTAATAAGCAGTTTCACTGTGCTTTGCACATGCTCAGTTGCTCTCTATTATTAGGCACTGTGCTGAATTTGTAATGGCCGAGTTGCCAACCGCCTAAAAAGTTACTGCTGCTCAGGGGCTCAGCAAAATGGCAACTTCTCCCAAGAAGAAACAGGAATAATGCCAGAGGCAATTTACAGCATGCACTAATTCTGGTAGCATTAATGTGAAATCTATGTTCCTTGCTAAAGAATTATTTTTTTTTTAATCAAGTTGCTATGGGTAAAGTTCTGCTTCAAAAACAGAATACCCATTGCATGTGAAGAACAAAATTCATTATGAATATATGAGGGCTACAAAAAAAAAAAAGTCCACTTCAAAAGGAAATGCTCAAAATGCTGTAAATCCTAAAAATATCCACAGGGGTTCTGCTAAAAGGCCACTTCCTTGAGGGAATATTTATTTCCCCAGCTTACATGTGTTATACAGTAAAACCAAAAACATAAGTCAGCCACAAAAATCACATTATTTCTGCATTATGAACTCAGCTTATAATAATAAAACTCCCAGAAATTTGAACGGACATTTCCTGCATTCCTGTTTAGCAAACGTCACATTTTAGAGATCGTTGAATTTCTGCACAATTTACTTGTCACTTTAACACGATCCCGGCCGTGCATACCGTCCCATAGCAAAAAGGTGGAGCCGACACCGAAGAGGAGGGCAAAAGAAACAAAAATGCAAAGAACTCCAAGAAGGTTCAGAATTTCTAGAAATAAACAAAAACGCAGCTACTGCTTGTTATTAGTGGTGCGTTGCTTAATACATACAATGTTGAAATACATAGATAGGAATGGTTTAACCTGCCAACAGATGTGCACTTCTGTTCAGCCAGACATGAGACCCAAACATCCTCGTCAGCCAGATGTTCAACCTCTCAATAATGCACCCCAATCCGGTGATGGGATCAACACTACAGCGATATGGTCATCACTCTGCTCTCTCCTATCAGCATGCGCAACGTGAGCACATGTGCAAAGCAGCAGAGCGTCATTGGCTTCCTCTGCCGACCTCCCTCTCCTAGGCTGACCTCCTATCATAATTTGGATTAGTAGTAAGGATGGGAAGTATTATCATAATGGGGGATTTTAATTATCCAGACATAGACTGGGTGGAGGGAACCACGCATTCTTCTAAGGCTCGCCAGTTCCCAAATGTCTTGCAGGACAATTTCATGGTTCAGATGGTAGACGCACCAACTAGAAATAAAGCGTTACTGGATCTACTCATTACCAACAATAGAGACCTGATCACTGATGTGGAAATACGGGGCAATTTAGGAAACAGCGATCATCACAGGTCAATTGGCTTCAGTGTAAATCACACAAATAGGAAACATAAGGGGGAATACAAAGACACTGAACGTCAAAAGAGCCAACTTCCCTAAACTACGAGCCTTGATAGAAGGAATAAATTGGGATAAAATCTTAGGAACAAAGAACACGGAGGAGAGATGGGTTTGCTTTAAGAGCATATTAAATAAGGGCATTAGCCAATGCATCCCATTGGGTAATACATTAGAGCTTACAAAAGTCCTGGATGGCCTAATACCTATGTAAAAAAAGCATATAAAAAGCAAGAGAAAGCCTTCAAAAATACAAGGTTGAGGGATCATCATCAGCATTCAAACTTTATAGAGAATGCAACAAGAAATGTAAGGGTGCAATTAGGGCAGCTAAGAGAGAACACGAAAGACAACAGAGGAGAGCAAAAAAAATAAAAAATCCCAAGAAATTCTTTAAGTATGTAAACAGTAAAAAAGGGAGGACAGACCATATTGGCCCCATAAAGAATGAAGGAGGACATCTGGTTACAAAGTATGGGGAGATTGCAAAGGTATTGAATTTATTCTTCTCAGTCTTCACAAGGGAATTGGGGGGCTACAGTAAACAAAACTGCAGTGTTTATCCTCGTCACACATCACAGGAAGCACCTCCATGGTTAACAGAGGACAGAATTAGACTTGGGGAAACGCAACCTTAAAGCGGAGTTCCACATGAAAACATTTTTTTTAAGTCAGCGGCAACAAATACTGCAGCTGCTGACTTTAAATAAATCGGACACTTACCTGTTCCACAGTCCAGCGATGTAGGGGACAGAAGCACCACTCGTCCCCTCCTCCTCTCTGCAGCGCCAGCATTGTCACTGTGGGTGCCTGGTTGTGAAGCCACACAATCATGCGCGAGCCGCGATGTGACCGGCCAGGCAATCATCTGGGATCTGTGACGTGTCCCAGATAATTGCGGGGGGGGAGACACCAACCGCAGAGCCCTATTTCTCGTGCCGACACCAACCGCGGAGCCCTATTTCTCGTGCCGACACCAACCGCGGAGCCCTATTTCTCGTGCCGACACCAACCGCGGAGCACTATTTATTTTACCGACACCAACCGCGGAGTAGAGGTCGACCGATATGGGTTTTTCTCTGGCCGATGCCGATACCGATATTTAGAAATCGCCACGGCCGATATATGATGCCGATTTTTTTGGGCCGATATGTTAGGCTGAATATTTTTTCCCCTTCATCTCATAAAATCTAACAGACACCTTTCCCACTGGGGCGTTTTTCAGGCGCTTTAAAATAGCGCCTGTAAAGTGCCTGCAGTCTGTGTGGAAGCCCCGAGTGCTGTCACACTGAGGCGGGATCAGCAAGCAGCATCCTTCGAGTGGTGTATACCGCTCCTCCACCACTCTTGCCCATTGAAATGAATGGGCACCACTGCCGAAGCACCTGCAATGCGATTTGGCAGCGGCGCTTCACGGGCACATTTAACCTCTTCCTGGACCGCTAGCTGGATTATAAGTGCCCCGCTAAAATCACGGTAAAGCGCCGCTAAAACTGGCAGCGTTGTACCATCAACGCCTGCCCGCTTCAGTGTGAAAGCAGCCTTAAGTGATACAGAAAATTTCTTACATTTATTAAACAAAACAAACATCCAAATAGTTCACTTGTATGTATAATTTAGAAATATATATTTATATATTACACAAAAACAGGTAATCAAAACTTTTGGATGAAAAAAAAATGAGCTAACTTTACTGTTTTGTTTTTCTGTGTATTTTTTCCAAAAAAAATTGAGTTTGAAAGACCGCTAAGCAAATACCGTACGACATAAAATATTGCAACAACCGCTATTTTATTCCCTAGGATCTCTGCTAAAAAAAATATATATAAGTTTTGGGGGTTCTAAGTGAATTTCTAGCAGAAAATACAGGATTTTGATTTGTAAGCATCAAGTGTCAAAAAAGATTTAGTCTTTAAATGGTTAAAGTGGTTGTAAACCCTTACAACACACTTTGACCTATAGGTAAGCCTAGATTAAGGCTTACCTGTAGGTCCAAGAAATATCTGCTAAACCTATACGGTTTAGGAGATATTTGCCTGAAGACAGGCACCGCTGTCTACAGAGCTGCCGCGCGTGTCGGCTCCCGTGCGCATGCGCGGGAGTGACGTCATCGCGGCTTCGCCGAATGACAGCGGCGGAGCTGCCAGACCCCCACGAGAAGATGGATGCGGCGGACTACAGGGGACAGCGGTGACTTCGCTGGCTCCTGTGTCAGGTAAGTGACACATAATGGACTACTATGCGATGCGATGAGATGCATAGTAGTCCATTATGCTTTGCCTTTGCAGGGAATGAAAGAGGAAGTAAACTCATCAGGGTTTACTTCCTCTTTAAACTGAGAACTCTACACACTGAGTTGAGTTCATTCATTCAGAAGTGTAAACATTGTATCTTTTTGATCTTTTCTTGGCAGACTGCCCAGAGAGAAGACAAGTGCTTCACTCAAGTCTCCAGGCAACTTGCACTGACTTCTATTACTGAAGTCATTTGCAAGTTGCGCTGAATATATCATTGGCCTTTTTTAACAGCACAATCGGCTAATGCCGATTAATTAAACGCCAAATATCGGCCGACCTCTACCGCGGAGCACTATTTCTCTTACCGACACCAACCGCGGAGCACTATTTCTCGTACCGACACCAACCACGGAGCACTATTTCTCGTACCGACACCAACCGCGGAGCACTATTTCTCGTACCGACACCAACCGCGGAGCACTATTTCTCTTACCGACACCAACCGCGGAGCACTATTTCTCTTACCGACACCAACCGCGGAGCACTATTTCTCGTACCGACACCAACCGCAGAGCACTATTTCTCGTACCGACACCAACCGCGGAGCACTATTCCTCGTACCGACACCAACCGCGGAGCACTATTCCTCGTACCGACACCAACCGCGGAGCACTATTCCTCGTACCGACACCAACCGCGGAGCACTATTCCTCGTACCGACACCAACCGCGGAGCACTATTCCTCGTACCGACACCAACCGCGGAGCACTATTCCTCGTACCGACACCAACCGCGGAGCACTATTCCTCGTACCGACACCAACCGCGGAGCACTATTCCTCGTACCGACACCAACCGCGGAGCACTATTCCTCGTACCGACACCAACCGCGGAGCACTATTCCTCCTACTGACATCAATGATGGGGCACTATTCCTCCTACTGACACCAATGATGGGGCACTATTTCTCCTACTGACACCAATGATGGGGCACTATTTCTCCTACTGACACCAATGATGGGGCACTATTTCTCCTACTGACACCAATGATGGGGCACTATTCCTCCCACTGACACCAATGATGGGGCACTATTCCTCCTACTGACCTATGTCAGGAGAACTACAGTGTATTTTTTTTTTTTTTTACTCCTACAGACCACCAAGCCTGAACTGCTTACTCCCACTGATGTTGGGAAATTTTCCATTCACACTGTCCGGCCTCCCCAAAGTCTGAAGGACAGTAAACTGGCCCTTTGTTTAGAAAGTTTAAAGATCAGAAGTTACCACTCTGCAAGTCACAAATATTTGCAGCTGACCGATGGATACAAGTTTATTATTCTACCATATCACTAAAGGAACCTTCTGGTGACAAAGTACTTACATCCATGAAAGACAAACCTAAAAGCAAAACAAGAACATACGGTAGCAGAGTACATGAAATATAGTGTACTGTGAAATATTTCCCCATCCGCACAAAATATGTTAAACATTTAGCAATAACTGACGCATTTCACATGTACCTTAGACAAGAAATGCAGCGGGGCTCCAACTGATTGAAATTCCAGAGCTTAAATGAACGTGCAAAACAGAAATATTTAACCCTTGGTGATGCTGGTTAGTGCCGGGTTGTTTAAAGCAGATACAAACTCAAAACAAAAATGTATTATTATTGCAGGTTACCAATCCTTAGAAGGTAGGATCATGTATTTATATGCAATTCTGCATTTCTGCCCACAGGGGGGCACTGGTTCCTGTAAAGCGTCAAAAGTGTCAGATTGTCCGCCACAATATCGCAGCCTCATAAGTCGCTGCCCGCCGCTATCACTAGTATAAAAAAAAAAATATATGTATTTCCATAAATAAATACAATAGTTTGTAGACACTATAACGTTTGAGTAAATCAATATGTTCTTATTGTTATCTGTGGCCGGGTATGGAGACGAGTGATGGGAAGATGGCCCCCCACCCATCAAAACATCAGCTCTGCCCATTCGTCTTAAAGGGACATTTTTTTTTTTCAAACGACAATTTCTTTTAATTTTTATTGCATTGAAGTCCAAATATGAGATCTGAGGACTTTTTAACCCCCCCCATATTTCATATTTAAGAGGACCTGTCATGCTTTTTTTCTATTACAAGGGATTTTACATTCCTTGTAATAGGAATAAAAGTTAATAAAAAAGTTACACAATTATTTAGTGTCAAAATTAATAAAATACAAATGGGGATATATTTATGGAATTTTTATTATGCCATTTTCTTTACTAGTAATGGCGGTGATCAGTGATTTTTTGCGGGACTGTGACATTGCGGTGGACAGATCGGACACTTGACACCAGTCAGAGCTAAAAAAAAAACAAAAACAAAAAAAAAAAAAAAAAGCCACTGTTACTGAATTAATGTCACTGCCATGGAAGGGGTTAACACTAGGGGGCAATCAAGGGGACAAAGTATTCCTTAGGGAGTACAGAGAGATCTGCTGTTCCTGATCACTAGGAACAGCAGATCTCTACTTCCCTGAGAAAACGGGGATCTGTCTGTTTACATTGACAGATCCCCCATTCTGACTCTCTGGAGGAGCATTCATCGCAGCCATGCGCATTGGCTCCTACCCCACATGCTCACTTTACCCCTTAAAGTGCCCGCCGTAGCTACGGCGATTCGTGCATGGGGGGGGGCAACCTGCCACTGTATAACGATGGTGGTTGGTTGGCAAGTAGTTAAAGAGTACATTTAAAGAGGAAGTAAACCCTGATGAGTTTACTTCCTCTTTGATTGCCTGCAAAGGTAAAGCATAATGGGCTACCATGCATCGCATCACATAGTAGTCCATTATGTGTCACTTACCTGACACAGGAGCCAGCGAAGTCACCGGTGTCCCCTGTAGTCTGAAGCATCCATCTTCTTGGTTGCGTCTCGCTGCTCCGCCGCTGTCATTTGACGAAGCCGTGATGACGTCACTCCCACGCATGCGCACAGGAGTCACCACTTGTGGCATATCGCCGTAGACAGCGGTACCTGTGTTTTGGCAAATATCTCCTAAACAGTGTAGGTTTAGGAGATATTTCTTGGACCTACAGGTAAGCCTTAATCTAGGCTTACCTGTAGGTCAAAGTGTGTTGTAAGGGTTTACAACCACTTTAAATGAAACCTAATGTATCCAGGAGTTTAGCTTTAATCTTTACTATTTCCAAAATAAACAGGAAAAAAAGTTTACTGTTCATTTTAAGTCGCTTATACCTCTCAAAGCACATCAATCTGAGCTGCGTTGTAGTTTAAATCAGTGTTTCTCAACTCCAGTACTCAAGGCGCCCCAACATGTCATGTTTTCAGGCTCTCCATTATTTTGCATGGGTGATTTGATTAGTTTCAGTTCCTTAGTAATTACCGCAGCCGGGAAATCCTGAAAACACGACCTGTTGGGGTGCCTTGAGGACTGGGAGTTGAGAAATATTGTTTTAAAGTGGTTGTAAACCAGGGGTCTCAAACCGGTGGCCCTCCAGCTGTTGCAAAACTACAAGTCCCATGAGGCATTGCAGCGCTCACAGTTACAAGCATGACTCCCACAGGCAGAGGCTTGCTGGGACTTGGAGTTCCGCAACAGCTGGAGGGCCGTCAGTTTGAGACCCCTGTTGTAAACCCTTACAAACCACTTTGACCTACAGGTAAAGCCTAGATTAAGGCTTACCTGTAGGTCCAAGAAATATCTCCTAAACCTACACGGTTTAGGAGATATTTACCTGAAGACAGCCACCGCTGTCTACGGCACATGTGTTGTAGACAGTGGCGCGCAGGCGCACTGGGTAAGTCGCAAATCGCGCCGATATGCTGCAAGTGTCGGCTCCCGTGCGCATGCGCTCTGATTCGCCGGAGCAGCGAGAACCACCAAGAAGATGGACGCTCGGAACTACAGAGGACAGCGGTGACTTCGCTGGCTCCTGTGTCAGGCAAGTGACACATAATGGACTACTATGCGATGCGATGCGATGCATAGTAGTCCATTATGCTTTACCTTTGCATGGAATCAAATAGGAAGTAAACTCATCAGGGTTTACTTCCTCTTTAAAATAGGATTTATGAAGGGACAATTACTGGCACCCAAACATCCACCTTATGGGAAATCCTTCACATTCATTGGGAAGTCAGTGAACACTGGTGACCAGGACGCAGTACAAGACAACCCCGGGTCAGATACCGCGCGTTCTAAGATCAGGCTCAGATGTGACACGTTGTGAGTCATAACGTGAGCCGGATGAAATCCCACGGATACTACAAAGTGAAAACCTCACACACTGAGTACTGTGGATCTCACAAAGAACAGTCTGGGCTGCCAGTAGGGACACGCCGGAGCTGCATGCTCCGCATAGTTACTGACATTCTGAAATCATTTCCTGGCGCATCCCAACACCGACTTACTCCCTCTACATCTGTCACGCACAACACATTACAGCAACAAGGAACACCACCATGCATTTCAACTCTTCCCAACAACAATTCTTATTTGCATTTTTAAAATGATGATTTTTTGAGCAATCTGTGCAACTGGCTGAGCAAGAGTTCAAAAAGGGAACGTAGATTTATTGAGCCGGTCTGTCCAAGTCAGCAAATCCCCTGTGTGGAAAAGCTCTGATGGAAGCAGCAGTCGTTTCAACATGTCACGTGTTACATGCTAGCTCTGGGCAATGCAGTAGAACAAGTAGGCAGTCTAATGCCCTGTACACACACACGGTAGGACATTCCAACCACAAAATCCGTCTGATTTTTTTTCCCTGACGGATTTTGGCCGAAACGTGTCTTGCATACACACGGTAACGCAAAGTTGTTGGAAAATCTGATCGTTCGGAACCAGGTGACCTACAAAACTTATGACCGGACTACGTAGAGGCCAGTAGCCAATAGCTTTCGCCCCAAAATGGATTCTGAGCATGCGTGGCACTTTGTGCGTCGGAATTCTAATCGACACGATCGGAAAAAGTCAGATCGGATTTTGCTGCCGGAAAATCTAAGGTCCTGCTCTCATTGGAAATTCCGACGGGAAAAGTCCACTAGAGCCCACACGCGATCATATTTTCCCACAGCATAATCCAATCTGGCTTTTCCCATCGGAATTTCCAACCGAGTGTACGGGGCATTAGAGGCTGAGAATGGTTTCTTCATACAACAGCGCTGTGCTTTGTGATGGAGGTCCAGGGTGCATTTTTATTATCTAAAGATAGTTTTCTATTTAAGATACATTAATCATTTATTTTATTCATCATGAAATGGAGCTTAGTTATGTCGCATGAGGCTGTATATATTCTGCAATATTTACATTTTTGGTAAACTCATTCAATGAATCCAAGCTCTGCAAGCTGAGAAAACATGCACTGCCCTGATGCATCCACACAATTTCACAGCAACCATGAGATAAAACAAAGTTCAGGAATATTCCTTTATCCCATTGTTTTGCAAATCTATGTGCACTACAAACTGTATGATTGAATTGTTTCTGATATCGCTGTTTTACTAACCTGACAGCTTATTATTCTAAATAGGAAACCTTCATTTTGTTTGCAAATATTAAATATTCTAACTACCTGTAAGAATAAGTCCTTACATTTAAAGAGCACCTGTCATTTCAGATCCATCATGGCAGCGCCTGATAGAGGGCATCCACTCACCCGCCACAGAGCACAGCAACTCCCTGTCCAACTCCATGTATGATTACCGCCAGGCTCCTTCTGCTATGCCATCCCGCGCCCCACGTAGCACCGATTGTGGGCCCGGTGCCATCCCGCGTCCCACGTAGCACCGATTGTGGGCCCGGTGCCATCCCGCACAGCACTGATGTGGGCCCAGTGCCATCCTGCGATATGTCACCTCCTTACTTTATTACCGCCAGGCTCCTTCTGCTATGCCATCCCGCGCAGCACTGATGTGGGCCCGGTGCCACCCCGCGCCCCACGTAGCACTGATGTGGGCCCGGTGCCATCCCGTGCACCACGCAGCACTGATGTGGGCCCGGTGCCATCCCGTGCACCACGCAGCACTGATGTGGGCCCGGTGCCATCCCGTGCACCACGCAGCACTGATGTGGGCCCGGTGCCATCCCGTGCACCACGCAGCACTGATGTGGGCCCGGTGCCATCCCGTGCACCACGCAGCACTGATGTGGGCCCAGTGCCATCCTGCGATATGTCACCTCCTTACTTTATTACCGCCAGGCTCCTTCTGCTATGCCATCCCGCGCAGCACTGATGTGGGCCCGGTGCCACCCCGCGCCCCACGTAGCACTGATGTGGGCCCGGTGCCATCCCGTGCACCACGCAGCACTGATGTGGGCCCGGTGCCACCCCGCGCCCCACGTAGCACTGATGTGGGCCCGGTGCCATCCCGTGCACCACGCAGCACTGATGTGGGCCCGGTGCCATCCCGTGCACCACGCAGCACTGATGTGGGCCCGGTGCCATCCCGTGCACCACGCAGCACTGATGTGGGCCCGGTGCCATCCCGTGCACCACGCAGCACTGATGTGGGCCCGGTGCCATCCCGTGCACCACGCAGCACTGATGTGGGCCCGGTGCCATCCCGTGCACCACGCAGCACTGATGTGGGCCCGGTGCCATCCCGTGCACCACGCAGCACTGATGTGGGCCCGGTGCCATCCCGTGCCCCACGCAGCACTGATGTGGGCCCGGTGCCATCCCGTGCCCCACGTAGCACTGATGTGGGCCCGGTGCCATCCCGTGCCCCACGTAGCACTGATCTGGGCCCGGTGCCATCCTGCGATATGTCACCTCCTTACTTCCTGGTTCAATCATGAGAATGCTGACCCACTGCACTGCAACCATGTGCATTGCATGCAGTTGTGGCATTCCCCATTCTGTTGAATAGATTGTGTTTGGCAGCTTTTTAAGCCGGGGGCTTAAATTTTTACGCAGCTGCAAAGCATCATTGCATTGTACGGAGCTGGGCGACTGCACATCCTTCTTTAGGTGGGCATTCACAGTGGGGGGGGGGGGGGATAGGGAGTTTCCCGATTTTGACAGGTACCTGCAGCCACTTCAGTTCACCTTTAGGGGATCAGAAGTGGAAGTTCTCCTTCCACCTCCCTCCCAAAGTCTTCTGGGACACAGGACAGGTCCTAAAAGGCTTGGAGACCAATCAGAGAGCAGCAACGCATGCGCAGTGGGCATCCGGCTGTGAAGCCGCAAGCTGTCAAAGCAGGGTGCCTATATTATAGATGCCGGGACCACCGAGGGAGGAAGAAAACTGCTGGGGTGAGTGCACCGCCTAACTGTGGGACAGGTAAGTGCTTTTACTTTTTGTAGCTGCTGACTTTTAATAAACACACAAATGACTGGAACTTGGCTTTAAATTCACACTGGAACACATTCCCGGCACATTTCCCTCATCGCATTCAAAACATGCTGTGCCTGCGATATGCAGCGGGTGACGGTTTAAAGTTAGCAACACTCAAAACAAAGATAGCAAACGCAGATGGTTTGCCTGCACTGGCTCGCACAGTACCCGCCGATCCGGCTGAAGTGCGTTTTCAAAAGTGGTGCAAGCACTACTTCTGGGGCAATGCAGTTTAGTAAATAACCGGAGTGCTCTCTCTGTGCTCGTCATCGAGGATGTCATTAGCAAGTTGTCACCAGCGATAGAATTCCTCATGAGCTATGGGCCTTAGGACCACAGCACACTAATGATACCGACGTTAACGGAAACTCGCCAACCGCAGGATCGTTTCAATGCATTTCTAGCAAAAACTTAGAGTTAGACCCTCTGTCAAGTTCTTATTGCTGTCAGCGTCCTAATTGGGAAGGGTGACCCCTTCCTTTACACTGATATCATCTGGAAGTGAAGGGAAATCCTACGAGGGTTAGACCATCTGTCTAGTTTTCATTGCTATGTCCCTAGGAGGAAGGATTAGCTTCTGTATTTCTACTGATGACAAGAGGTTACGTGGGAACATCTTCCAATGGGAAACACCTGTTCTGATGGTCACTTTGGGCGATTTCCTCCACCTTCCGATTGCGTCTCTGGGACAGGAAGCGAAAGGAAAAATTTCCACAATGGTACACAGACAGCCAATATAACCTGGCAGGGGTTTCAAAAGCATAGCCCACTTTTTAGACCATGTATTAGGGTGTACTATGCAGCATGATGGCATATACCAACCCCACCTAAACCTGAATTGCCAGCAAGGAAGCCGCCACAGAGTGACACCGCACTAATTCTGCCCTGCAGAAGGCCAGCATGCTGGGCCTTTGAATGCACAGGGCGCTAAATGCCAATACAGCATTCAGTGCTGTCCATCTGCAGCCTGCCATAGACTTTACCAGGTTATCTGCAGCAGTCCCGGATGCTGCCCCTGTCCCTCCCGGGTGCACCTAAAACACAGGGAGCGACACCCTGCAGCTGGATGGCACCAAGTGCAAGGGACCTAAGGGAGCTACGCCACAGGAACAGAGCATTATCGTCTGCTTTCTTAGTGGCCCCTGACACAAGAACAAACGCCACACCATGCACAGCATCCTCGATCCACCGCCCC
This sequence comes from Lithobates pipiens, assembly GCF_037356315.1. Taxonomy (NCBI): domain Eukaryota; kingdom Metazoa; phylum Chordata; class Amphibia; order Anura; family Ranidae; genus Lithobates; species Lithobates pipiens. The sequence continues at coordinate 17,055,211 of NW_027507825.1, forward strand.
ACCGGTCGCAACGCTCCTGATCCACCGCCCCACACAGGTCGCAAAGCTCCTGCCACACGGGTCGCAACTTTCCCGATCCACCACCACACCGGTCGCAACGTTCCCGATCCACCGGCCGCAACGTTCCCGATCCACTGCCACACCGGTCGCAGCGCATTATTGTCCGCTTTATTAGTGCCCCCTGACACCAGATCAAATGCCACACCTCATCGCAGCGTTCCCGATCCACCGCCACACCTCATCGCAGAGTTCCCGATCCACCGCCACACCTCATCGCAGCGTTCCCGATCGCCACACCTCATCGCAGCGTTCCCGATCCACCGCCACACCTCATCGCAGCGTTCCCGATCCACCGCCACACCTCATCGCAGCTTTCCCGATCCACCGCCACACCAGCTGCAGCATCCCCGATCCACTGGTCGCAGCACCCCCGATCCACCGTACTTGAAACCCGCATTGCTTTAAAAACGCATTGCCGTTGTGATCTGCAGCAGGTGTCAATGTTAAGTTAAGGACACCCCAGTAGCAGGTCACAAACACAGTGCGGTTGCCTGCGCCAGATAACATGGTACAGAAGTACCAATGTGATCCGGTTGCAGTGCGTTTTTTTAAAGCGATGCACGCACTACTTTTGGTGCAGTCCAGTGCACTTCAGCCTATTCAAAAGGAACGGGCTCAAATCACACAGGAACGAGCAGGGCATTCCACTGCGATTCCTGGTGTCAACTGGTCCTTAAGTTCATGGCAGTGCTTGCGATTTTATGATTGGCAACAACCCACCCGTGCCAGAATCTCCACACATGGTAGAGACTAGGGATGCGCTCAGGCGTGTTCGCATCGTCCACGTGCAGAGCCCGCCAGGAGACATTGCCTGATCTCTGCAGCCGCGCATCGGGGCAATGTCTCACTGCCAGTGATTAGCGCAGCGCCGACTTCCTGGCGGGCTCTGCACATGGACCGTGCGAACACGCCTGCGCTCATCCTTAGTAGAGACTTATGTGCTGGTTTCCAGTTTTCGCCCTGCAAACTTTCACCGCCATCAAAAGAGCGACATCTCTCCGAGATGGCTAATGAGGGAGGGATGGCACGGACGGGCACCTCTCCACGCTGTTTAGCGATGTTATCGCCAGCAACAGTATCACAAGAGTAATATGGGCCTGGCCTATTAATTGCAGCTCCAGGGTTACCCGCCTGAGGAAGCCTCAATACAGCGGACAGAACGCTCCCCTCCGGCGTAGTTCTGGAGGTGCCGCTCCGCCAGGTGACGGAGAATCTGCAACATGTCCGCCAGTGCATTCACTGTGTCAGCGCTCTGGAGCCGCATCGTTTTCGGGTTGAGTTGCCGCCAGTTACGGGATGAGCGATGCGACGCCGGCCTTACTGGTCCTGTAGGCCCACGGCGCCCTTCTGATCCGGCTGCCACTGAAAATACACAAGGCGTCCTAATATGACACAGTCATTTCCGCTTCAAAGCCCAGGGCGTGCATTTCCGCTGGCGATATTTTTATGTGCGATTAATGCGCAGTACCCGTTTACTTCATTGTGCCGCCCCATGCGTGTTTGTCACAGCAAAGAAATTTGGAGACCAAATTGTGACCCCTGAAACAGACGTGTTTTTTACACACGCGGGTTTCACACGTTTTGTCACGCGATATTCGAGGTGACATTAGTAAAGAAAAGCGCTCAAATGCGCGTTGGAGCGTTTCGCTGTGGTTTTAATGTAATGCTAAATGGCAAAGTGTGATTGGGGGTCTTCTACAGGTTGGCGGTCTGGCGTCGTGACGCGCCACACTCAGGTAAACGAAGACGGTAGCGTCAGGAAACGACAATCCTGCGATCAGCTGACCCTGATGGCGTTAAAGCATGCCCATAAACGTTCTCTATAGCTGAGGATAAATACCGGGGTACACAGATGAGGGAGGGGGACAGGCCCGGGGGCGGGGGGCACCGGAGGGAGAGACCGGGCATGCCGAGCCCCGCACTCACCTTATACACATCCCCGTACGTCCCGCTCCCCACCCGCTGGATCAGCTCGAAGTCCTGCTGCGGGTTCTTGCGGAGAATTTCGGCGCTGGGCCGGCCCGAGGAGAAATCCATAGTGCGGGCTGGGCGGAGGAGATCAGAGCCGGGGGAGGCCGGGCGGAGGAGCCATGTCCGCCGACTGAACAACAATGAGAGACGGAGGAAGAGAGCCGGGAGGAGGAGGAGCACGAGAGACACAGCGCCACCCACCGGACAACCCCTACACACCTCCACCGGGACAACCCGGCCTCACCTCCACCGAGAGCAACGCTGTCCGGGCCTCACCTCGGCCTGGAGGAAGTGACCCCCCACCAGGGCCCGAGACCCCCTCACCTGTACCGACCCCTCATATCACCTGTACTGAGGTGACACCGACCCCTCATATCACCCGTACTGGGGGGACACCAACCCCTCATATCACCCGTACTGGGGGGACACCAACCCCTCATATCACCCGTACTGGGGTGACACCGACCCCTCATATCACCTGTACTGAGGTGACACCGACCCCTCATATCACCCGTACTGGGGGGGACACCAACCCCTCATATCACCCGTACTGGGGGGACACCAACCCCTCATATCACCCGTACTGGGGGGGACACCAACCCCTCATATCACCCATACTGGGGGGACACCGACCCCTCATATCACCTGTACTGAGGTGACACCGACCCCTCATATCACCCGTACTGGGGGGACACCAACCCCTCATATCACTCGTACTGGGGGGACATGACCCCTCATATCACCCATACTGGGGGGACACCGACCCCTCATATCACCTGTACTGGGGGGACACTGACCTCTCATATCACCCATACTGGGGGGACACCGACCCCTCATATCACCCGTACTGGGGGGACACCGACCCCTCATATCGCCTGTACTGGGGGGACACTGACCCCCATATCACCCGTACTGGGGGGATACCGACCCCTCATATCACCCGTACTGGGGGGACACTCTCCCCCATATCACCTGTACTGGGGGGACACTCTCCCCCAATATCACCTGTACTGGGGGATCACTGACCCCCCCATATCACCTGGGGGGACACTGACCCCTCATATCACCCGTACTGGGGGGACACTGACCCCTCATATCACCTGTAGTGGGGGGACACTGACCCCCCTCATATCACCCGTACTGGGGGGACAGACCCCCCCTCATATCACCTGTACTGGGGGGACACTGACCCCCCTCATATCACCTGTACTGGGGGGACACTGACCCCCCTCATATCACCTATACTGGGGGGACACTGACCCCTCATATCACCCGTACTGGGGGGGCACTGACCTCCCTCATATCACCCGTACTGGGGGGACACATGACCCCCCATATCAGCTGTACTGGGGGGACACATGACCCCTCATATCACCTGTACTGGGGGGACACATGACCCCTCATATCACCTGTACTGGGGGGACACTGACCCCTCATATCACCTGTACTAGGGGGACACTGACCCCTCATATCACCCGTACTGGGGGGGGCACTGACCTCCCTCATATCACCCGTACTGGGGGGACACATGACCCCCCATATCGCCTGTACTGGGGGGAAACATGACCCCCCATATCACCTGTACTGGGGGGACACATGACCCCTCATATCACCTGTACTGGGGGACACTGACCCCTCATATCACCTGTACTGAACCCCTCCACCTCATATCACCCGTACTGGGGGGACACAGACCCCTCATATCACCTGTACTGGGGGGACACTGACCCCTCATATCACCTGTACTGGGAGGGACACTGACCCCTCATATCACCTGTACTGGGAGGGACACTGACCCCTCATATTACCTGTACTGGGGGGACACTGACCCCTCATATCAACCGTACTGGGGGGACATTGACCCCTCATATCACCTGTACTGGGGGGACACCGACCCCTCATATCACCCGTACTGGGGGGACACTCTCCCCCATATCACCTGTACTGGGGGGACACTCTCCCCCCATATCACCTGTACTGGGGGGACACTGACCCCCCCATATCACCTGGGGGGACACTGACCCCTCATATCACCCGTACTGGGGGGAAAATGACCCCTCATATCACCTGTAGTGGGGGGGACACTGACCCCTCATATCACCCGTACTGGGGGGACACTGACCCTCTCATATCACCTGTACTGGGGGGACACTGACCCCCCTCATATCACCTGTACTGGGGGGACACTGACCCCTCATATCACCCGTACTGGGGGGGCACTGACCTTCCTCATATCACCCATACTGGGGGGACACATGACCCCCCATATCACCTGTACTGGGGGGGGACATGACCCCCCATATCACCTGTACTGGGGGACACTGACCCCTCATATCACCTGTACTGAACCCCTCCACCTCATATCACCCGTACTGGGGGGACACAGACCCCTCATATCACCTGTACTGGGGGGACACTGACCCCTCATATCACCTGTACTGGGAGGGACACTGACCCCTCATATCACCTGTACTGGGAGGGACACTGACCCCTCATATTACCTGTACTGGGGGGACACTGACCCCTCATATCAACCGTACTGGGGGGACACTGACCCCTCATATCACCTGTACTGGGGGGACACCAACCCCTCATATCACCTGTACTGGGGGGACACTGACCCCTCATATAACCTGTACTGGGGGGGGACACTGACCCCTCATATAACCTGTACTGGGGGGGGGATACTGACCCCTCATATCACCTGTACTCAACCCCCCCCCATATCACTTATGCTAGGAGGGCACTGACCCACCTATATTACCTATACTGGGGGGACACTGACTCCATATCACCTATACTGGGGGGACAGTGACCCCCATATCACCTGTACTGGGGGGACACTGACCCCTCATCACCTGTACTGGGGGACACTGACCCTCTATATTACCTATACTGGGGGGACACTGACCCCCATATCACCTGTACTGGGGGAACCCTGACCCCCCATATCACCTGTACTGGGGGACTACTGACCACTCATACACCTGTACCGGGGGACACTGAACCCCCCATATCATCTGTATTGGGGGGAAACTGACCCCCCCATATCACCTGTACTGGGGGGGACACTGACCTCTCATATCACCTGTACTGGGAGAACACTGACTTCCCCATATCACATGTACTGGGGGTTCAATGACCCCTCATATCACCTGTACTGGGAGAACACTGACTTCCCCATATCACATGTACTGGGGGTTCAATGACCCCTCATATCACCTGTACTGGGGGAACACTGATCCCCCCATATCATTATATATTTGGGGAAGGTGACTGACACCCACCCATGCTGGAGGGCACCACACCTTCCTCATTCACACTAAAGCATGATACACTGCCCCCCTCCCCCTTCTATTTTATCCCCGGGCAGAGATTACCTGCTCCCTCACCACGTAAGGGGAGACCCTGACACCCTCCTGACCCACCCAGAGGAGACCCTGACACCCTCCTTACCCACCCAGGGAAACCTTGTCAGCTTCCTGGCCCACCCAGGGGAGACCCTGACCCACCCAGAGGAGACCCTGATCCCCTCCTGACCCACCCAGGGGAGACCCTGACACCCTCTTGACCCACCCAGGGGAGACTCTAACCAAGACTGACATCTGGGAACGTATTTCTCTGCACAGGATCCTGGAAAGCGTAGGTGTGAATGCAGCCTAACACACATTGGAAGTCCCGGGTCCCTTTAGGCCTAATGGTGACCCCCCAGAGTTAGGGAGAGCTGACATCCTTCTGTGTAGATTTGGTTACAAGACAAGGTGGGTGTAATGCAAGATGAAACGGTGGGCGCCAGACACTTTTAGAATGTAAAGAGATTAATTGTCTCTTAAACAGAACTCAGGGAGAGAGGGTTAGGGCCAGGACACCCTTAAGTACATACTCTGAGACTTCTATAAGCAGACAGCTATACAGGTGAAGGCCTCCAGCTGGACACCACTTCTGTATAGGTAGGGCCGCTGTCTCTTATGGCAACCGTCTTGTAGAAGTTACTAACTGTAATTGTATCCAACTATTTGCATCTTGAACAGTTCTTAGCTTACCCCTCTTTAAGTGTCACCCCCGCTTCCCTGTCGGGTCCCGGGCTTGGCATTCACAGATACTCTTCAAGTGTCACCCCCGCTTCCCTGTCGGGTCCCGGGCTTGGCATTCACAGATACTCTTCAAGTTTCACCTCCGCTTCCCTGCCGGGTCCCGGGCTTGGCACTCACAGATACTCTTCAAGCGTCACCCCCGCTTCCCTGTCGGGTCCCGGGCTTGGCACTCACAGATACTCTTCAAGCATCACCCCCGCTTCCCTGTCGGGTCCCGGGCTTGGCACACACAGATACTCTTCAAGTGTCACCTCCGCTTCCCTGTCGGGTCCCGGGCTTGGCACTCACAGATACTCTTCATGCGTCACCCCCGCTTCCCTGCCTGGTCCCGGGCTTGGGACTAACAGATACTCTTCAAGTGTCACCTCCGCTTCCCTGTCGGGTCCCGGGCTTGGCACTCACAGATACTCTTCAAGTGTCGCCCCCACTTCCCTGTCGGGTCCTGGGCTTGGCACTCACAGATATTCTTCAAGTGTCACCTCCGCTTCCCTGTCGGGTCCTGGGCTTGGCACTCACAGATACTCTTCAAGTGTCACCTCCGCTTCCCTGTCGGGTCCCGGGCTTGGCACTCACAGATACTCTTCAAGTGTCGCCCCCACTTCCCTGTCGGGTCCTGGGCTTGGCACTCACAGATATTCTTCAAGCGTCACCCCCGCTTCCCTGTCGGGTCCCGGGCTTGGCACTCACAGATACTCTTCAAGTGTCACCCCCGCTTCCCTGCCCGGTCCCGGGCTTGGCATTCACAGATACTCTTCAATCGTCACCTCCGCTTCCCTGCCGGGTCCCGGGCTTGGCACTCACAGATACTCTTCAAGTGTCGCCCCCACTTCCCTGTCGGGTCCCGGGCTTGACACTCCCAGATACTCTTCAAGTGTCACCCCCGCTTCCCTGTCGGGTCCCGGGCTTGGCACACACAGAAGTCAGAAAGTCAGCCCTGGCACTGGCCTCAGCTTACTTATGATGGTCTCCGGTAACAAGGTGGATGGTCCCTTAGTGACGACAGCTTCCCCTCTACTTCCAGCCATGACAGGTTCTCCAGTCGGGGGAACCATTACTTCTGGTTGGACTACAAGCCAGCAGTCCCAACCCTACGCTGCTTTCCTGCTTCTGGATAGGCCCTCAGACAGCCTAGCAGCCAGATGTCCCGGGGATAGGCCTCAGGCTCTGCCCTAGCAGCCCCGGGGCAGCACAACACACGTCCACGCAGACAGCCGTCCAGGTGGCACAGAACCCCAATCACCTGACTCCATCCAAATAAATAGGCTCCTCAAGCAGGCCAAGGGACCAAAGAAAATCCCTGTCCGTTGGCTGAGATACCCCATTCATTCCTAATCTGTCTTTGCCATGCCTCTGTCTCATCCAAGGTCACAAGATACCCAGCCACCTAGTGACAGAAGAGAGAAGTGCAGCAATTCCAGAATTAGGGGGAAATCAATTGATCTCCTGACAATCGGCCAAGGCAACTAAAGCTTGGCAAATAAATTGAATAGCAACTCTGCCTAAACATCAGTGTGCTGCATCTATCTATCTATGGCAGCGCAACCGTAATCCATGTTTTTCCCACGTTACGGGAATGTGCATGCGGAAAATCACAGATGTGAGTGAACCCTAAATGTACATACAGGGGGGAGGTTTACTAAAAGGGGTGCACATAGAATATGATGCAGCTGTGCATTAGGGTTGCCACCTTTTCTTCAAGTCAAACGCGAACACTTTAATGGGCACAGGGCAATTATTTTTTTTTCATAGTAAACATTTTAGAATTATAAAAGACCTGGTACACCTTTGGGTGCCCCAAGGAGAGTAGTAATGTAGCCAAAATTGCTCTTGCTGACAACATTGCCCTGCCCTTCAGTGATGTGGAACCTGCCCCCAGACAGCCACCCACAGCTCCTATACAGCAACAGATTTGTGTGTGACTATCTCAGTTACTTGGGGAGCAACAGCCGATCTGAATATTGTGTCCGGGTTTCAGGCAGACTGAAACCCAGAAAAATGGTTCAAAACCTGGACTGTCCGGGTGAATCCTGGACAGACGGCAACCCTACTGTGCATAGTAACCAATAAGCATCCAAGTTTTATTGTCAAAGCTTAAAGAGGAAGTAAACTCTGATGGGTTCACTTCCTCTTTATTTCCCTGCAAAGGTAAAGCATAATGGGCTACTATGCATCGCATACTAGCCCATTATGTGTCACTTACCTGACACAGGAGCCAGCCAAGTCACCGCTGTCCCCTCTTCCACGGAGCGTCCATCTTCTTTCCGGGTATCGTGGCTCCGGCGCTGTGATTAGTCGGAGCCGCGATGATGTCACTCCTGTGCATGCCCACGGGAGCCGCCACTAACGGCATATCGCCGTTAGCAGTGGCATGCTCAGTGCACCTGCGTGCTGCTGTCTACGGCGCATGGGCCGCACACAGTGTCGCCTATCTTTTTGCAAATGTCTCATAAACCGCGTAGGTTTAGGATATATTTCTTGGATCTACAGGTAAGCCTTAATCCAAGCTTACCTGTGTAGGTCAAAGTGGGCTTTAACTGCTTTGACCAACCACTTTAATTAAACAAGCTGAAACAAGTTAGAAGCTGATCGGTTACTATTATTTCGTAAATTTCCCCCGCAATGTGTCTGCTCCTCACTGTCTCACAGTGTTCAGCTATAAATAGTGTGACATATGGATTGCAACACTGAGGGCAAAACAAGGTTCTGCCCAAAACAAACATGGAGTCCACAATAAAAAAAAAAGAAAAACACGACGTCAGCGCTCAGCAGGGAGCACGTTACGATGACTAATAGGAGTTCACGTGATACTACTTGCATGTTTCCCCACCCACAGTCACGAGATTCCGTCTCTTCTATTTATAGCACTAATAAAGTTGTTTTAAAAGAAGAAAAAAAAAAGTTCCAAGCGTATCTTGTACTGCCAAATAATTCCTGCAGTGCTGGCCAATAGAGGGCGCTGCACGCACGTGTGATTGGCTTATATGGCGTGGCAGATGTGATCTTGTCTGGTTTCTCTGAAGATAAGAATGACTGTGTACGACCATGTCTTCTCCCCCCCTATATGTAGTCTGAAATGGACCCGTCCGCTAATTAGAGAGCATTCCACTTGTGCATTTCAGGGGGATACGCTTCTGTGGTGCCTGTCGCCACCTGGTGGCCAATGGCTGAATTTCACACGCATGTTTTTTCTCTGCTCATAAAAGTTTTTTTTTTTTCTTTTCTTTTTTTTGACTAAAGTGCATCTATAACTAACTTTTTTTAATTTATTTTTTTAATCCAAGGGTTAAGGATTAGATGTTATTATTATTATTATTATTATTATTATTATTATTAACGATTTATATAGCGCCAACAGTTTACGCAGCACTTTATAATGTATAGGGGAGACAACACAATTACAGTACAATACAAAAGGTACAGGAGGGCCCGGCTCATAGAGCTTACATTCTAAAGGGGGGGGGGGGGTGGCTCGGGGTGCAAAAGGTAATAGCTGCAGAGAATGATTTGATGGGGGGTGGCTCGGGGACAGTTAGGTGGGTGTGGGATAGGCTTCCCTGAATAAATGAGTTTTCAGGGATCTCTTAAAGGTGGGTGTGACAAGTCTTAGATGTGACAAGTTTTACTGCCATCAGAGGCTTGCTTGGAGAGATCCCTTCACTTCCTGTCGGGTAAAGAGCAGGAAGTGAGAGGAGATCTCCCACCGCAACAAAGGCCAAAGTAATTATTTTTATTTTTTTTAAATTAAAGGATAGGTTTGCCTTTATGGAAAAACAATAATAAATGCACTTTTTTTTCAGAAAAAAATGCTTTTATTATTTTTTTCAAGCAGGAACCTGGAAAGTATTGCACTTATGATCAGTAGTAGATGAGGGGTACAACGTGGGCTCCTGCAGACGTGTCCCCTCCGTTGTGTTCAGCCTATACCTCTGTATGGGCTGTCTGTTTGAAAGCCAAAGGATATGTCAATGGACTACGAGAGCGCTCATCAGTGCCGCCCCCCCCCCCCCCCCCACCCACAGCCCATTGAAACAGCAAGTCTCTCTGACGCAGTGGAAGATGGTACTTGTAGTTTATTCGTTCACAGGAAACCGTGAATGAAGGACGCAGCTGTGTGGGTGGAGCTGTTTTTAAAAAATTGGCAACGGATGTGGGGAGAAGAACCCCCCCCCCCCCCCCCCCCCCGCCTGCAATCACAGGGGAAGGAGGATCGGGTCGTCGGAAGGGAAGGAGGCAGGAGCTGGAACATGTTCCCCCCCTAAATACTGGTTGACCATGCAACATGCTCTGAAGGTAAACTTATCCTTTAACCACTTGTTTACCGGGCACTTAAACCCCCCTCCTATCCAGGACAATTTTCAGCGCCGATGCACTTTGAATGGCAATTGCGCGGTCATGCTACACTGTACCCAAATGACATTTTTATAATTTTTTCCCCCAAATAGAGCTTTCTTTTGGTGGTATTTGATCACCTGTGCGATTTATTTATTTTTAAATGTAAAAAGACCGATTTTTTCTTTTTCTTTTTTTTTATTTTGTTATAAAATTTTAAAACGGGTAATTTTTGTCCGTCATTGATGTACGCTGATGAGGCGGCACTGATGGGCACCGATAGGTGGCAGGGATGGGCACTGATCGGTTACACTGATAGGCAGCACTTCTAGGTGGCACTGATTGGCACCACTCGTGGGCACTGATAGATGGCACTTGTGGGCAGCATTGATAGGTGGCACTTGTGGGCATTGATAGGTGGCACTTGTGGGCACTGTTAGACGGTATAAATGAGGCATAATTGCCTCTTCCTTTTCAGGACCAATGTCCATTTAAGATAAGCCGGTCATAAGGTAAAAGTTCTGCCTATCAGTGTAACCGATCAGTGCCCATCACTGCCACCCATCAGTGCCCATCCCTGCCACCTATCGGTGCCCATCAGTGCCGCCTCATCAGCGTACATCAATAACAGACAAAAAATTACAGTTTTTAAATTTTATAACAAAATAAAAAAAAATTGGTCTTTTTAGATAAAAAAAATAAATCACACATATCACCAAAAGACAGCTCTATTGGGGGGGGGGGGGGGGGAACGATCGCCGAGCTTTTGTTTTGATCATGTAATCAGCTGTCATTGGCTGACAGCTGATCACATGGTAAGGGGCCGGGATCGGTGATCACCCGAGTCTCAATGATCACAGCACGCGCAGGGAGCGTGCACAGGGGAGGCCGTCATATGACAGCCTCCCGGGAATTCAGTTCTGTGCTGTGGCCATCATTCGCCATAGCGCGGATGTCAAGTGGTTAAGTAGGTGAGTGCTAGAACACTTGTCAGCTTTTTATTGTCTGTTTACCTCACTTCCTTTCTGGTAAAAGGTTGTCCCCAGAACAGGAAGGGAAGAAAAATCTCTCTAATGGAGCCTTGGGTAACAGTAGAGCCAGTAAGGGTAAAAAAAAACGGAGCCCTAAATTTTGTTTCATTTGTTCCAAAGCTAAAATAAAAAAGTTTTGGGTGTAGCTAAAGTGTTAAAAGGAAACATTCTACCCATATGTGACACCTCAGTGTGCTTTCTTGTAAAGATGAACATGTCAGTCGCCGGCTCTCTGCTCTGCCCCCTCCAGCACTCACTGGAGCTCCAGGATAGGGGCGGGAGCAGCTAGCTCAGCCTTTCTGTGGCCTTCTGAGAAGCTGAACCGGCTGCTGATTAGGCATCAGGGAGGATCCTGACATTATTGTCAGGATGCGTCCAGAGACTGAATCAGCTCAGTGATGACTCCATGATTTTTAGCCCACTGAGGGTTGATTCTGGGTCACAGGAGAGTAAAAGTAAGTACTGTCCTGTGACTCACAAGAGAAGTATGGGAAAAAGGAGCTTAGGGGCTGATTAGAGTACCGCTCATGACAAGTTAAACTCAATAATTATACAATAATGTGTCTAATATTTGTGTTTCCTATGGTCATCGGCTCCATCTAGTGGCCATAATGCAATATTGTCCTGAAATCAGGAAAATAGCACATTATGGATACTAGATTGTGTGACAGAAGTGGTGTCAGACCCTGGCCACCCTCCCCATCTTGTGATAATTGGCTGGTCAAACTTACATTGCTCTGTTACTGGTACACAACAATGCCAAGCTCAGCCTCACCCCGCACAAAGGTTTTTCCAGCACACAGATGGGATGTCATGGGTTTTTGACCATACAGCCGTCCAAAGATACAGTTTTTCATAGGTATTATTATCTTCTTTAAATTCCCTACAGTCTGGTAGCATGCAGTGTTAGCTGGTTCTCAATATATATTTCTTTTGGGGGGCAATGCCAACCCCCCCCCCTAGGAGTTGCATAGGAAGTCTTTCAACCCTCCCTCCCACCCACGGGACACAGACTGAAAGGCAGCGATCAACCCCCCCACCCCACCCCCCTGGTTTAGGGTTAGGGTTTCCCCTAGAAGAACAAGGTAAGGAGGCCTCTGGGGGTTAGGGTTAGGGTTAGGTTTAGGGTGTCCCATAGCAGAACAAGGTTAGGACTCAGGGATTGGAATAGGGACCTCCCCCAAAGGTCAAAGGTCAGCAGGCATGTCCCCAGAGGTCAAAGGTCAAGCGCTTGCCCCGACTTGTTCATGCCCCGACTTAGTTGGGGTAGGCGGAACACTTTGGTGGGGGTTGGTCGGCCCGACACTTGACCTTTGACCTCTGGGGGACACCCCTGCTGACCTTTGGGGGAGGTCCCTATTCCAGTCCCTGAGTAGATGGTAGGGCTGCTGATCCTTGCCCCGTGGCCGTTGCTTCTCCTCCTGGCCAAACAGGAAGTGGGCCCTGAGATTAAGACTCCCGGCCAATCGGGTTTCAGGACCTGCTTCCTGCCAAGTGGCCCCAGGGCAAGCAGCTTGCAATGGGGGCACCTGAGCAGGCTTGCTCCATGGCTCAGCCCCTCCTCCTCTCTCTCTTCATTGGCTCACTGGCTGTGATAAACAGCCAATGGCTCCTGCTACTGTCTCAGCCAATGAGGAGGGAAAGCTAAGGCTCTTGTGCACACCTCTGGAGGAAGATCAGGAGGCTCAAGTATTGAGGGGGGGCTACTATACACAGAATATGGCTGCCATGTGTCGTCTCATAGTTTTTGTTCTGCCCAGTCTGCATTACCATCACAGAAGGAACTGGTGATTACAGGAAATATAGTGGAACCTTGGATTACGAGCACAATCCGTTCCAGGAGAATATTTGTAATCCAAAGCACTCGCATATCAAAGCGAGTTTCCCGATAGAGGTCAATGGAAATGAAGATAATTTGTTCCGCGTTGACTTCTATTGCATGCAATACCGCATGTGGCCAGAGGTGGTAGGGGGGGCGCCGGAGAGCCTTTGAAATATTCGGGGATAGCTCGGCTGAACATGGAAAGGCTCGGAAACACTCAGAAACCGAGTATTTCCTGCACACCCCATTAGCTTGAATCCTGCTCGTTTTGCAAGACAACACTTGCAAACCGAGTCAGGAATTTAATAAAAAAAGTTGCTCGTCTTTCAAAACGCTCATTAACTGCGTTACTCGTTAACCAAGGTTCCACTGTACATATATTAGACGCAGTGTGGGGATTTTTTGTTATAATGAGTGGCTAGAGAAAATAAATATTTCAGCCAATATATGTACATGCCTCTAAAGGCTGAATACACATAAATACACGTCAGACCAAACAGACCAACTCCTGGCAGAAATATCCAGTGTAGACAGGATGTTTTAATGACGCTCATGTACATGCAGCCTAATTGTTATAGTTTCTGATATGTTGCACAGAGCAGGGATACTCACAAAAGATATTGTAACAATATTGTTACAATGTTTTTATGAATGTAGCTAGCAACCACTGTAACAATATTCTGAAACGGCCAGCTGAGCCCCACATATTAAAGCGGAACTTCAGTCATTTTTTCAACTTTCTATCTATTAAAGTGGTTGTAAACCCTTACAACACACTTTGACCTACAGGTAAGCCTAGATTAAGGCGTATGCGTTTGCTTATGCACGCAAGATCGCCGGGACTAGGTGCTTTAAAAAACAATTTTACAGTTTCACAGTTTAAAAAAAAAAAATGGTGTCACTTTTATTCCTATTACAAGGAATGTAAACATTCCTTGTAATAGAAAAAAGAATGACAGGTCCTCTTAAATATGAGATCTGGGGTCAAAAAGTCCTCAGATCTCATATTTACACTAAAATACAAAAAAGGTTTATAAAATGTCTTTGCCAGCAAATTAACTGTGAGTAACAAGCAACAGAGCAGACCATTACTTTGCACTTTGCTGAATAAGAATACCGCATGGCATGATGTGATCCTCCTGCAAGAAGCATGAAATTATTTGTTTCTTTTACAAATTGCTTATTGCTCTAATATAATAATTCCTGCACAAGTGCACAGCACACAGAGAGTGGTCTAGTAAAGGCTTTAGGTCAGGTGCATTTGGTAATTAATTATTATTTACTTCATTATTTCATTTTTTTCACAGAGAGTCAATTATGCCACTCACCGTCTTGCAGCTCCGCTCGGGCTGCCGACGTCACTTCCGGGTTTCGTGAAGCAGCCGAAAGCCGGAAGTGACCTGCCTGTCTTTGAATGACAATGCTCCCGCCCGTAGAATCACAGTGATTTTATGGGCGGAAGCTAGTCGGCGTTCTGCAGTGCGCCGCAAGGCAGGTTTTTAACCCGCAAATGAAGCGCCATGGATGCAATCTTGTGATTGCATCGACGTGGCGCTTCTCATAGTGCACTGTGACCGGCGCCACAGTACACTATGTTAAATTGTTAAATGACATTTTTTTTTTAATGTCTTAAAGCGGTGGTCATCAATCCTGTCCTCAGGGCCCACTAACAGGTCAGGTTTGCAAGATAACTGAAATACATCACAGGTGATATCATTTGCTGCTCAGTGATTGCGGTATTCTAGTCTGCATCTCCCCAAGGTAATACATAAAACCTGGCCTGTTAGTGGGCCCTGAGGACAGGGTTGATGGCCACTGTCTTAAAGGGCCCGTTTTTTTCTTTTTTACCTTTTTTTTGTATTTTTTTTTTTTTTTTTTTTTTTACACTGAGGGGGGGCGGTGCCCGGGCGCCCCCTATGGACGGGCCGCCACTGATTAGTTGGCCAAATGTCAAAAGCATTTGTGCAAAATGGTCAAAATGTACCCATATATTTTCTAATAGGTTAAAGCGGGATTGCACTGTGGAAAAAAAATATTAAAAGCCAGCAGCTACAAATACTGCAGCTGCTGACTTTTAATAAATGGACACTCACCTGTCCCGGGGTCCAGCGATGCCGACAGCCAAGGCCGATCGATCGCTCAGCTCTCGGCTGCTGCCGTCACCATTCTAGGTGAGGGAATCAGGAAGTGAAGCGATGCGGCTTCACTTCCCATTTCCCTACTGCGCATGCGCAAGTCGCGCAGCGCAATAGGAATTGTCCGCGCTTTCTCTGGGACCCGTGTGCGTCCCAGCAGACAGCGCGCAGGGACAGGAAGAGGCATAGACTCCTGTGGGAGTCTATGCCCGGAAGTGGGTGTAATACCTGTCTTTGACAGGTATCTGCACCCCCCTCCCCCCCCTGAAAGGTGCCAATTGTGACACCGGAGGGGGGGAGGGTTCCGATCAGCGGAAGTTCCACTTTAGGGTGGAACCCCGCTTTAAATCCTATAGCGTCAGCGCCATCTAGCTGTCAAAATGTAGTATATTTTCTTATTGAGGTATTTCAAAAAGCTATATACTGGGACAAGCAAATATTGACCACCCTAGATACAAGAGTCCTGTGTATTCTTCCTTGAATCTTGGTGTGCTTTGTGTATTTCTTCCAGATCTGTGCAGTAATCCGGTGTGGGGCTAAGTTCCCACTAATGCGGTGCAGGAAACACTGCGGCACAGTGGTGTAGTGGTTAGCACTCTCACCTAGCAGTAAGAAGGGTCGCTGGTTCAAATCCCAACCACGACACTACCTGCCTGGAGTTTGCATGTTCTCCCTGTGCCTGCGTGGGTTTCCTCCGGGTACTCCGGTTTCCCCCACAATCCAAAGACATGCAGGTAGGTTAATTGGCTTCTGTCCAAAATTGGCTCTAGTATAAGATTGGGGACCTTGGATTGTGGGCGCCTTGAGGGTAGGGACCAATGTGAGTGTGCAATGTACAGGGATGGGGTCTATTGTAGATACTCACTTAGGTTGAACTGGATGGACTGGTGTCTTTATTCAACCTTACTAACTATGAAACTACTATGAAACTATGATCCATTTCCTGCACCGCATTGCAATTGCACTGCCCTTGCGATCCACTGCAGATGTTAATACAAAAAGTTAACGACAGCCCAAACACAGGTCGCACCGGATCGCACCGTACAAACCGACCATGCAATCTGGTTGATCCAAAAAAGGTGCCTGAATGTCTTTGGTGCAATTTGATTCCAAGCTTCAACTACACTTTCAGTAAAACATTTTTTTCTGAAATTTGTTTTGTTTCTTCCAGTTAGTTTGAGGTCATGTCCCCGTACTCTTGATTTTAGTTTCATATTGAAAAGACTGCCCTCCTGAATCTTATTTACCACCTTGATGTATTTAAAGGTTTTTTTTTTTATGTCTCCCATTTCCCTTCTTTCCTCTAGATCAGCCTTTCTCAACCTTTTCAACACAGAGGAACCCTTGAAATAGTTCTCTGGTCTCAGGGAATCCCTGCTAAAAAAACGCATGATACATTAGTGTGATGGTCATTGGGAAGAATTACCTCCTTACAGATTGCTAAAAAGATCAATGGTGTGAGTGGGAACTTATCTGAGAGGCAGAAATTGCCCAATGCTGAAGGAAACTCTAGCAACCTCTGGAGGAACCCTAGGGTTGGGAATCACTGCTCTAGACTGTAAATTTTAAGTTCCTGAAGTCGCTTGTGATTTTATCCCCCAAACCTTCTACCATTTTTGTTACTGTGTGACATAAAAATATGCAACGCCCACCATTTTTTTAGGGGTTCTAGAGATTTTTAGCAAAAAATGTTATGTTATGTTTTAATCTCTTATGTATATATATAAAAAAAAAAAATATATATATATATATATATACACACCGTATTTATCGGCGTATAACACGCGCTGGCATATAACACGCACCCCAAGTTTAGTAGGGAATTTTAAGGAAAAAAACTTTTAGGAAGGAAATTTAAGGAAAGCCTTATCAGTTATCTTTAGCAACCTTGTCATGCAGCCTGTCCATCATTGCAGCCTTATCCATCATTGCATCCTTGTCCATGTTTGCAGCCTGTCTATCATTACAGCCTTGTAATGCAGCCTTGTGCATCATTGTCCCCTTGTCAGTGTTCATTTCAGATTTTATATTTTCTCGGCCGCCTTCGGCCCTTCTCGTGGTTTTCGGCCGTTCTCGGTGGCTTTTGGCCACCTTCGGCTGTTCTTGGCGGCCTTTCGGGCATTCTCTTTAGCTTTCGGCCGCTCTCGGCCTTTCTCTGCTGTTTTCGGCCGACAAGAAGGGCCGAAGACGGGCGAAAGCCACGAGAAGGGCCGAAGGCGGCTGAAAGCCGCCCTGGGGGTTTAAAAATCTCGCAAAAATCGTGGAGGATCGGCGTATAACACGCACCCGAGGTTTTCCCCTGATTTTAAGGGGAAAAAAGTGCCTGTTATACGCCGATAAATACGGTATGTATGTATGTATGTATGTATATATATATATATATATATATATATATATATATATATATATATATATATGTGTGTGTATATATATATATATATATATATGTGTTATATATATATATATATATATATAATATATATGACCCCGAAGGAGCTGCTGGTTTGATTGGGCTTACCGTTACCTTCTTGTTTGCTTCTCCGTCTAGGGATTCCTGTGGTAGATGGCCCAAAGAAATGTGGAAACTGACACTGAATCTTCTTTTGGGTTATTTATTTGAAACAGAAACAGAGTCTTTCAATAAGGGTAGAGGGTTAGGAGTAAGTTCAGGTACTTTAGACTGCAAAAAATAAAGGAATTCCTTATAGAAGATAGAGAGATTAAAGAGCGTTTCACAGCTGGATTTTACAGCCCCCGGATAGACCTCCTCTCACTAGGCCTAGCCACCAGTAAGGTGTTTGACAAAGTCATTGCCACAGACTTGTGATGTATACTTGAGCGTTACTGAGGGACGTAGAGGGACGTAGACAAGTTTAAAGAGCTATCATACGGTACCAGTATCTCTCAGCCGATCCGGTGATACGGTATGAGTGTTGATCCAGGTAGCGTCCTTCAACCTAGCCTCCAGGCTTCTTCAGAGAAAGCCAGCCTTGCGCATGGCCTTCTCCTGAGGAGTCCTCCCCAGTTGCTGGGCCTCTCCCTTCAGATGAGACGGCACCGGACCACCTTTGGATCAGTAGGCTCCGAAATCCATTCAGGCCTGTCCCTGCGGTTGCGTTGCCTCGGACCAGCCAGCCCCGAGACTTGGAATGCATGGTTCCGCACCTCAGACCAGGAGGGCCATGGGGCTGGGTCAGGGGGACCACCAGAACCGGACAGACAGAAAATCAGCTCCGAAACCCCGAAGCACGTGATGTCGGTACCTTAAATACTACCAGCAGGAGAACACTCCCACTGGGCTGGTTCCGAGGGAACAGTGGCATTCAATACACCCAGCTAGTTTGCGTTTCCAACCCTGACCGGCAGTGACAGCGACACCTGCGGCCAAGGAGAACCCAGCGCAACCCAGCTGGACTGGTACTGAAAACAGAAATTTAGAAAATTAGCCCCAAAACCCAACTGTGGTTTCAGGAAAATTAACTTTAAAAAAAAAAAAACATAGTGCCTGCTCTTCAGGAGCCAGTGCTACATATATATATATATATATATATATATATACTGTATATATGTTTTTATATGTAGGAGAGGTGTGGAGAATTGGACCGAAAGTGGTTACAGGGTAAATACACGATCAGACAAGGAGGGAGCATCCACAGAAAACAGTAATGGTCCGAGTTTAAAATGTTCAAGACCGTTTACAGTAGGGATCATTACAAAATGTACAATAAGTTCCCCTTGGGGTTTTAAAAACCCCAAGGGGAACTTATTGTACATTTTGTAGAAATCTATTCGGGGTGCGCAGCCAGCTCAAAATTGATTATTTTTATGCACTCATTTTTTACATACAGTAGGGATCATTTGCAAGGTCAAATCTCCTGGGACAATTGACAACAGATTGGCCAAATAGATATTCCTGTATTATTTTTGCAATAAAAAACAAACAAAAAAAGCCTTATAAATATGCATATCTGTTGGACCTGATATTTTCCCTATAAGTATTTACACAATATTAATTCTAACCCTTTGCAGTTCATTCCAATGTGTAACTGAGCGGTCTTAGTGTTTTATGGCTTGTGATTCTCTATCTCTGTGTATATGTATAGCATCATCGCACTGAGATGTCCTGATCATGTGACTGGTCCTCCTCCTCCTCCTCCTCCTTCTCTGAGCATCTCTCATCCTGCAGAATCAGCCCAGGCTCCATCACCAAAGCTTCAAACTGCCTACAACCGCCCACAGCCTCACCCTGCCATGGCCAGGAACCGAAAAGAGAGAAACAGCTGGGGTGAGTGTGACATCACAATCCATGGGGGTTTCCTGGGGAAAAAAAGGGGGCACAGGTAGTCTGCAGCTCATGGCCAGGGTGTGTTCAGGACTCAATCCATTGTATCTACATGGTTTCATGTTGTGTGTATGAGCGGCATTCAGCCTACAGCTTGTTCAGAAACATTAGCAATACCCCAAAAAAAAAAAAAAAAGGAGCTAGATTTGCAGCGTAGATTTGTCTTTTTCTCCTTGTTTTATATATGCAATAAAAGGGATTGAGCCACCAGGGAAATTCCAGGACCTCAGCTGCTGCAGAACTCTTTACCAGCTAGGTGGCACTCCGTGTCTTGTTTAAAGATGCAGTGTCACCGATAGGGATCTGCCTTTCAGGATGCTGCTGAGATAGGCATGGCTATGAGCTGCAAGATTTTCTATGAAATAATGTCATCCACGTACTCAGAGGGTGTTCATCTCTTATTTATGATGGCCTTTGTGTTCATTACTGCCTCGGTGCTGCCAGTCCCCGGACATCCCCACCCCCCTGGTCCTTTTCTACAGATACCAATTTTAGGCCATTATTGCTACTTAGGTCTCATGCTCATAATACTTTATACCAGGATTAATGAATTAAAATTCTAAGGAGGTCTGGTCAGTAAAATATTCTTCCAGCAGAGGTCTGAATCTCATGATTGTGCTAAGACTCAGATTCTAGTATGTATGCAAGTCATTGCATGTCTATTAAAAAATAAACAATGTACAATCTCCATAGCATTTCAATAATATGTCTTGTCATTTTTCCCCTTACATTAGGTGTGCCTATCAGAGTGCCCCCTTACACCAGGTGTCCCATCAGAGTGCCCTTTTACATCGGGTGTGCCCATCAGAATGCCCCCTTACATTAGGTGTGCCTATCAGAGTGCCCCCTTACACCAGGTGTCCCATCAGAGCGCCCTTTTACATCGGGTGTGCCCATCAGAATACCCCCTTACATCATGTGTGCCCCTTATATCAGGTGCCCCCATCAGAGTGCCCCCTTACAATGGGTGTGACCATCAGAGTGCCCTCTTAGATAAGGTATTTCCATCAGAGTGTCCCCTTATATCAGGTGTCCTCAACACGGTGCCTTCTTACATCGGGTGTGTCCATCAGAATGCCCCCCTTACATCATGTGTGCCCAGTACATCAGGTGTCCCCATCAGGTACCTCCTTACATCAGGTTTCCCTTTTAGAGTAGACACTTACATCAGGTGTCCCCAACACAGTGCCCCCTTACATCAGGTATGTCAATCAGAATGCCCCCTTATATAAAGTGTGTCCTGTACATGAGGTATTCCAGAGTGCCCTCCAACATCAGGTGTCCCCATCAGAGTGCCACCTTACATCAGATGTGGTCCACAAGAGTGCCCCTTTACATAAGGTGTCCTTATCAGAGTGTCCAGTTAAATGCAGTGTCCCTATTACTGTGCCCCCTTAGATCAGGTGTCGACATCAGAGTGCCCCCTTACATCAGGTATGACCATTAGTGTGTTCCCTTACATCAGGTATGACCATCAGAATGTTCCCTTACAACAGGTGTCCCCATCAGAGCACACCTTTATATCAGGTTTCCCCATCAGAGTGTGTCCTTATATCTAGTGTCCCCAACGCAGTGCCTCCTTAAATCAGGTGTGCCCATCAGAATGCCCCCTTACATCATGTGTGCCCTTTATATCAGGTGTCCCCATCAAGTGCCCCCTTCACATCAGGTGTCCCCATCAGAGTGTCCCTTTACCTTGGGTGTGACCATCAGAATGCCTTCTTACATAAGGTATTCCCATCAGTGTTCCCTTATATAATATGTCCTCAACACAATACCTCCTTACATCGGGTGTGTCCATCACAATGCCCACTTATATCAGGTGTGCCCAGTACATCAGGTGTCCCCATCAAGCGCCTCCTTACATCAGGTGTGTCCATCGGAATGCCCCCTACATAAAGTGTGCCCTGTACATCAGGTGTCCCCATCAGAGTGCCACCTTACATCAGATGTGGTCCACAAGAGTGCCCCTTTACATCAGCTGTGGCCAGTTATATCCAGTATCCCTATTACTGTGCCCCCTTAGATCAGGTGTCCCTATCAGGGTGCGCCCTTACATCAGGTATGACCACCAGTGTTCCCTTACAACTGGTGTCCCCATCAGGGTGCTCCCTTTTACCAGGTGTCCCCAACACTGTGTACCTTACATCGGATGTGCCCATCAGAATGCCCCCTTACATCATGTGTGCCCCTACATCAGGTGTCCTCATCAGAGTGTCCAATTACACCAGGCATCTCTATCACCGTGCCCCCTTAAATTGGGTGTCCCCATCAAAGTGCCCCTTTTCATCATGTGTCCTCAATCAGTGTGCCCCCTTACATCGGGTGTGTCCATCAGAGTGTCCCCTTCACAGTTCCCCCTTACATCAGTTATAGCCATCAGTGTGCCTCTTAAATCAGTGTGCCCCCTTACATCAATGTGCCCCTTTACATCAGTTATAGCCATCAGTTTGCCCCTTTACATCAGTTATACCCATCAATGCGCCCCCTTACATCAGTTATAGCCATCAGTGTGCCTCTTAAATCAGTGTGCCCCCCTTACATCAATGTGCCCTCCTATCTTTCTTTTACTTGAATTTTATTGAAAAGAATGAATGAAAATGGATAGTTACACAGTACAGTAAAATTGTGCAATAGAACAAAGTCAAAAGAAGTTTCTCTCTGCAAGTATCGTAATCAATAAAGGGGAAGGGGAACAACAAACAGGCACAGCGTGCCCTCCTATCTTTTAGCACCAGGCAGGTGGAGTTGGGGAGCCAGAAGCCAAAGCAAATTAAACATATGGATGGAAGATGGTTTCCATCCTCCAGTCGCTCTGGGGGCAGTGCAAATGTGACATCAATGGTTGTAAGGGTGCAGCCAGCACTAACAATATTGATAACTAAAAGCGCATCCTGCCCCCAGTGTTGCCCCCAATACCTGGTCTAGCTTGCACATCCTTTTAAAAGTCTATGACCCACTCATACACACAGCATCCTGCTTCAGTGCATCCTTAAACACTCTTAATGTCAATACCAGCAATACTACCCGTGCAGCCAATTTATACACCATCCATCCTATACTGTAAATATCAACGTGTCTTATAGAATATGCCTTCTAGATTGTACACTAACACTTCCATCCCTGCCAACGATGTTGGCCTGTCCTTGCCAATAAAAGTAATATCTGACCACAAAAACTAGTGTAATATTTATGCCACCCTGATATCTCTCCCTTCCCTCCGTGACCGATGCTGCGTCCTCAGGCCTGCCTGGCCCATCCCTGCGCGATGGCTGTTCACCAGTGCAATCCTGTATGTAGATCATGCCACTTTGGCCTATCTGTGCCAACCCGTAAGCCATGGAGGATTAGCAGCACAGTTTTTTTTGTCCACCGATCAGATTAAGAGCTATGTTATCAATGAAAAAAAGGTTACCAATTCTCAAGATTACAGCATAAGATCATAATATATTCAGGAGCAGATCCGGGGAAAAAAAAAAAAAAAAGGCGTATGCAACATTTATTTCTATATGGAGTGCAGTGATGTTATTACCTACATAGAGAAATAATGTTACAGAAGTAAAAATTAGTCATTACTGGAGAACAATGATGTCATTCTCTAATGTCATTTCGCTGAGAGATAATATATAGGAAGTACAGCTGTGTCTTATGAATGAATGAGAAACAGGAATGGATGGAGATATTACCTCTCCCCTCTATAGCTCTGCAGCCATTACATTATGCAGATGTAAATCCTAAGTCCATTTTGTTTTATAAATAACTGTATACCATATATATATATATATTTATTTTATTTTTATTTTTTTAATAACTTTTTTGTTATGTTCTTTTCACCCTATGTTTCACATGCACTGCTAATCTCATGCAGCCTATTTGCAGCGACTTCCCGTGCTGCATGAGGGCGGGTTTTCTCGATGGTAATAACAACGGGCCTTGCCTGAGCAATGTGCATCAGCACGGCTTCTTGTAGTCTTTGCTGTAAGAGCATGTGACAGAGTGACAACAGAGAACCATTGGGAGGCAGGGACAGAGCGTTGTCACCCTCTAATGCCGCGTACACAGGGTCGGAAATTCTCGTCGGGGGGAAAAAAGCTCTAAAGGTTTTCCCGACGGAATTCGGCTCAAACTGTCTTGCCTACACACGGTCACACCAAATTCCGATAGTTTAGAACGCGGTGACGTACAACACGGTACGACGGGATTAGAAAAAGGAAGTTCAATAGCCAGTAGCCAATAGCTTCCGTCTTGTAGTTTGAATCTGAGCATGCGTGAGTTTTTGGCGTGTGGGAATTGCATACACACGATCGGAATTTCTGATAGAAAGTTTTTTCCGCCTGCTATCAATTTTTGGCTGGCGGGAATTCGGACAGCTAAATTCCAATGCAGCGTACACACGGTCGCAATTTCCGATGAAAAGCTCTCATCGGTCTTTTTCTGGCCGGAATTCCGATCGCGTGCACGCGGCATAACAGAAGGAGTCTGCATATGGATAGGGACCTTCACAGCACGATGACCTGGTGAATAAAAAAAAATACTGCGGATTTAAAAATATTGCAAATGACTTTTAAAATAACATTCAGATGCCAAGGCTTATAGAATTTTAGGAATTTGGGTTTACATTTACTTTAACCACTTGCCACTTTCCTTCCCTGCCCAGGCCAATTTTTCAGCGCTGTCGCACTTTCAATGACAATTGCGCGGTCATGCTACACTGTACTCAAACAACATTTTTATAATTTTTTTCACACAAATAGAGCTTTTTATTTTGGTGGTATTTAATTTAATTTTTTCTCAAACAAACAAAAAAACACCCAAAATTTTGGGGGAAAAAAGTTTTCATTCGTTTCTGTAAAAAGTTTTTGCAAATAATTAATATTTCTCCTTCACTGATGTGCACTGATGAGGCTGCACTGATGGGCACTGATAGGCGGGCACTGATGAGGGGGCAATGATAGGTGGCACTGACAGGTGACATTGACAGGCATCACTGATAGGCACTGACAGACATCACTCATGGCCACTGACAGGCATCACTGATAGGCACTGACAGACTTCACTCATGTCCACTGACAGGCATCACTGATAGGCACTGACAGACATCACTCATGGCCACTGACAGGCATCACTGATAGGCACTGACAGACATCACTCATGGGCACTGACAGGCATCACTGATAGGCACTGACAGGTGACATTGACAGGCATCACTGATAGGCACGGACAGACATCACTCATGGCCACTGACAGGCATCACTGATAGGCACTGACAGACATCACTCATGGCCACTGACAGGCATCACTGGTGGGCACTGACAGGAGACATTGACAGGCATCACTGATAGGCACTGACAGACATCACTCATGGGCACTGACAGGCATCACTGATAGGCACTGACAGACATCACTCATGGCCACTGACAGGCATCACTGATAGGCACTGACAGGAGACATTGACAGGCATCACTGATAGGCACTGACAGACATCACTCATGGGCACTGACAGGCATCACTGATAGGCACTGACAGGTGACATTGACAGGCATCACTGATAGGAACTGACAGACATCACTCATGGGCACTGACAGGCATCACTGATAGGCACTGATAGGTGACATTGACAGGCATCACTGATAGGCACTGACAGACATCACTTATGGGCACTGACAGGCATCACTGATAGGCACTGACAGGTGACATTGACAGGCATCACTGATGAGCACTGACAGGCATCCCTGATGGGGACTGAAGGGCAGCACTGATGGGGTGCACTGATAATTAGAGCACTGATTATTAGTGTAGATGTGTCCCCTGTGTGGATTGCCACTTATCGGCTCTCCTCTCCTTATGTGCTGTCAGCAAGGAATTCTAATAACCAGAAAATCCTGTTTACACTGTGATGAGCTGCGACTGGCCCTTTACCCCGATCTGTGATCACCTGTGTCTGAAGGACACAGTGATCACAGAGGGTTCCCGATGGGTGCCCCAGGGGCCTGTGGGGAGACGGTGTTCAGGGAGGACATCAAAAGGCGCCCTCCAAAAAAAATGTGACTGCGCTGTAGCCATCATTCAGCTATAGAGCAGTCCGGAAGAGGTTAAAGGGAACCAACATGGTTTGAAGGCAACCTTATTTAAAAGTAGCTGAAGCGGTAATAAACCTAAAATCAATAATATATTATATTGCAGCCTACCAATTCTTGGGTATGGTGACTGCATTTGTTTTTAGGCTTTCTTTCCATTATTTCTACCTGGTGATCTTGCCAGTAAGTCTGTTGTTTTTCAACAGCACAAGCTGTCCTGCAGATGTATCAATTAGGGGGTTTAGATAAACCATCACACACTGACAGGGGTAATTATAATGATCAGCTTTTATTTATTTACGTAAAACCTTTACCAGAAAGGAACAGAACTGTTTGCTGTAACTGCTTAAAATTGTTAGCTGAAATAGCTTCAATTTGTTAGTGTATCTAAATATGCTAGTGCATGCAACACTCCTCTCCCCCACATTAAGATTAATGCTCCTGTCTAAAGGTGTCTTCGTTGCTCTTCCATTCAGAGTGGAGGCATATTCACACATTTCCGCAGTGGGTCCGGTGTGTTTTGCGCGGTGCATCGTTTGCTCCGTTTCAGGTCAGAATTCAGGCTGAAATCAGACCTGAAATGGTGAACCAGGATGCACCGGACCCCTGCTGTGGGCGATGGTGTGATCCTAGCCTAAAGGAAAATCCCAAATTTTAGTTTGTCCCCAGAAAAGAAATAGAGGGGAAATCTTCCAGTGAGGGCACTGGTTCTGGTGACCTGGAAGGCCCCAACGGATTTAACCCCTTAATTTGCAGGGATTTCCTTCCACTTCCTGTTTGGCTATGAGACAGGAAGTGAAGGGAAATCCCCCCAATAGGACAAAGATGGCAAATATAACCCTCCCTTACCCTATACTAAATGAAAAAAAAAAAATATATATATATATATATATCAGTTCCACCTATCAGTACTGCATATCAGTGCTGCCTATAAGTGCCACATATTAGTGCCTCATCGGTGCCACCTCATCAGTGCCACCTCATCAGTGCCCATCAGCGAAGGAGAAGACTTACTTCTTTGCAAAATTTTATAACAGAAACGAAGAAAAAAGTTTTTTTAAATTTAAGGTCTTTTTTTAAATTTGTTTTGCAAAAAAATAAAAACCCGGCGGCGATTAAATACCACCAGAAGAAAGCTCCATTTGTGGGAAAAAAATTATAAAAGTTTCATATGGTGTGACAGTACAGTTCCCTGTCCTAGTAACTGTCACCCAGGTTTATCAAATAGGCAGGTTGAGGGGCTCCAGGGGTACTTAATGCGGAGGAATCTGTTTTATCAGTTTCCTCCAAATTTTGTAAAATCCAGTTGGGGACCTGGAGCCCGGAGATTCCATAGCGTTATGGGTGGGACGGAATCTCCAATCCTGGGACCGGGTTTTTGGAACAGCCAGGAGTCTGGCTGGTTGATTGAACAGGTGGGTCCTGGGCTTATAGCAGAGTCAGGATTAGGGTTCTGGGCTCCGTCCAGAGAGTCAGGAGGTCTCCAGAGAGTCCAGAGAGTCAGGAGGTCTCCAGAGAGTCCAGAGAGTCAGGAGGTCTCCAGAGAGTCCAGAGAGTCAGGAGGTCTCCAAAGAGTCCAGAGAGTCAGGAGGTCTCCAGAGAGTCAGGAGGTCTCCAGAGAGTCCAGAGAGACAGGAGGTCTCCAGAGAGTCCAGAGAGTCAGGAGGTCTCCAGAGAGTCCAGAGAGTCAGGAGGTCTCCAGAGAGTCAGGAGGTCTCCAGAGAGTCCAGAGAGTCAGGAGGTCTCCAGAGAGTCCAGAGAGTCAGGAGGTCTCCAGAGAGTCCATAGAGTCAGGAGGTCTCCAGAGAGTTCAGAGAGACAGGAGGTCTCCAGAGAGTCAGGAGGTCTCCAGAGAGTTCAGAGAGACAGGAGGTCTCCAGAGAGTCCAGAGAGACAGGAGGTCTCCAGAGAGTCCAGAGAGACAGGAGGTCTCCAGAGAGTCCAGAGAGACAGCAGGTCTCCAGAGAGTCCAGAGAGACAGGAGGTCTCCAGAGAGTCCAGAGAAACAGGAGGTCTCCAGAGAGTCCAGAGAGACAGGAGGTCTCCAGAGAGTCCAGAGAGACAGCAGGTCTCCAGAGAGTCCAGAGAGACAGGAGGTCTCCAGAGAGACAGGAGGTCTCCAGAGAGTCCAGAGAGACAGGAGGTCTCCAGAGAGTCCAGAGAGACAGGAGGTCTCCAGAGAGTCGAGAGAGTCAGGAGGTCTCCAGAGAGTCTGGAAAGTCCAGAGAGTTCAGAGAGACAGGAGGTGTCCAGAGAGTCCACTAATGAAAGCCAGAGACCCAAGCCTGAGCATCAGAGCAGTGAGGTGCTGCTTTCTAGATATACGCTGTGTGCGTTGAAGCTGTGTGCATCTAAGGAGACAGATGAGAGCCTGAAGTGGAAGGCCTGAACAGCAAGGAAGCTGAAAAGCGGTATAGTAGTTGTAGGGAAACCCTGTTATATGGCCAAGAGGGCTGAAGCGTAAAGCCTAAGTGGCAGTACTGCTGAGCAGGGACAGCTAGGTGGCTTTGGCATTTTTCATTTGTTATTGTTTTTGGGAGAAGAGCCTCTGTGTGGGCATCCAAGTGCATGTATGAACTTTCGTTTATTTTGTTCCTTTTAATAAAAGTGGTCTACCATGCCCTTAAACTAAAGTTCCTGTTTGTTGTGAACTTACTGAAAAGGCATCTACCACTGAGCTAGACATCCCCCAATGTCACAATGGGTACAGTGTTACATGACCGCGCAATTTTCATTCACAGCGCTGGAAGCTGAAAATCTGGCCTGGGCAGGAAGGGTGTGAAAGTGCCCAGTATTGAAGTGATTAAAGAGTCCCTGTGATGCTAGCCCCATTTCCCCCCACCCCCTCACCAGCGCTACCTTCTGTGAAAATCTAGCACATGAGCAGATACACTATTGTGACACCTGCCTTTACACACACATGAACTTTAATGGCATCCCAGTCTTAGTTCATAGGGTTCAAAATTGAGTTGGTCCACCCTTTGCAACTATAATCTTCAGCAAGGTCCATAATGACATGGATGACCTCAACATGATAGAACACCTTTGGGAGGAATTAGAGTGGAGAATGCGAGCCAGACCTTCTCGTCCAACATCAGGGCCTGACCTCATAAATGCGCTTTTCGAAGAATAGTCAAACATTCCCATAGAAACACTCCTAAACCTTGTGGACGGCCTTCCCAGAAGAGTTGAAGCTGTTATAGCTGCAGAGGGTGGGCCAACTCAATATTGAACCCTACGGACGAAGACTGGGATACCATTAAACTTCCTGTGCGTGTAAAGGCAGTTGTCCCAATACTTTTGGCAATATAGTGTATGTGCCAAAGGAGTCTGCCTGGCCTTTGCGACCCGGCAGAGACCTGTGGCACATCTGAATTTTCCCACACGTGCGCAGACAACCTGAAGTCCGAGACCTCCATAATTGGGAAACCTTCGTGAGGTACTAAGTGCACACTGTCATTCTCGTCTAGTCAAGAAAGGAGGAAGTGCTGCGGCACAAAAAAAAATCGAATTATGGGAGAGGAAGGTCGCTTTAATGTGTATCTACAGTCAAAAACTTTTTTTTCAGTTTTGGATTGAGGGGTCAGGTGCTAGAACCTGTGCCAAGTTTTTATTGCTGTCTATGTCTCCGTTTAGAAAGATTCATTGTCTTTGTTTGTCCTGGTGACCACTGTCACAGGAATTATAGATTAGGGAAATCCCAAATTTTTGTCACCAGGACAAGAAGTGAAGGGAAATCTTTCAGTGGGGACACCTGGTCCAGTGACAACTGCACCAGTGCTTTACAACAGGAGGGCAGACAGTACAGTTACAATACAATTTATTAACCACTACAATAACGGGCACTTTCGCCCTCTTCCTTTCCAGCCCAATTTTAAGCTTTCATCGCTCTCGCACTTTCAATGACAATTGCGCGGTCGTGCTACACTGTACCCAAATTAAATTTTGATAATTTTGTTCGCACAAATAGAGCTTTCTTTTGGTGGTATTTATTCACGACTACCTTTTTTATTTTTTGCAAAATAAGAGCAAAAATAGCAGAAATTTGGGGAAAAAAATATATTTTCTTTTTTCTATTTTAAAAGAAATCCAATAAAATCAAATTTTTTCATAAATTTAAGCCAAAATGTATTCTGCTGCATGTTTTTGGTAAAAAAAATATTCCGTTAAGGGTCCTTTCACACGGGGCGGATCAGTGCTGATCCGCTTATCCGCTTGCTCAGCGGTAGGGGTGCACCGAATGGGTTTTTTGGTGCCGAAACCGATACCGAAAATGAAAAATACACTAGGCCGAAAACCGAAACCGATACCGAAACATATTTAAAAAAAATTTTTTTTATACAGGAGATGGTCAGAGACTGGGGATATGGTACAAGAGATGGTCAGAGACTGGGGACATGGTACAGGAGATGGTCAGAGACAGAGGACATGGTACAGGAGATGGTCAGAGACTGGGGACATGGTACAGGAGATGGTCAGAGACAGAGGACATGGTACAGGAGATGGTCAGAAACAGGGGACACGGTACAGGAGATGGTCAGAGACAGGGGACATGGTACAGGAGATGGTCAGAGACAGGGGACATGGTACAGGAGATGGTCAGAGACAGGGGACACGGTACAGGAGATGGTCAGAGACAGGGGACACGGTACAGGAGATGGTCAGAGGCAGGGGACACGGTACAGGAGATGGTCAGAGACTGGGGACACGGTACAGGAGATGGTCAGAAACTGGGGACACGGTACAGGAGATGGTCAGAGACTGGGGACACGGTACAGGAGATGGTCAGAGACAGAGGACATGGTACAGGAGATGGTCAGAAACAGGGGACACGGTACAGGAGATGGTCAGAGACAGGGGACATGGTACAGGAGATGGTCAGAGACTGGGGACATGGTACAGGAGATGGTCAGAGACAGAGAACACGGTACAGGAGATGGTCAGAGACAGAGGACACGGTACAGGAGATGGTCAGAGACAGGGGACATGGTACAGGAGATGGTCAGAGACAGGGGACAAGGTACAGGAGATGATCAGAGACAGGGGACACGGTACAGGAGATGGTCAGAGACAGGGGACACGGTACAGGAGATGGTCAGAGACAGGGGACACGGTACAGGAGATGGTCAGAGACAGGGGACACGGTACAGGAGATGGTCAGGGACAGGGGACACGGTACAGGAGATGGTCAGAGACAGGGGACACGGTACAGGA
This sequence comes from Lithobates pipiens, assembly GCF_037356315.1. Taxonomy (NCBI): domain Eukaryota; kingdom Metazoa; phylum Chordata; class Amphibia; order Anura; family Ranidae; genus Lithobates; species Lithobates pipiens. Next base: position 17,086,286 of record NW_027507825.1, read on the forward strand.
GATGGTCAGAGGCAGGGGACACGGTACAGGAGATGGTCAGAGGCAGGGGACACGGTACAGGAGATGGTCAGAGGCAGGGGACACGGTACAGGAGATGGTCAGAGACTGGGGACACGGTACAGGAGATGGTCAGAGACTGGGGACATGGTACAGGAGATGGTCAGAGACAGAGGACACGGTACAGGAGATGGTCAGAGACAGAGGACATGGTACAGGAGATAATCAGAGACAGGGGACATGGTACAGGAGATGGTCAGAGACAGGGGACACGGTACAGGAGATGGTCAGAGACAGGGGACACGGTACAGGAGATGGTCAGAGACAGGGGACACGGTACAGGAGATGGTCAGAGACAGGGGACACGGTACAGGAGATGGTCAGAGACAGGGGACACGGTACAGGAGATGGTCAGAGACAGGGGACACGGTACAGGAGATGGTCAGAGACAGGGGACACGGTACAGGAGATGGTCAGAGACAGGGGACACGGTACAGGAGATGGTCAGAGACAGGGGACACGGTACAGGAGATGGTCAGAGGCAGGGGACACGGTACAGGAGATGGTCAGAGACTGGGGACACGGTACAGGAGATGGTCAGAGACTGGGGACACGGTACAGGAGATGGTCAGAAACTGGGGACGCGGTACAGGAGATGGTCAGAGACTGGGGACATGGTACAGGAGATGGTCAGAGACTGGGGACACGGTACAGGAGATGGTCAGAAACTGGGGACGCGGTACAGGAGATGGTCAGAGACTGGGGACACTGTACAGGAGATGGTCAGAGACTGGGGACGTGGTACAGGAGATGGTCAGAGACTGGGGACGCGGTACAGGAGATGGTCAGAGACTGGGGACGTGGTACAGGAGATGGTCAGAGACTGGGGATGCGGTACAGGAGATGGTCAGAGGCAGGGGACACGGTACAGGAGATGGTCAGAGACTGGGGACACGGTACAGGAGATGGTCAGAGACTGGGGACACGGTACAGGAGATGGTCAGAAACTGGGGACGCGGTACAGGAGATGGTCAGAGACTGGGGACATGGTACAGGAGATGGTCAGAGACTGGGGACACGGTACAGGAGATGGTCAGAAACTGGGGACGCGGTACAGGAGATGGTCAGAGACTGGGGACACTGTACAGGAGATGGTCAGAGACTGGGGACGTGGTACAGGAGATGGTCAGAGACTGGGGACGCGGTACAGGAGATGGTCAGAGACTGGGGACGTGGTACAGGAGATGGTCAGAGACTGGGGACGCGGTACAGGAGATGGTCAGAGACTGGGGACGTGGTACAGGAGATGGTCAGAGACTGGGGACACGGTACAGGAGATGGTCAGAGACTGGGGACACGGTACAGGAGATGGTCAGAGACTGGGGACACGGTACAGGAGATGGTCAGAGACTGGGGACGTGGTACAGGAGATGGTCAGAGACTGGGGACGTGGTACAGGAGATGGTCAGAGACTGGGGACATGGTACAGGAGATGGTCAGAGACAGGGGACATGGTGCAGGAGATGGTCAGAGACTGGGGACACGGTACAGGAGATGGTCAGAGACAGGGGACATGGTGCAGGAGATGGTCAGAGACTGGGGACATGGTACAGGAGATGGTCAGAGACAGGGGACGTGGTACAGGAGATGGTCAGAGACAGGGGGCACGGTACAGGAGATGGTCAGAGACTGGGGACACAGTACAGGAGATGGTCAGAGACAGGGGACATGGTACAGGAGATGGTCAGAGACTGGGGACGTGGTACAGGAGATGGTCAGAGACTGGGGACGTGGTACAGGAGATGGTCAGAGACTGGGGACATGGTACAGAAGATGGTCAGACTGGGGACATGGTACAGGAGATGGTCAGAGACAGAGGACATGGTACAGGAGGCGTCTCCCATTGCAGGCCAGTGTGCCTGTGCCCCATTGCAGCCAGTGTTCTGCATTGCAGCTAGTGTGTCCCATTGCAGCCAGTGTGTCCCATTGCAGCCAGTGTGTCCCATTGCAGCCAGTGTGTCCCATTGCAGCCAGTGTGTCCCATTGCAGCCAGTGTGTCCCATTGCAGCCAGTGTGTCCCATTGCAGCCAGTGTGTCCCATTGCAGCCAGTGTGTCCCATTGCAGCCAGTGTGTCTCATTGCAGCCAGTGTGTCTCATTGCAGCTGTGCAGGTCCATCTCTGCTCTCCCCTATGGGAGATCGGGTGACGATGGACCGCAGTATCCGTCGTCACCCGATCCAATGACGGATGGAAAAATAGCTTTTTCCTCTGTCGCACTTTTTCGGATCGGAGCGGGTTGGATGTCAGCGGACATGACACCGCTGACATCCGACGCTCCATAGAGCTCTATGGAGCATCCGTTCAGGTCTGCCTGAAAAACTTAGGCCGCGTACACACGCGGGGACTGTTCGCCCAACTTTGTCCGTCAAACAGTTTCAGCAAACAGTCCGCTCAAAATTAGCATGGACGGACATGGCCACACACGACGAACGAACAGTTTGCTGAAACCGTGCGCGATGACGTGTACGGCACGTACGACGGGACGAAAAATACGACGTCCTATACACTGTATTATAACTTTCGGCGTGTAAATCCTTTCTGACCATGCGCGGAACTTAGTTTGACGAACAAGCCTACACACGAGGGGACTGTTCGCTGAAACAAAGTTTCAGCGGACAGTTTTTCGGAATTTCCGAAAAACCTTGTTCAGCGGACTGTTCGCTGAAACTGTCCGCTGAAAGCCCACACACGGGCGGACTGTCCGCCGAAACACTGTTCAGCGGACAAAGTTGGCCGAACAGTCCCCGCGTGTGTACGCGGCCTTACAGGCGGACCTGAACGGATCGGTAGTGTGAAAGGGGCCTAAGTGTATAATAATTGGTTTGTGTGATCACGGAAATATGTACGCAAATGATCATGTACATATGCGTGCAGGCAAATTAATTGTCAACTGCCAATCAATGTACAGCCTGTTACAATGTTTTATCAGAATGTAAGGTAAGGGATTACAGTACAGATGTCAAACAGAAGGACTACGGTCTGAATTTGGCCTGCCAGGCCATTTCATGTGGTCCTCGCACTTCTGACGCAGCTGCTGAACCCCCCTGTCTCCGCCCCACTTTCTTTTAACAGGCAGCAGCAGAGGACAGAACTCCTCCACCAGATACTGCGCTTCTCTGTGCAGCCACAGCAACCCCTCTTCTCCTCCTCCCTCCTCCTCTGGTCTCAGCATTTAGCTGACTCCGGCAGCTGACTACAGACCCCCTCTGGTCCTCCTCCAGACCCTGCACTTTCTGCTACTCAGCTCTGCCCCCGGCAGCAGCACAAGATAAGGGGTGGGGGGGTGCACTGTGATTTAAGGAATGGTGGGGGACTCTTGACTTGTGATTGTGGGGCGGCTCTTGACATCTGATATCAGGGGGAGTAGGGTGTTCTGGATATCAAGTCAGTTACAGATACAATACAACCGGCCTTTAGCAAGTAACCATAAGGCTGATGAAATTGAGTTTGACACTCCTGGATTACAGGATTGATAACAATTGTAGCTGACAGAGGACTGCAGACTCGCCTCTCCTTTCTTAGGCCGTCTCTGTATTCCTCTAGGGCTGGGCTTGAAAATACTTGCATCATCTTCCCGAACCCAGCAGAGAACAGTGTGGGGACTGTAGTCTTTTGAACAGACATCCTGGATCTGCATAACTATCCCTGGACTACACATCCCAGCATGCCATCTGCTCCAGAGAAAGAACTCTGGGAGAGGCTGTAAAAGGGTCAGCCGATTAGACCCAAGCCTCTTGCTTCCCGGGTTCCATCTAGTAAACACCCCTCCGCTGCTGTGCGAGAGGACTGCACCCTACCACTTGGCAAAACCGCGATCCAAGCTCCAACCCAGGCGGGTCCAACGCCGCTTCACCACAGCGTCCCTGTAACCAGCCTGATCAGGTGACCCCAGAAGCCGGTCCGGCATCTCAGCCCGTTCTGCAGAAGGATGCACTGACTTGAATCGCTCTTCAGGAGGTTCCTATGCTATTCTTCAGTTTGGTGAGAGGGCATCCGCTTGCCAATACAATTTCTGCTTGATCTTCACAGAACACTGTATATAGACACCTCACACCTGAAATTGCCTTATCCTAAATCACAGAACACTGTATACAGACATTTTACACCTGGAATTACCCTAAGGATTACAAATAGCCAGGCACAACTGCTTGCTTTGATTACACATCACTCTGCCACACTCAAGATTTTTGTTCTATGAGCTCCAACTTCCCGGTGACTATCATTGCAAGGCCTTGCATCCTGGACACTGTTAGCCTATTGCTATTTAAAAGGGCACACCCCTAAGATGTAGAATACCCAGACTTTAATAAGGATTAAAGGTATAATAGGCCATCCTGGGGTCCCCTGTTTAGCAGTGATGGTATATACAGCAAGTAGTAGTTTTCCTTAGATATTCATTCATTTATTGTCTATATTTATTGCTATTTTATATCTGTGATTCCAAGTTGTTATTCCTTTATGCCTCAGTGGGCCTTTTCAGCTGAGTTTTGTCTGTTTACCCAGGACTTAACTGACTAATACCCTGTTAGGCGACTCTCCCTTTTGAATGAGTAAAATCAGAGAGAGCTAATCAACCTGCATTGTGTCGGGGTATTATTTAAAGGTACATTCAGCATGTCTGAACCTAGAGTGTCAGGAGGGCTGGAAAGTTCACAGGGTCAAAGTAGCGCAGATGAATATGCAATTCTAAGCAACTGCCAAGGGGGGCAGTGCTACACAAGGATAAAATATACAAAGGTTTAGATTGAGAGTTAAATGTGGGAAATATTTTATTGACATTAGACCAAACAAAGAGGAAGGAAGGACAAGGGGACTGTTGGGAGTTGTGCTTTAACATAACCGGGGACCAGGGTATGGCTTAACATGACTGGCCCAGGCTAAATTGGAACATCTCAATCCATCCATCCTGGCTCAGATATTCCTACAATCATGATGCTCCCTCCATTATCTGCTCTACCCCTCCTCCCTCTCCTTAATTTATTATCCAGTAATTGTAGCCAGTGCCACCTTTGTGTGGAAAATCCATTAGTTTCTACATTCCTGGAATATGTCATGTTGGGTGGGTCTACAGCATTGCAGATAATCCTAGGCTGCAGCTCCTCACATAAACATTTTTTGCAATATGCACACAAAGGAGCATGCTGTGCTATAACTATCATTGCCTCCCCCTGTGCCCTATATTACAGCAAGCATTTCTTTCACTCTACAGAACCCAGTAGGGGTCCAAAAGAACTTGGGTAGGGCCAGCGTTCTACGCGCATGGCGGGCAAAACCAGGGTCAGGCAGCTGCTGAGAAAGTAGATGTCCCAGTTTGCCCAATAATTGGCCATACTGGGACTTCTGGTTCAATAGCAGCTGGAGGACAATATTAACATGACCAGATTTTTAAAATGAAATCCGGGGATTTATATATATATTTTTTTTATTGGCAAATGGTAAACTATTTTATAAGAATATTTTCCTCAAATTATATATGCAGTGTATGTGGTTTGTGTTTATGGAATGATTGTATGCTATATACATTATTTCTCATATTTCGTCCATGAGATAAAAAAAAAAGATGCTACTTAGAATTTTTCAAGGATATTGTTAAGAAGATAAGATAGAGAAAAAACTTTTCAATGCATATTTTGTATTTTATTCTTACCAAAGAAGCGCAGAGGTGCGCTATGTACTGAGTGCAGAGTTCAGGGGTGCGCTATGTACAGAGTTCAGGGGTGCACCCATAGATGTTTCAAATCTTAGCAGGTGCATGCTAAATCAGGCAAGATTCTAATCATCTATGACTGGCTTAACTTACACTGACATCAACAGACATCAACACTGACATTAACAGTGCACTAATATAATGATCAGCTTGGGGAGAGGAGTGCAGACTATATGGTGGTGAGTATTATGTGCAAGATGGTTTCAGTAGGGCAGTGGATAGTGTCAGTAGAGTAAATGAAAGTGTACATTTTTTTTTTGTTCATTATTTTATTTTTTTACAATTTTTTATTTTTTTGTCTTTTTTTACAAACATTTTGTGAGAGCAGTTGGTGGTGTCAGTATTTTTATTATTTTTTTTTTTTTTTTACAGTTACATTTTTATTTTATACATTTTTTTTTCATACTGCTTTGGTTGGGGGTGGGGGAGTTGTGGACGGTTATGGCTGGATGGTGTCACTAGAGCAGTGGACAGTGTCAGTAGCTTTTTATTTTTTCATTTTTTATGTAGCATCTTTGTCTTAAACAGGGCTGCTAGTAAATTGCAAATCGAAAAAAAAAAAAAACACTCTAAAGTTTTAGATTCTGCTGATTCAAAATTTATCAATTCGAATGTTTTGAATAGAAGAAAAATCAGTAAATTCAAAGAAAATTCGAAAAAAATAAAAAATTCCGAATACGAACTGAACAAATCAACTGAATTTTAACGGAACTAAATAACTAGATTAATGAAGCCAAATAAAACATTTTTTTGTTTTTTTTGTCATGCACATATCTATTGTCTAGACCAGCCTTTCTCAACCTTTTCAACACAGAGGAACCCTTGAAATAGTTCTCAGAAATCTACAACTCATGATACATTAGTGTGATGGTCAGTGGGAAGAATGGTCCTTACACTTGTGGTCATTGGGAAGAAATACCTCCTTACAGAGAGCTAAAAATATCAATGGTGTTGGTGGGAACTTATCTGAGAGGCAGAAATTGCCCAATGGTGAAGGAACCTCTAGCATCCTTTGGAGGAACCCTAGGGTTCCACAGAACCCTGGTTGAGAATCACTGGTCTAGACATAGGTTTCATGCACATGGCCATACAGGGGTCGTACAGCATGCAAAGCCTTTGTAATGACATTCCTAATGTGATTGTAGCTGTATTAGTGCAATTGTGACAGAGAAAATTGAGTACTGTCCGTGATACTTTTTTTATTTGCACTAACATACAATTTTTCAGGACAAGCTTTTGCGTTATTTCCCCTTCTTCAAGGTCCAAGCAGTACTGATTTACAAATTTTTAAGCAGAATGTAAAAACCAAAAAAAAAAAAATATAAACGCAAAAGAAAAACACAAAAAAAAACATCTCTGAGGGAAAGGAGAAAAAAAACAAAAAAATAAAAATAAACCACATACAAATCAATGGCAATAAAGATAACAGCAGAGTTAAGCCCCATACACACTATTAGTTTTTCTGCTGAGTTTTTCCTTCAGATTTACCAAAACCATGTAGTAGAAGGGCCTGCCTGATTGCATACAAATTGAAACTCCTAAGGTTTGACCTCATATTATATGGCTTTGGTAAATCTGAAGGAAAAACTCAGCAGAAAAACTGATAGTGTGTATGGGGCTTTAGTGAGATAAGACAGAGGGAGAGCTAACTCTGCTGTTATCTTTATTGCCATTGATTTGTATGTGCTGTTTTTTTGTTTTTTTTTGTTTTGTTTTTGTTTTTTCTCTCCTTTCCCTCAGAGATGTATTTATTTATTTTTTGTGTTTTTTTTTGTGTTTTTTTTTATTTATTTTTTTGTTATTACATTCTGCTTAAAAATTTGTAAATTGGTACTACTTGGACCTTGAAAAAGGGGACATACCCCAAAAGCTTGTCCTGAAAAATATTATGTTAGAGCAAATAAAAAAAGTATCACGAAAAGTAGTCAATTTTTCAATGACATTCTGAGATCCGCTGCATTTCTCAGGCTGGGTGCTCAGATGGTGACACCAGTAGACAGTACAGTGCCATGTGTATTAAATGGCCACTTGTAGTCTTCATTGGAAGATAATGTGCTAGGGTGACAACTCAGAAAAAGGATTGTGAGAATCGGGGGACAGGGGGCAGAGTGTTGTAACCTTATAACAGGAAGGAGTTTTATGGCAGGATCACCCTGTAATTTAATATAAGCTGCACATTTTAAAAGACTGAAAAAAATCATGTTTGAGATGACATTAATCATTTTTAAAGCATATTTGAGATGTTTGTAATCAGATTTACATCTACTTTAATAAGCGAACATGTAGTTTGTTGAAGTATATTCTAAAGCTGTCTCCTATTGCCTGCAGGTGGATTTACGGATCGCAATTATGACTGGAGCTCGGAAGAGGAGGAATACGAGAAGAAGGCCCACCCAGTGCAGGTCCTGGTCGTTAAAGACGACCATTCCTTTGAGTTGGATGAAGGGGCATTAAATCGCATCTTGCTTTCGGAGGCTGTGAGGGAGAAGGAGGTTGTAGCCGTGTCCGTAGCTGGAGCATTTAGGAAAGGAAAGTCATTCCTCATGGACTTCATGCTGCGGTACATGTACAAAACCGTACGTAAATGGCTTCACTTAACTTATCTTTTAAACGTAGGTTTTCATACAGTGCCTTGAAAAAGTATTCACACCCCTTCGAAATTTTCCACATTTTGTCATGTAACAACCAAAAACATAAATGTATTTTATTTTATTTTCCAATATTTTTTATTCAAATTTTCCACCAAGAGAAATACAGTTTCAGTATCTGACATCGTAGATACACAGAGGAGAAAGAAAATAATAAATGTATTTTATGGGGTTTTTTTTGTGATAGACCAACACAAAGTGGCACATAATTGTGAAGTGAAAGGAAAATGATAAATGGTTTTCACATTTTTTTGTACCAATAAATACAGTAAAACCTTGGATTGCGAGCATAATTTGTTCCAGAAACATGCTTGCAATCCAAAGCACTTGTATATCAAAGCAAATTTTGCCATAAGAAATAATATAAACTCAGATGATTTGTTACACAACCATTTATTCACAGGTTTTTCAGTTTAAAGTCCATATGGTTGTGTAACCATAAAATGTCCATCCACAAATGGATTAGAAGCAAAATCAAGCAGGAGCTCCAGAGCATAAAAGAGAAGGGAGACGCCTCCTATGCCGCGTGCACATGATCGGAATTCTCTTCGGAAAAAGCTCTGATGGTTTTCCCCAGCTGTCTTGCCTACACACGGTCACATCAAATTCCGATCGCTTATAACGCGGTGACGTACAACACGTACGACGGGACTAGAAAAAGGAAGTTCAGTAGCCAATAGCTTCTGTCTCGTAGTTGAATCTGAGCATGCGTGGTTTTTGGCATGTCGGAATTGCCTACACGCGATCGTAATTATCAATAGAAAGTTTTTCCGTCTGGAAAATTGAGAACATGCTATCAATTTTTTTTTTTTTGGCTGGTGGAAATTCGGACAGCTAAATTCCGATGGAGCGTACACACGGTCGCATTTTCCAATGAAAAGCTCTCATCTGTCTTTTTCTGGCCGGAATTCCGATCGTGTGTATGCGGCATAAGTGTAGCAATATGGTTACATTTAGCCACTTCCACCCCAGAAGAATTTACCCCCTTCCTGAACAGGGCACTTTTTGCGATTTGGCACTGCGTCGCTTTAAATGACAATTGCGCGGTCAGGCGACGTGGCCCTCAAACAAAAATGATGTCCTTTTTTTCCCCACAAATAGAGCTTTCTTTTGGTGGCATTTGATCACCTCTACGGTTTTTAGTTTTTATGCTATAAACAAAAACATAGCGACAATTTAGAAAAAAAAGCATTATTTTTTACTTTTTGCTATAAAAGATATATCCCCAAAAAAATATTTAAAAAAGCATTTTTTTCCCTCAGTTTAGACCGATACGTATTCTTCTACATATTTTTGGTAAAAAAAATAGCAATAAGCGATTATTGATTGGTTTGCACAAAAGTTATAACGTCTACAAAATAGGGGATAGATTTATGGCATTGTTATTGATAATTTTTTATTTTTCTTTACTAGTAATGGTGGTGTTCAGTGATTTGTATCATGACTGCGACATCTACACATCAGACAATTTTGACGCATTTTTGGGACCATTGGCATTAATACAGCGATCAACGCTAAAAAATTTGCATTGATTACTGTAAAAATGTGACTTTCAGTGAAATCCCAACCACGACACTACCTGCCTGGAGTTTGCATGTTCTCCCTGTGCCTGCGTGGGTTTCCTCTGGGCACTCCGGTTTCCTCCCACAATCCAAAGACATGCAGGTAGGTAAATTGGCTTCTGTTCAAAATTGGCCCTAGGATATGAATGGGGACCTTGGATTGTGGGCTCCTTGAGGGTAGGGGCCAATGTGAGTGTGCAATGTACAGGGATAGGGACAATTGTAGAAACTCACTCTGGTTGAACTGGATGGACTGGTGTCTTTATTCAACCTAACTAACTATGAAACTATGAAAGGGTTAACCACTAGGTGGCAGGGAGGGGTTAAGTGTGTCCTAGGGAGTGATTCTAACTGTGGGGGGGAGGGGCTGTGTGTGACACGTCACTGATCACCGCTCTCGATTACAGGGAGGGCTGATCAGTGAACGTGTCACTAGGCAGAACGGGGAAATGCTTGTTTACATTAGCATCTCCCCGTTCTTCCTCACTGTGAGACGATCGTGGGTATTCCCGCAGAAATCAGGTCCGCGGGACCCGCCATCAGAGTCACGGAGCTCCCGGCTGGCACGATCTGAAAGCGAGGCTCGAAGCGCTCGTAGAGTGCAGCATGGAAGGGATGACATTGATGGCGGTGGGGAGGATGGTCTATGTGGACAGGTTTACCCCGAATGCCTGCATACTTAGATGTGCCGGATTTAATCATCAACCATGTGAGTCGCTAAATGTTGTACCTCCATTAAATGTAACCATTTTTACTGCTACACTTGGAGGCGCCTCTTTCCTCTTTTATACTCAGTTGTGACTCTATTTGTATATCAGGATATATCGCACTTGCGTATCAAGTCAAAATGTATTTTAAAAAATTAGCTTGTCTTGCAAAACGCTCTCAAACCAAGTTACTCTCAAACCAAGGTTTTACTGTATCTGAAAAGTGTGGCGTGCATTTGTATTCAGCCCCCTTTAGTCTGATACCCCCTAACTAAAATCTGGTGGAAAACCAATTGCCTTCAGAAGTCACCTAATTAGTAAATAGAGTCCATCTGTGTGTCATTTAATCTCAATATAAATACAGCTGTTCTGTGAAGCCCTCTGAGGTTTGTTAGAGAATTTTAGTGAACAAACAGCATCATGAAGGCCAAGGAACACACCAGACAGGTCAGGGATAAAGTTGTGGAGACGTATAAAGCAGGGTTAGGTTATAAAAAAAATATCCCAAGCTTTGAACATCTCACGGAGAACTGTTCACTCTACCATCCAAAAATGGAAAGAGTATGGCCCAATTGCAAACCTACCAAGACATGGCCGTCCACCTAAACTGACCGGGCCGGGCAAGGAGAGCATTCATCAGAGAAGCAGCCAAGAGGTCCATGGTGACTTTGGAGAAGCTGCCGAGATCCACAGCTCAGACGGGAGAATCTGTCCACAGGACAACTATTAGCTGCCCGCTCCACAAATCTGACCTTTATGGAAGAGTGACAAGAAGAAAGAAATTATTGAAGGAAAGACTTAAGAAATCCTATTTGCAGTCTGTGAGAAGCCATGTGGAGGACACAGCAAACATGCGGAAGAAGGTGCTCTGGTCAGATGAGACCAAAGTTGAACTTTCTTGCCTAAAATCAAAAGACTATGTGTGGCAAAAAATTAACACTGCCCATCATCACCACTGTCAAGCATGGTGGTGGCAGCATCAGAATGCATTACTCCTGCGCTTGTGAAGGTGCTGCTGGTATAGGGTGGTAGTACTTTCAAAGGCAGTGAATTTAACAAATGATCGTGCGTGTCCTGCTGCCTAAACTGACCAGGGGTGGTCCGAAAAAAAACAGGTGAAGGAGAAGAGATGGAAGGCGCGTGATCTGACGCTTTGATCAAAAGATGTATACAGTTTATTCACATAAAAAATGATAAAAGCATATGCAAAGTATCTACGTATTCAAAAGAAGGTTAACAACATATTTAAAAACAAGTTTTTAATGTGATAACAGGCATGCCCATACAAGGACAAGCATTCAAAAAGTGGGCTAACGTGTTTCGTGAGTAACAATAAGTCTGCATGATAGATAGATAGATAGAGGACCAACATGAAAGGGGAGTGGTTAGTAGGGAGATGGGTGTTTAAATACTTCAACTACTTAAACATTTCTATTTAATTAGAACTTCACTCTTATATGTCTCAGGGTCTGCACTGTATAGTCTGTCGTTCCAACATTTTGCTCCATATACTTGATACTATACACACATCTTTTTGGTGTCCATTCCATTTGGAGCGCTGGGACATGGATAGCTGCAAAGCTAAGGAGTAATCATCACGTAACATGTGACATCTCCCTACTAACCCCTCCCCTTTCATGTTGGTTCTCTCTCTCTCTCTCTCATTCATATATATATATATATATATATATATATATAGAATATCTAATATATATTTCATGAAGACTTATTGTTACTCAAGGCTCTGATGAAGAGGACATCCTTGAAACGCGTAGCCCACTTTTTGAATGCTTGTCCTTGTATGGGCATGCCTGTTTTCACATTAAAAACTTGTTTTTAAATATGTTGTTAACCTGCTTTTATGAATACGTAGATACTTTGCATATGCTTTTATATTTTTTTTACGTGAATAAACTGTATACATCTTTTGATCAAAGCATCAGATCACGCGCCTTCCATCTTTTCTCCTTCACCTGGTGGCAGCATCATGTTGTGAGGATACTTTTCTTCAGCAAGAACAATGAAGCTGGTCAGAGTTGATGGGAAGATGGATGGCACCAAATACAGGGCAATCTTAGAAGAAAACCTGTTAGATTCTGCAAAAGACTTGAGACTGGGGCGGAAGTTCACCTTCCAGCAGGACAATGACCCGAAACATCCAGCCAGAGCTACAATGGAATGGTTTCGATCAAAGCATATTCATGTGTCAGCCCTTGTACACACGGTCAGAGATTCCGACGAAATGTGTCCTATTGGACCGTTTTGTCGGATAATCCGACTGTGTGGTCTCCATCGGACTGTTTCCATCGGAGTATCCGACGGACCAAGTTTTCCAACTTGTCCGTAAAATTTTCCGACAAAATGCTCCGACCGGACATACTCCGATCATGTGTAGCCTACTGCGACGGACAAAGTGCCACGCATGCTTAGATCAAATTCCTAGACCAAAGCTATTGGCTACTAGACTGAACGTAGTCCCGTCGTAACGAAATAACGTCATCACGTTATGTACGATCTGATTTTCTGACAACTTTGTCCGATCGTGTGTATGCAACAGTTTCGGACAAAATCCGTCTGACAAAATCCAACGGATTTGGTTGTCAGAATGTCCGACCGTGTGTACAAGGGCTTAGAATGGCCCAGTCACACTCCAGACCTAAATCCAATTAAGAATCTGTGGCAAGACTTGGAAATTGCTGTTCAGACGCTCTCCATCCAATCTGACAGAGCTTGAGATATTTTGCAAAGAAGAATGGGCAAACATTTCACTCTCTAGATGTGCAAAGCTGGCAGAGACACCCCCCAAAGACTTGCAGCTGTAATTGCAGTGAAAGGAGGTTCAACAAAGTATTGACTCCGGGGGGCGCCATACAAATGCAAGACACACTTTTCACATATTTACTTGTAAAAGAAATTGAAAACCATTTATCATTTTCCTACCACTTCACAATTATGTGGCACTTTGGGTTGGTCTATCACATAAAATACCAATAAAATAAATTTACGTTTATGGTTGTAACGTGACAAAATGTGGAAAATTTCAAAGGGTGTGAATACTTTTTCAAGGCACTGTGTATGTATATATATATATATATATATTTTTTTTTTTCTATTTTATTTATTATATTATTTATTCAATAAATATATTTAAATATGTAAATGTATGAATTATTTTACTTAGTATTATTTATTAATTTTAATATATAGTCAAAAAACCTTTTTTCTTGTTTTGGAAAAAGCAATAAAGGGTTAAAACCCTGTACGTTTATTTAAATATGGATTGAGCTTTAGATCCTAAAAGCATACAACGTGTATATTTATATATTTACAGGAACCTGTCGACTGGCTTGGTGATTATAACGAACCGCTGTCTGGTTTCTCCTGGAGGGGTGGTTCTGAGCGGGAGACCACCGGAATCCAGATATGGAGCGAAGTATTCTTGGTGGAAAAGCTGGATGGGAAAACGGTAATGGATGGGTGTCACAGATGACCCTTGATGACTTTGGGGGAAGTATTCAGAGAGATGCTAACTACTAACTTCAATGTTTCAGGTGGCCGTGTTACTGATGGACACACAAGGAACATTTGACAGCCAGTCAACCCTAAGGGACTCGGCCACCGTGTTTGCCCTCAGCACCATGATCAGCTCCATTCAGGTGTGACATTTTTATACTCCAAGTGAACGTCATTCAATGACCATAACTACCGTATTATGTCAGTTAAAACGAGGCTGACGCACAGTAGACCACGTTTCTCAGTGATCTCGTAACTGTTAGCGGCCATTTTTACAATGTAAAATGTATATCTAGATAAAAGTTTTTAAAACTTTGTAGTGTTGAACACTGTAGGGCAATCATTGGGATAATTTGTCCTAGTGGTGACCATTATAATTGGTAAAGTAAGTAGAATAAATGGAGTAATTATGCATTACAAAGCCCTTCAGTGGCACGCTGTCGCAGCTGAAGGCACTTCCATCTTTACCCCGTCTTCCCCCTTCCGGGTTTGTGGACTGGGCTGTGTGAGTGGCCGGAGCTGTAAAGGACTCTGAAGGAATGGCCCAGGAGACATCACCAGCTGCATCTACAGTAAATATCTCCTAAACGGTGCACGTTTAGGGGATATTTACAGTACTGGCCTGAACAGAGTCCTGACCTTAACCCGATAGAACACCTTTGGGATGAATTAAAGTGAAGACTGCGAGCCAGGCCAGCCAGTCAGTGCCTTACCTCACAAATGCGATTCTGGAAGAATGGTCAAACATTCCCATAGACACACTCCTAAACCTTGTGGACGGCCTTCCCAGAAGATTTGAAGCTGTTATAGCTGCAAAGGATGGGCCAACTCAATACTGAACCCTACGGACTAAGACTGGGATGCTAATAAACGGGTTGTAAAGGTTTGTGTTTTTCCACCTTAATGCATCCTATGCATTAAGGTGAAAAAAACACCTGCAGTCACTGGCCCCCTAGCCCCGCTCCCCCCCCCAATTTTACTTACCTGAACCCCTGCATCTCTTCAGTGGGGATGCGCTGTTTCTTTCTCCTTGGGGTCCCGGCTTTTGATTGGATAGATTAATAGCAGCGCAGCCATTGGCTCCTGCTGCTGTCAATCAAATCCAATGACGCAGGTGCCGGGGGGTGGGGCCGAGTCCGGCATTCTGTGTCTATAGATGCAAATGCTGGACTCGGGAGCACGCCCGCAAGGTAACCCCTTCGAGGAAGCGCTTCTCCGAGGGGGTTATCAGATGTGGGGAGGAGCTGCGAGAGCTGCCGGGGGTGGTAAGTATGATATGTTATTTTAAATAAAACAAAACAAAAAACTAAGCCTTACAGTCACATTCAAGTTCACGTGTGTAAAGGCAGACATGCCAATACATTTGGTAATATAGTGTATATTATATATAGCAGCATGTCAGAATTTCTAGTCTAGGAGAAAATGATACTCGTGTCCCCTGACCCCTTTGTGCATGCTTTGATGTGCCACAGGGCTTTGGGTCCTGAGTGAGCCCTGTTGCCCCTAATGCGCACATGCGTGTTTCCTGGGCATGCACAAAGGCAGGCTACTATGGAGATTCCTTTGCCATCTTTGCTCATGCAAATCTCTTGCACATGCAGAGATGAGCCAAAAGACCATGCCAGAACCAGAAGGCTGGGCAGAGCCCTTCGGAACACCTAGAGCACCATAATGGTGGCACCAGGGGAAGCCAGTACAGGGAGGACTGGTGGCCTATTCTACCAAATTGCCACGTGTATGACCAGCTGGAGGCTCTTGCAATTTGCATAGTTGTTGACAGGTCTAAAAGACATTGTACAGACCAGTATTGTTAGCTTTACAGAAGGTAGAGGTAAACAGGAAGATGTCACCGATTGGGGATCATTCGTAGTCCGAAGAGCAGGCAGGAGGCGGGGCAGTGACAGTAGCTCTGAAAATTGACGTTTTTTAAAATTGTGTCTTCTTCTCACACACATAAATTAATGTAACCTTATCTTTTAAACTATTTTATGAAAATGGACACTCATTTCTCTATATGTTTTACCTTCAAGGTTTACAACTTGTCACAGAATGTTCAGGAAGACGATCTGCAGCATTTACAGGTACAGATAACACAACGGTATAGGATGGCATTGAAACATTGTACATCTAATTTGAAGGGCTCTGTCCCAAATGAGTTGAAAATAGACAGTTGGGTCGGGTTTTTTGACGTTTCCCAAGTGCTTATCAATGCCACTCAAAATTGTGAAAATGGGGAGCAAATTGAGATGTTCACACTGCAGTGTTGCCTTGCGCTGCGGTGAGGCAAAAATAACGCTGCCTGCAGAGTTTGGCAAGCGCTGGCGCTTTGCAACTGCCTCCATTTACTTCTAAGCGCACAATAAACGCATATGGCATTTACAGTGCATTTAAGGTGTGGTTGCAAAGCATCAAAAGTGATCATTTCCCATTGTAGCCTTGTACCAAAAAAAAAAACACATATCACAGGGTGCTTGAGGAGTGTTGCCTGACACAACATGAATGCCTGTACAACACATCCAAAATTCTCAGTAATGCTATAGGTAGGTTAACATGCTTTAAGACTGCTTTAGAATTCAAGGCCTGTGTGAGAGAGCCCTGAACGTGCCTAAAATTGAACTCCAGGTGGATTTAGAAAAACACGGGATACTCTCGAATCAGCCAAATACAACCTCAATTGAATTGAATGATTAGACATGGATGTTCAATCACGAATAATCAATGTGGTTTGTGTGTCACCTTAATTATTTCCTTTGTGTTTTAAAGAACTGTATTTAACCACCATTGTATTCTCCAGGGTCTTTGCTAAAAAAAAAAAATATAATGTTTTGGGGTTCTGTGTAATTTTCTAGCAAATAAATGATGATTTTTACATGTAGGAGAGAAATGTCAGAATTGTCCTGGGTGCTCCAGAATGCCTGATGGCGCTCCCTGCATGTTGGGCCTCTGTATGTGGCCACACTGTGTAAAAGTCTCACACATGTGGTATCGCTGTACTCTGGAGTAATAGCAGAATGTGTTTTGGGGTGTAATTTGTGGTATGCATATGCTGTGTGTGAGAAATAACCTGATAATATGACAATTTTGTGGAAAAAAAAAAAGGAAAAAAAATCTTGATTTTGCAAAGAATTGTGGGAAAAAATGACAACTTCAAAAAACTCATCATGCCTCTTACTAAATACCTTGGAATGTCTTCTTTCCAAAAAGGGGTCATTTGGGGGGTATTTGTACTTTTCTGGCATGTTAGGGTCTCAAGAATTGAAATAGGCCCTCAGTACTTCAGGTGTGATCAATTTTCAGATATTGGCACCATAGCTTGTGGACTCTATAACTTTCACAAAGACCAAATAATATCCACCAATTTGTACTTATTTTTACCAAAGATATGTAGTAGTATAAATTTTGGCCAAAATTTATGAAGAAAAAATTACTAATCTGCTAAATTTTATAACAGAAACAAAGAAAAATTCATTTTTTCACAGAATTTTCGGTCTTTTTTCTTTTATAGCACAAAAAATAAAAAACTGAGAGGTGATTAAATACCACCAAAAGAAAGCTCCATTTGTGTGAAAAAAAGGACAAAAATTTCATATAGGTACAGTGTTGCATGACTGAGTAATTGTCATTCAAAATGTGAGAGCACCAAAAGCTGAAAATTGGTCTGGTTATTAAGGGTGTTTAAGTGCCCAGTGGTCAAGTGGTTAATAAACAACAACTTTTTTATTTTACCAAATGTTATATCATTCTCTCTTTTCTTTCTTATCCCTTAATTGGGGTTTCTATCTATATATAAAAAAGTGTTTGGCACCGCAATAATCCATCCCCCCTTTTTTCCTTTTATTCCTCAAATAAAAAATAAAAGCATTTTTAGATGTAGCTAGCATAAGTACCTGGATCTGTCTTGATAAAAGCCTCATTAGCTCAGAATGGGAGAAGGAGGGCCAGTACCCCAAGCAGTGGCGGATCGTGCTCCATTTGGGGGGGGGGTGGCAAACAAACCACCCGCCACCCCTCGGTCGATCGATTGCCCACCCCCATCCCCGTCGCTCGCTCATCTGTCTGCCCACAAGCCCCGCATTTACCCCATCTAGCTTCCTCGGCAACTTCAGATCCTTTCTGAGTTTCCTCCTCCTCCTCGGTTGGCTTCCTCCTCAGCGGCCAATGCGGTCGCTTCTCCTCTCGGCCAATCGGGTCTCAGGACCCTGCTTCCTGATTGGCCAAGAGGAGAATCAGGAAGACAAGAGCAAATATTAATTTTCTATGGTCACACCAGTGGGTGGTGCTCACTGCGTCCCGAGCCCGCTCTTTTTTTGTAGCCAATTAAAGCCTCCGGCTCTAATCACATGCTTTGAAAAAAAAATGCAAAAACCCCCATTGGAAGCAATGCTTCTGGCGGCCCTTATGTAGATTAGGGGCCGGACACATGGATTAGGGGGGCTGCCTGTATAGACTCAAAGCCTACCAGGTGCACACCCATGTGCTGACAAGGAACCTGCTGACAGGTAGAGAGAATAGAGAGATGAGACCATCATTCTCCTGCTCCTTAACCATCCAATGAAAGACTGGGAGAAAGTTTTTGAACAAGCTGTATGGATTGCTGCTGAAAAAAATTCAGTCTGGCTTTGCTGTTTGCCAATAACATGCAAGAGAAACACAGTAGCAAGGAGCATGGATTAAAAGCATGTAACAAGTTTATTGGTAAACAATAGCTATCACTTACAAGGAAGAAGACTGTGATGGGTTCACCATGCTGGTAGGCAGCGTGTCAGCATGGCTAGATGGAACATTAGATCAGCTAGCCCAGGGACGGAGCACAGGACCCGCCAAAATAATATGTCAATGGCGTCTACGGTCACTCTTGATGCACGCCCAACACTGGTAAACTCAGCCAAATGTATGTGAGAACTCAGGAGATAGGTGGCAACATGTTTCGAGGGCTCCATCCCCTTTATCAAGCCTTTTATTGCTGTCTTATAAAACTATATATAAATCTCAGGACTGGCTGGACAAAATTACCTATTGGCAAGTAAAAAAGCTCCCAGATGTGTATTTTATTTATTTAGTTGTTTTGCTTTAAAAATCTATTTTCACTATTGATCATGCTAGCTTGTAAAACAAGAAGTGGTATACTTACCTTTTTCAATGGGGGTGTTCAAAATAGTCTTAGGCTGGATTCACACCTATGGCATTTTTAGTGCTTTTTGCATTTTGCAGATTTTCACTACAGAACATGTTCCATAGGAAACCATGGTAAATGGGCTGTAGTGCAAATCTGCAAAATGCAAAAAGCACTAAAAATGCCATAGGTGTGAATCCTGCCTTAAAGAGGAAGTAAACCCTGATGGGTTTACTTCCTCTTTTTTTCCCTGCAAAGGTAAAGCATAATGGACTACTATGCATCGCATAGTAGCTCATTATGTGTCACTTACCTGACACAGGAGCCAGCGAAGTCGCCGCTGATCCCTGTAGTCCGCCGCGTCCATCTTGCTGGTGGCGTCTCGCAGCTCCGACCAATGACAGCGGCGAAGCCGCGATGACGTCACTCCCGCGCATGCGCACGGGAGTCGCGCCTCGCAGCTCCGCCGCTGTCATACGGCGAGGCCGCGATGACGTCACTCCCGCGCATGCGCACGGGAGTCGACAAATTTGGCAAATCCATTCTTGGATTTGCCGCATTTAGTGCGCATGCGCGCCGCTGTCTACGGCGCATGCGCCGTAGACAGCGGTGCCCATTTTCGGGCAAATATCTCCTAAACCATATAGGTTTAGGAGATATTGCTTGGACCTATAGGTAAGCCTTAATCTAGGCTTACCTATAGGTCCAAGTTGTTTGGAAGGGTTTACTTCCTCTTTAAAGAGCTTTGTGTGCCAGTTCTTTTCCATACTTCCAGGTGTTGTTTAGCATGTCCCCTGCTTGTAGGTCAGTTAGGCTGGATTCACACCTATGGCATTTTTTGTGCTTTTTGCATTTTGCAGATTTGCACTACAGAACGTGTTCCATAGGAAACCATGGTAAATGGACTGTAGTGCAAATCTGCAAAATGAAAAAAGCACCAAAAATGCCATAGGTGTGAATCCAGCCTTAGGCCTGATTCACAATTATGTAGGTTGCAGTTTGCATATTGCAGGTGCATTTTTGCATTTGTCGATACATGCTTTTCATCCATTGAAGTCTTTGGAACCAAAAAACAGAAAAAAGTCCCTGGCCCTTTCCATAAAATGCTCACATGTGAACTACATGCATAGAAACCATGTTAAATGTACTGTAGTTTTCTGCAAAACTAAAAACGCATCAAAAAATGCATAGGTGTGAACCAGGCCTCTATTTGTCCTGTTTACCATTATCATTGAAAGTGAAAGTAAAAGAAAACCCCACGCTTTGGGTTGTCCCACGAAAGGTAATAAAGGGGAAATCGTCCAATGGGGACACTAATTCTGGTAACCCGAAGATCCGCAAGATATTCCCTTAACCACTTACGGACCGCCCGCCGTCGTTATACGTCGGCTCTTTGAAGTGGAATATCGTTGTTATGGCAGCAGCTAGCTGCCATAAGACCGATGTCCACTTTTTCAGCAGAGCGGTCCGATTTAAGATAAAAGTGGTCTCAGTGGAGGATTCGCCACAAGATCACTTTTATTGGTGGCGGGAGAGTGACCCCTCCCCGTCGCTCTCCGGGGCCCTCCGCCGCTTACTGGAGCCACCGGCAGCGGCGGAGTTGATCGGATCCTGTCCTCTGCTTGACATGGAGCTGAGAGTGAGGGGAAGATGGCTCCCACCCGGCTTCATTCCATTCCTGGGCGGAAGCGATGTCAAACCGTCACTTCTGCCCATAACTCTTTAAGGGACATTGTTTTTTTTTTTTTTTATTACTTTCAAACAACATTTTTTTTTTTTTTAATTTCATTTTAGTGTAAATATGAGATGTGAGGTCTTTTTGATCGCAAGATCTCATATTTAAAGCGGTAGTAAACCCACAATTTTTTTTTTTTTTTTAAACACCTGCAAAGCAAAAGGCATAATGAGCTAGTATGCACCGCATACTAGCTCATTATGAAATACTTACCTTAGAACGAGGCCCCGACATCTGGCACGATCCACGCCGAGGGAGCTGACATGCTCCCTCTGCGTTTCTTCTGGGTATCGCGGCTCCGGCGCTGTGAGTGGCCGGAGCCGCGATATCATCACTCCCGCGCATGCGCGCGGGAGATTTCTTTCCGGCCGCCGGCCACTGCTGGATTTTCAGGCCGAGAATCCCCTCGTGCGCATGCGCCACTGCAGTCAGCGGCGCATACCGAGGGGAATATTTTTTTTACCTACAGATAAGCCTTATTATAGGCTTTCCTGTAGGTAAAAGTTACAAAAAAGAGTATACAACCACTTTAAGAGGTCTTGTCATGCTTTTTTAATGTAAACATCCCTTGTAATAGGAATAAAAGTGACACATTTAAAAAAAAAAAAATAAAAAAAAAAAAACAACAATGTAGAAATAAAAAATAAACAAGAAAAATTTAAAATAAAATTTTTAATGTGTCCCGTCCCGCCGAGCTTGCGTGCAGAAACGCATAGGTGAGTAGGACCCACATATAAAAATGGTGGTCAAACCACACATGTGAGGTATCACCGCGATCGCTAGAGCAAGAGCAATAATTCTAACCCTAGACCTCATCTGTAACTCAAAATATGCAACCTGTACAGTTTTTTTTAACATCACCGATGGAGATTTTTAAGGGTAAAGGTTTGTCGCCATTCCACGAGCAGCGCGTGATTTTGAAGCGTGACATGTTGGGTATCAATTTACTCGGTGTGACATCATCTTTCACAATATAAAAAAATGTTTCTAAGTAAATTTTCTAGCAAAAAAATAATAATAATATTTGAACTTGTAAACAAGAAGTTTGAAAAATAGGCCTGGTCCTTAAGTGGTTAATTTTCAGGGATTTCCTCTCACTTCCTGTTTGGCTATGGGACGGGTAGTGAAGGTTAAATCTCCCCAATGGGACAAAGGTGTCAAAAATAAAACTTACAGGAGTTATACTGTAACCCTCTTGAAACAGAAAATAAAAAGTTTTGCCTATAATTCTACTTATAAAACTGTATTCTGTGATGATGAAGCAGCCAGCAGGAGGGGACTGCAACTCACACCAGAGGGGGCACAGTGTTCCGCAAAGTGTATCAAAAAAAAAAAAAAGATGGTTCAATAAGGCTTTGAAAACTTAAAAAAGATATGTGTGTGTGTGTGTGTGTGTATATATATATATATATATAGAGAGAGAGAGAGAGATATGTGTGTATATATATATATATATATATATATATATATATATATATATATAATTTATTTTTAATCGTTGGATAACAGATTACTGGGTAACTTCCCTAACCATAAAAAATACATGCTTTAAGACCATTTTTTTTGCTCCTTGAAAGGAACATGCGTCTGGTTTACCTGCATGCTGAGCACATCATAATAAGTTATAATGTATCAGCCATCAATGGCTTATAGCTATATAGACTGACATAGGAAATTATTATTATTATTATTATTCAGGATTTATATAGCGCTAGCAATTTACGCAGCGCTTTACAATATAAAAGGGAGACAATACAGTTACAATACAATTAAATACAAGAGGATTAAGAGGGCCCTGCTCAGAAGTGTTTACAATCTAAAAGGGTGGGGCAGGTGGTACAGAAGGTTATAACGGTCTGGAATGAGTTGATGGAAGTGGTAGGAGATTAGTTGGAGACATGATAGGCTTCCCTGAATAGATGAGTTTTCAGGGATCGCCTGAAGGTAGCGAGAGTAGGGGATAGCCGGACCAGTGGAGGTAGCGAGTTCCAGAGGATTGAAGAGGCTCTGGAGAAATCCTGGAGACGAGTGTGGGAGGAGGAGACGAGAGAGCTTGAGAGTAGGAGGTCTTGAGAAGAACGGAGGGGACAGTTTGGGTGATATTTGGAGACAAGATTGGTGATGTAGCTCGGGGCAGAGTTGTGAATGGCTTTGTATGTGGTGGTTAGTATTTTGAATTTAATTCGCTGGGTGATTGGGAGCCAGTGTAGGGATTGGAGGAGAGGGTTGGCAGATGCTGAGCGGTTGGTAAGGTGGATAAGTCTGGCAGCAGCATTCATGATAGACTGAAGAGGAGATAGCCTATGGAGATGCAGGCCAATGAGAAGGGAGTTGCAATAGTCAAGGCGAGATATAACAAGGGAGTGAATGAGGAGCTTGGTGGTTTCATTTGTTAAAAAGGGGCTCAAATTTTAGAGATGTTACGGAGGTGAAATCTACAAACTTTTGACAACGATTGGACTTGGGGCTGAAATGACAAGTCAGAGTCTAGGGTTACACCGAGTACCCTGGCGTGTGGGGAGGGCCTGATGGTTGCATTGTTGATTTTGATGGAAAAGTCATGGAGGGGGACATCTGCAGGGGGGATTATTAATAGCTCAGTTTTAGAGAGGTTTAGTTTAAGGAAGTGGTGTGACATCCATGCTGATATGTCAGTTAGCAGGTTAGTAATGCGAGAGGAGACTGAAGGAGTGAGGTGAGGAGTAGACAGATAGATTTGGGTGTCATTGGCGTATAAGTGGTATTGGAAGCCGTGGGTCTCTAGGAAATCCAGTCTCTTTGTCACCTCCATCTCTGCAGAATGACAGCAAAATGCTTCTTAGTCGCCTTATGTGACTCACTTCTGTCTGACACTGCAGAGTCTATGCAGAACAAACAATGTCTAGCCTAGCAACAGGCAGACTATATCCAGTCCTTTGCGTAGAAAGGAAAGAAAACTCATAGCAACCAATTAGACTCCAGATGTCAGGTTCCTTGTGCAGGCTACCCGATGAAATTTAGCATCTGCCTGATTACAATGTGCAGCGCTCCCCTCCCATCCTACGAATATACTTCTTTTAGAGCCCTTTTCATAGTTCCTCTTTAAGTGATCAGTCCACCCAAAGCTGATATCTCAGTACGGTATTTAGATGCTGTAGAGTTAAAGTGCCTGGCAGTTTCTTATATTTATCTGGGACTGGTGAGTGCCTGGTTTTGCACAACCGATGTGCTCATTTGGAGGATTTCCCACCATCCTTGCTTCTTTATATAATGTAGACCAGTGGTTGTCAACTTATGAGCTAAAGGGGGCTTCAAATGCGTCCCCCGCACATAATGTTCAATATACGTAATGCTTAACCACTTCAATACCGGGGGGGCACTTAAACACCTTCCTGCCCAGACCAATTTTGAGCTTTCAGCGCTGATGCACTTTGAATGACAATTGCGCGGTCATGCTACACTGTACCCAAATGAAATTTTTATCATTTATTTTCCCACAAATAGAGCTTTCTTTTGGTGGTATTTGATCACCTCTACTGTTTTTATTTTTTGCTAAACAAATAAAAAAAGACCAACAATTTTGAAAAAAAAAAAGTTTTTTTTGTTTCAGTTTCAAAACTTTAAAAATAAGTACGTTTTCTCCTTCACTGATGGGCACTGATGGGGCTGCACTGACGGGCACTGATAAGGCAGCACTGATGGGCACCGATGAGGTGGCACCAATGAAGTGGCACTAATGAGGTGGCATTGATGAGGACTGATATGTGGCACTAATAGGTGGCACTGATGGGCGACACGGATGGACACTGATAGATGGCACAAATTGGCACTGATAGCTGGCACGGATTGGCATGGATAGGCAGCATGAATGGGCATGGATAGGCGGCACAGATGGGCATGGATAGGCGACACAGATGGGCATGGATGGGCACTGATAGTTGGCATGGATGGGCACTGATAGTTGGCATGGATGGGCACTGATAGGTGGCACGGATGGGCACTCATAGGTGGCATTTTATTGTTTTGTACTGATGATGCCAATCAGTGCCAAACAATAATGCATGCCAATCAGTGATGCCCATTGTGGGCACTGATTGGCATCCATTGTGGGCACTGATTGGCATCCATTGTGGGCACTGACTGCCATCCCTGGTGGTCTAGGGTGGCATACCTGGTGCTGGGCATCCCTGGTGGTCTGGTGGTGTCCCTGGTGGTCCAGTGTGGGCATCCTCGGGGGGGGGCTGCACTGATAATCGATCAGCACAGACCCCCCCCCCTGTCAGAGGAGCAGGCGATCGGCTTTCCTCTACTCGCGTCTGACAGATGCGAGTGAGGAAAAGCCGATCAACAGCTCGTCCTATTTACACTGTGATCAGTCGTGATTGGACACGGCTGATCACGTGGTAAGGGAGACTCTTTACCGAGATCGTAGTTGCGGGGTGTCATGAATGAATGAATGAATGAAATACTTGTATAGCGCACAATGCGAACTGAATCGCCTCTAGGCGCTGTGGCGAGCTTTGATCATCTGCTAAAAGAGGAAGATCTTGAGTTTTTTCCTAAAAGCCAGGTGATTTTCTTCCAGGCGGATGTTGATTGGTAGAGCATTCCATAGCCGAGGCCCTTGGACAGCGAATCTCCGATCACCCTTGGATTTATACCGGGCTTTGGGCACGAGGAGGAGGTTTTTGTTGGCTGATCGACTGCGGTTTGGTGTGTAATGATTTATTTTCTCCATTAGGTATTGCGGAGCTTCTCTATGCACGCATTTGTGGGTGAGGCAAAGGGTCTTGAACGTGATCCGATTTTTTACGGTTAGCCAATGTAAGCTCCTCAGCGAAGGAGAGATGGATTCCCAGGGTTTTTTTCCTGTTATCAGCCTCGCCGCCATGTTTTGGATCAGTTGTAATCGCGCAAGTTGATATTGTGGTAATCCTATGTAAAGCGAGTTTGCGTAGTCCAGTCGTGAATTAATGATTGTTCCAACTACCACTGCTTTGTCATTCTTTGGGATAAAAGGGATGAGTCTGCGAAGCATGCGCAGATGGTGAGATCCACTGACTACAGATCCTATTTGCGCATCCATTGACATTTGTGCGTCTAAAATAACCCCGAGACTCTTCGCTTTGGTCTTTGTGGAGATAGTCTGCCCAAAGACGGCTGGTGGAGACCAGGAGGTTTTGGTTGCGGGCTTATGATTTGGGTGTAAGATAAGAAGCTCTGTCTTTGATTGGTTCAGCTGGAGGGAGTTGGTGGTCATCCAGTCCTCTATTGATTTGAGGCAGTTTTCAAGTTGTTGTTGGTGATCTTTTTTTCCATTGATCAGGAAATAAAGTTGCGTGTCGTCAGCGTAAGAGTGGAAGCAGAGATCTGAGCATCTGATGATTTGAAGGAGTGGGCGAATGTAAATGTTGAAGAGAACGGGTGACAACGGAGAGCCTTGAGGGACTCCGCAGGTGACTGCCCGAGTTTCGGAGAGGAATTTTCCTAGTTTCACTGTCTGTGACCGATTTCCTAGGAAGGACGCGAACCATTGGAGATCTATGTCTTGGACTCCGGATACTTCTGTGAGGCGGACGAGTAGAGTATTGTGATCTACTGTATCAAACGCTGCACTTAGGTCTAGCAGTACGAGGAGACACAGCTCTCCGTCATCTGCTGCTTCGAGGGCGTCATCCCAAATCTTGAGGAGAGCTGTTTCTGTCCCATGACCCGGGCGGAAGCCTGATTGCAGCGGGTCCAGGAGTTTGTGAGTATCCAGGTGAAGTTGTAGCTGATGTACTACAGCTTTCTCCATGATCTTAGAAATGGTGTTGAGGCTTGTAATCGGCCTACGGTTGTTTGGATCCTGAGGGTCCAGGTTTGGTTTCTTGAGTAGAGGTTTGACGATGCCTTGTTTGAGGATGCTGGGAACAATCCCTTCGTGGAATGATCGGTTTATGAGGTGGGTTATGGTTGGAGCCACGATGTCGGAGCATTCTTTCAGTAGTTTTGTGGGGATGATGTCAATAGGTGAGGTACTGTCACGCAGTTTATTAATGATGTTTTTTGCGGTGTCTACGGTAATTGGGGATAGTGAAAATTTTGGCAGTTGCGGTATGTTGGTGCGGACATCCTCTTTATGTATTTGCTGGCTGAGGTTGGATGTTTTCTTCTGACAAATTGTTTCCCTGATGGTTTTGACTTTATCGATGAAAAAATCCGACAGTTTGTCACAGTAATCCTGGGATTCGCTTTCTGGGGGTTCTAGGCACACCGGATTCATTGATTGATTAACCAGTTTAAAGGCTGACACCCCGCAACAACGATCGCTATGATGCGCGCCCCCGGGGACGCAGCTGCTCAAAATCTTGAGGACGTCATATCCCGCCCAGTCAAGATTTTTAAACCATTTTGCAGCCGTCATTTGCCTATAGGGCAGGCGGCAAGTGGTTAAGAGTACTGTCAGAAACCATAGACTAGGCTTGTGCAATTCGTTTCACAACGAAACGAAATTCAACAGTATTTTGCATCTTTCAGACATTCGGATGCATCTGAATGTCCGCATAAAAAGATAACAACTTTCAACAAATACGAAAGAAATTATAGCGGATATAACGAATGAATTCGACATGATTTGGTCATTCGTTAAAGATCTAATGAAACAAAAGGTCAACTCAAATTAAGTCTTACAGTCCAATCAGCTGATTAATTTTGTGCTGGAGGTTGGATTACTGGCAAAGTGCATTCCTGAGAAGTGAGTGAGAAGGGTGTTGTGTTGTATTTGAGCCGAGGAGAAGAGATACTGTCATTGTGTGTGTTTAACCACTTAAGGACCGCCGTATTGCCATTGTACGTCATCACAATGGCACAGGCAGGAACAAGCACGTACATGTACGTGCCTGCCTTCCAATGGGTGGGGGGTCCGATCGGACCCCCTCCCGCTGGATACGGCGGTCCGGTTCGCTCCAAGAGCGATCCGTGATGAGGGGATGGCTGCTGGCTCGCAGTCTCTGCTGTAGATCATCCCTAAGGTGTTCTGTCAGGTTGATGTCAGGACTCTTTGCAGGCCAGTCAAAGTCCTGCACCCAAAACTCACTCATCCATGTCTTTGTAGACCTTGCAATGCGCACGGGAAGGGCCCATCCCCAAACTGTTCCCACAAAGCTGGGAGCATGAAATTGTCCAGAATGTCTTGGTATGCTGACACCTAAAAGTTCCCTTCACTGGAACTAAGGGGCCAAGTCCAACCCCTGCAAAACAACCCCCATGCCTTAATCCCCCCTTCACCAAATGGTTTGGACCTGTGCACAAAGCAAGGTCCATAAAGACATGGATGAGCGAGTTTGGGGTGGAGGAAGTTGACTGGCCTGTACAGAGTCCTGACCTCAACCCAACAGAATACCTTTAGGATGAATTAGAGCAGAGACTGCGAACCAGGCCTTCTCGCCCAACATCAGTACCTGACCTCACAAATGCTCTTCTGGAAGAATGGTCAAACATTCCCATAGACACACTCCTTAACCTTGTGGATGGCCTTCCCAGAAGTGTTGAAGCTGTTATAGCTGTAAAAGGATGGCCCAACTCAATATTGCACACGATCGGACTTTCCGTCAACAACACCATGGAATTTTGTTTTGAAAATTGTTGGCTCCAACTTGCCTTTCATACACACGGTCGCACAAATGTTGGCCAACAATTACGAACGTGGTGAGACGAGCCGATAAAAAGGATGTTCAATAGTCTTGATTCCGAGCATGCGTGAACTTTTGTGCGGCGGATTTGTGTACACATGATCGGAAAGTCCGACAACAAAATTTTGCTGGCAGAAAATTTGAGAACCTGCTAGCCAACATTTGTTGGCGGAAAGTCTGCCAACAAATATTCGATGGAGCGTACACACGGTCGGACTTTCAGTCAACAATCTCACATCCAACATTTCCCGTCGGAAAGTCCGATTGTGTGTACAAGGCATAAGACTGGGATGCCATTAATGTTCATGTGCGTGTAAAGGCTGGCGTCCCAATTCTTTTGGTAATATAGTGTAATTTAACCAGTTCCCGACTGGCGCACGCCATTGTACATCGGCAGAATGCACGGGCAGATATATTGCCGTACAGGTACGTCCATTTTTATATGCCGCCCTGCCATCGTGTGCCCGCCGCCGGCGGCACGCTCGCATGCCGGTCGGGACCCCTGTGAGTCCGATCGTCTCATGGGGAAGTTGAACGGGGAGATGCCGTTGTAAACAGCATCTCCCCGTTGTGCCTAGCAACTGTGATTGGAGCAGAGATCAGTGTTCACTAGCACAAAGCCCAGCCCCCCACAGTTAGTAACACGCCCCTAGGAACACTTAACCCCTACACTACCACCCCCTGGTTAACCCCTTCACTGCCAGTGTCATTTACACAGGAATAAATGCATTTGTATAGCACTGATTACTGTATAAATGACAATGGTCCCAAAAATGTGTCAAAAATGTCCGATGTGTCCGCCATAATGTCGCAGTCACAATAAAAATCGCTGATCGTCGCCATTACTAGCAAAAAAAAATTATTAATAAAAATGCCATAAAACTATCCCCTATTTTGTAAATGCTAGAACTTTTGCGCAAACCAATTAATAATTACTTATTGCGATTTTTTTTTTTTACCAAAAATATGTAGAAGAATACGTATCGCCCTAAACTAAGGGAAAAAATTTTTTTTTATAGATATATTTTTGAGGGATATTTATTATAACAAAAAGTAAAAAAAAATGTGTTTTTTTCAAAATTGTCGCTCTATTTTTGTTTATTAGCGCAAAAAATAAAAACTGCAGGGGTGATCAAATACCACCAAAAGAAAGCTCTATTTGTGGGGAAAAAAGGATGTCAATTTTGTTTGGGAGCCACGTCGCACGACCGCGCAATTGTCAGTTAAAGCGACGCAGTGCTGAATCTCAAAAAGTGGTCTGGTCTTAGAGGAAGTAAACCCTGATGAGTTTACTTCCTCTTTGATTCACTGCAAAGATGAAGCATAATGGACTAA
Source organism: Lithobates pipiens (assembly GCF_037356315.1). NCBI lineage: Eukaryota > Metazoa > Chordata > Amphibia > Anura > Ranidae > Lithobates > Lithobates pipiens. The sequence goes on from NW_027507825.1 coordinate 17,116,316, forward strand.
TATGCATCGCATCGCATCGCATAGTAGCCCATTATGTGTCACTTACCTGACACAGGAGCCAGCGAAGTCACTGCTGTCTCCTGTAGTCCGGAGCCTCCATCTTCTCGTTGGGTCTCGCTGCTCCGCCGCTGTCATTCGTCGAAGCCGCGATGACGTCACTCCCGCGCATGTGCATGGGAGCCTTCACTCCCGGCATATCGCCGTTGACAGCGGCGCGCTCAGTGCACCTGCACGCCGCTGTCTACGGCGCATGAACCGTAGACAGCGGTGCCTGTCTTTCGGCAAATATCTCCCAAACCGTGTAGGTTTAGGAGATATTTCTTGGACCTACAGGTAAGCCTTAATCTAGGTTTACCTGTAGGTCAAAGTGGTTTGTAAGGGTTTATAACCACTTTATGCCAGCAAAATGGTCCGAGGCTGAAAGTGGTTAAACATTGGCAGAAGTTCCCTGAGTCTTAAAAGTTATTTCAAGGGTTCCTCTGTGTAAAAAAAGGTTGAGAAAGGCTGCTCTATGCCAAAAGTCTCTGCACTGCACTAGAATGAAAAGATGTTGCCTCCCAGGGACCTTACACAGATTACATAGTTACATACAATGCCTTGCGAAAGTATTCGGCCCCCTTGAACTTTTCAACCTTTTGCCACATTTCAGGCTTCAAGCATAAAGATATAAAATTTACATTTTTTGTGAAGAATCACCAACAAGTGTGACACAATTGTGAAGTGGAACGAAATCTATTGGATTTTTGAAACTATTTTTCACTTATAAAAAAATGAAAAGTGGGGCGTGCAAAATTATTCGGCCCCTTTACTTTCAGTGCAGCAAACTCACTCCAGAAGTTCAGCGAGGATCTCTGAATGATCCAATGTTGTCCTAAATGAATGATGGTGATAAATGGAATCCACCTGTGTGTAATCAAGTCTCTGTATAAATGCACCTGCTCTGTGATAGTCTCAGGGTTCTGTTGAAAGCGCAGAGAGCATCATGAAGACCAAGGAACACACCAGGCAGGTCCGTAGTACTGTTGTGGAGAAGTTTAAAGCCGGATTTGGATAGAAAAAGATTTCCCAAGCTTTAAACGTCCCAAGGAGCATTGTGCAAGCGATCATTTTGAAATGGAAGGAGTATCAGACCACTGCAAATCTACCAAGACCTGGCCGTCCCTCTAAACTTTCAGCTCAGACAAGGAGAAGACTGATCAGAGATGCAGCCAAGAGGCCCATGATCACTCTGGATGAACTGCAGAGAACTACAGCTGAAGTGGGAGAGTCTGTCCATAGGACAACAATCAGTCGTACACTGCACAAATCTGGCCTTTATGTAAGAGTGGCAAGAAGAAAGCCATTTCTCAAAGATATCCATAAAAAGTCTTGTCTAAAGTTTGCCACAAGCCACCTGGGAGACACACCAAACATGTGGAAGAAGGTGCTCTGGTCAGATGAAACCAAAATCCAACTTTTTGCCCACAATGCAAAACGATATGTTTGGCGTAAAAGCAACACCGCTCATCACCCTCAACACACCATCCCCACTGTCACACATGGTGGTGGCAGCATCATGGTTTGGGCCTGCTTTTCTTCAGCAGGGACAGGGAAGATGGTTACAATTGAGAGGAAGATGGATGCAGCCAAATACAGGACCATTCTGGATGAAAACCTGTTGGAGTCTGCAAAAGACCTGAAACTGGGACGGAGATTTATCTTCCAACAAGACAATGATCCCAAACATACAGCAAAATCTACAAAGGAATGGTTCACAAATAAACGTATCCAGGTGTTAGAATGGCCAAGTCAAAGTCCAGACCTGAATCCAATCGAGAATCTGTGGAAAGAGCTGAAAACTGCTGTTCACAAACGCTCTCCATCCAACCTCACTGAGCTCGAGCTGTTTTGCAAGGAAGAATGGGCAAGAATTTCAGTCTCTCGATGTGCAACCCCCAAGCGACTTGCAGCTGTAATCACAGCAAAAGGTGGCTCTACAAAGTATTAACGCAAGGGGGCCGAATAATTTTGCACGCCCCACTTTTCATTTTTTTATTAGTTAAAAAAGTTTCAAAAATCCAATAGATTTTGTTCCACTTCACAATTGTGTCCCACTTGTTGGTGATTCTTCACAAAAAATTAAAATTTTATATCTTTATGTTTGAAGCCTGAAATGTGGCAAAAGGTTGAAAAGTTCAAGGGGGCCGAATACTTTCGCAAGGCACTGTAGTAGGTGAGGTTGAAAAAAGACACAAGTCCATCAAGTCTAAGCCATGTGATACATCTAATACAGCATGACAGATGGCGTAAAAACACCACGTGTACTGTTGTCCTGACCACTTCGTCAGGGACCATGTGCAGTTTTTTTTATATCCATGTACTTGAGACATATTGTATGTTGTTATTGTTTTAATAAAGTGAATTAAATTATTTTTGATGATATGGTATTTGATTTTCTAGGGGTGCACTTGGTTTAGTTTGTCTCGCGTCCTTTCTGTGGTATGGGTTCCTCTGTGGGTTCATGAAACATTACGTGGATTGGATACAGAAGTCACAGCTAAAGTATTTGATTACCTTTTTTTTTTCTTGTCTACACCTAGCTGTTCACAGAGTACGGCAGACTGGCTATGGAGGAGACATTTCTGAAACCGTTCCAGGTCAGTGTGTCATTTACTATATATAGATACCTTGTAATCTGCTGCTGGGTCCAATGTGGCGCACATTGACAAACATAAAAACGCCTTTTAATGTGGTACAAAGTGTGGTGTCCATTACGTTATATTTATTTAATGAGCTAAGTGAGACTTGTACAAACCAATCGATGCAAATATTTGATCGGTATCTTTGGTGCAGGATTTTGATACTTTATTAGAATTAAAGTGGAGGGCCACCCTGAAAAACAAAACTACATTAAAATGTTGCAATAAATCTGACGAAATGTATTTATTTTTTTTAAACTTACCAGAAATGCCTGTTACTAGGCAGATCGTCCTAATCTGCCTCTTCCTACTCCGCTGTGATCTTAAGTCTGCTCTCCTCCTTGCGTTGTCTTCTGGGTAATGGGGCGCTGTGTTTTCTGGGAACTGTGTGTCCCAGAACACAGCGCGCCCCATTCACAAAGTGCTGAGCGACTCGCGCATACGCAGTTGGAAACGGACATGTGAAGCCGCAAAGGTTCCACTGCCCGTTTCCCTTAGATAGAATGGCGGCGCCGGGACCTGAGAGCCGAAGGGACGGGTCGGCCTCAGGCAGCCGACATCGCGGGCACCCTGGACAGGTAAGTCTGCTTATTAAAATTCAGCAGCTACAGTGTTTGTAGCTGCTGACTTTTAAAAAATTTTTTATAGCTGGCCCTCCCCTTTTAAAGGGGTTGTAAAGGTTTGTTTTTTATTTTCTAAATAGGTTCCTTTAGAGTCCGTTCACACAGGGGCAACTTGGGATCCGACTTCAAGTCGCCCCAAGTCGCCTCAAGTCGCCTCAGGTCGGACAACATTTAAAAACCAATGTAAGTGAATGAGAGCTGTCTTAATGCACACTACTGAAGTCGCTCCGACTTCAAAAGAAGTTCCTGTACTACTTGAATCCGACTTGTAGGCGACCGGTACCCATTGATTTCAATGGAGGTCGCCTCCAAGTCGGATCTCCGTCTATACGGAGGCGACTTTGACAGAATTATTAGCTCTGAAGGGGGAACTCCACGCCAAATTTCTGAAAAAAATTTGGCGTGGGTTCCCCCTCCGAGAGCATACCAGGCCCTTAGGTCTGGTATGGATTCCAAGGGGAACCCCCTACGCCGAAAAAACGGCGTGGGGGTCCCCCCCAGATCCACACCAGACCCTTATCCGAGCACGCTACCCGGCCGGCCAGGAAAGGGGGTGGGGACGAGCGGGCGGCCCCCCCCTCCTGAGCCGTACCAGGCCGCGTGCCCTCAACATGGGGGGTGCCTTGGGGGAGGGGGGGCGTGCGGCCCCCCCACCCCAAAGCACCTTGTCCCCATGTCGATGAGGACAAGGGCCTCTTCCCGACAACCCTGGCCGTTGGTTGTCGGGGTCTGCGGGCGGGGGGCTTATCGGAATCCGGGAGCCCCCTTTAATAAGGGGGCCCCCGGATACCGGCCCCCCACCCTATGTGAATGAGTATGGGGTACAATGTACCCCTACCCATTCACCTGTGAAAAAAAGTACAAAAAAAACACAACACAGGGAAAAAATATTTTATTGCACAGCTCCGGGGGTCTTCCGTCTTCGGGGGTCTTCTCGCCGGACTCCTCCGCTATCTTCTTGTAGCTCTTTTGCTAGCGGAGGAGTCCGGCTTTCTTCCTCGCCGCCGGCCTCTTCTCCCGACTTCGGGGGTCTTGTCCCCCTCTTCGGTTCTTCTGCCGGGCCACCGCGCCTTCTTATAGCTCTTTTACAGGCGGTGGCCCGGTCTTCTGTCGCCGCCGTCGCCTTCCGTTCTTCTCCTTCTTCTCCTGGAGATGTTGACTCGACGAGCTCTCCGGCCGCAATGCCAGGGACGCGCTGCGCTGCCACTTATATAGGGACAATGGGGCGGTGTCACATGGGTTGATGTCACATGGGTTGGTCACATGGGTTGATGTCACATGGTGACCCCACCCCCTTACCATGTGACATCAACCCATGTGACCAACCCATGTGACATCAACCCATGTGACACCGCCCCATTGTCCCTATATAAGTGGCAGCGCAGCGCGTCCCTGGCATTGCGGCCGGAGAGCTCGTCGAGTCAACATCTCCAGGAGAAGAAGAAGGAGAAGAACGGAAGGCGGCGGCGGCGACGGCGGCGACAGAAGACCGGGCCACCGCCTGTAAAAGAGCTATAAGAAGGCGCGGTGGCCCGGCAGAAGAACCGAAGAGGGGGACAAGACCCCCGAAGTCGGGAGAAGAGGCCGGCGGCGAGGAAGAAAGCCGGACTCCTCCGCTAGCAAAAGAGCTACAAGAAGATAGCGGAGGAGTCCGGCGAGAAGACCCCCGAAGACGGAAGACCCCCGGAGCTGTGCAATAAAATATTTTTTCCCTGTGTTGTGTTTTTTTTGTACTTTTTTTCACAGGTGAATGGGTAGGGGTACATTGTACCCCATACTCATTCACATAGGGTGGGGGGCCGGTATCCGGGGGCCCCCTTATTAAAGGGGGCTCCCGGATTCCGATAAGCCCCCCGCCCGCAGACCCCGACAACCAACGGCCAGGGTTGTCGGGAAGAGGCCCTTGTCCTCATCGACATGGGGACAAGGTGCTTTGGGGTGGGGGGGCCGCACGCCCCACCTCCCCCAAGGCACCCCCCCATGTTGAGGGCACGCGGCCTGGTACGGCTCAGGAGGGGGGGCCCGCTCGTCCCCACCCCCTTTCCTGGCCGGCCGGGTAGCGTGCTCGGATAAGGGTCTGGTGTGGATCTGGGGGGGACCCCCACGCCGTTTTTTCGGCGTAGGGGGTTCCCCTTGGAATCCATACCAGACCTAAGGGCCTGGTATGCTCTCGGAGGGGGAACCCACGCCAAATTTTTTTCAGAAATTTGGCGTGGAGTTCCCCCTTGAGCTCATTCTCTGCTTGGCCACGGCAAAAGTCGCCTGGCCTGGGGCGACTTGTAAGTCGTCCCAAGTCAGGTTGAAGTCATCACAAGTCGTGTTGAAGTCGTCCCAAGTCGCGCTGTGATCTTAACTCAAGTCGTGTCCAAGTTGCCTCACTCAAGTCGCCTACAAGTCGTGTTGCCCCTGTGTGAACGGACCCTTAAGCTAGTGCAATGTTGGTTCACTTACCTTTTCCTTCCATTTCCCTTCTAAATGTTTTTTTTCTTTGTTTTCTATGTCTAATTTTCACACTTCCTGTTCCTCCTCAGTAAGCTGTTCTGGCTGACTAAACACCGCTGGGATGGTGGTGTGAAGTTTACTGAGGAGAAACAGGAAGTGAGAAATTCAGACAAAGAAAAAAAACATTTAGAAAGGAAATCGAAGGAAAAGGTAAGTGAACCAACAATGCACTAGCTTAACCACTTAAGAACCGCCTCACGCTGATGTACGTCGGCAGAATGTCACGGTTGGGCACAAGCACATACCTGTACGTTGCTTTTTAAGTGACCAGCCGCGGGTCAGGAGCGCGCTGACGGTGGCGCACTCCCGCCCTGGTCCTGTGTTCCGTGGCCGCGGGACCAGCGGACCCGATCGCCGCTGGTGTCCCACGATCGGGTCACAGAGCTGAAGAACGAGGAGAAGTCTGTGTAAACAAACCTCTCCCCGTGCTTCCCTGTGTTGCTGTCACCGATCGTCTCTTCTCTTTTATAGGGAAGGACAATCAGTGACGTCACATGCCAGGCCACGCCCCCACAATAAAAAAAACATAACGTCATACATAACACCTACACTGCCCTCTAGTGGTTAACTCCTTCACTGCCAGTGTCACTTACACAGGAATCGGTGCATTTAAATAGCACTGATTGCTGTATAAATGACAATGGTTCCAAAAATGAGTCAAAAATGTCTGATGTGTCTGCCATAATGTCGCAGTCACAATAAAAATTGCTGATCGCCGCCATTACTAGTAAAAAAAAATTGAATAAAAATGCAATAAAACTATCCCCTATTTTGTAAACGCTATAACTTTTGCGCAAACCAAACAATAATCGCTAATTGCGATTTTTTTTTTTTTTTTTTTTTACCAAAAATATGTAGAAGAATACGTATCGGCCAAAACTGAGGGAAAAAAATGTTTTTTTAATATTTTTTTGGGGGATATTTATTATAGCAAAAAGTCAAAAATATTGCATTTTTTTTAAAAGTTGTCGCTCTATTTTTGTTTATAGCGCAAAAAAATAAAAAATCGCAGAGGTGATCAAATACCACCAAAAGAAAGCTCTATTTGTGGGAAAAAAAGGATGTCAATTTTGTTTGGGTGCCACGTCGCACGACCGCGCAATTGTCAGTTAAAGCGACGCAGTGCCGAATTGCAAAAAGGGGCTTGGTGCTTTGGCTGCAAATTGGTCCGGGGCTTAAGTGGTTAAAGGAACCTATTTATAAAATAAAAAAACAAAGCTTTACAACCCTTTAAGTGAGAAAAGTGAAGAGGAGTAAAGCATTTTTACAATAACCTGAAGCTGAACTCTAGGCAGATATAAAAGACACAGAATAATGCAGCTCTGTAATGTATTTGTTAAGTGCAAGCCATGTGAGAACCTGAAGGTGACCTGGAATCGGCCTCTTGCAGTCCCTGTACAGCAGGGCCAAAGTGTCAGAGAAAGAAGCAGTACAGGGCACCAATCAGTTGATGATGTGCTGACAAGAAGCTTAGAGAGGGCAGAGTGATGGAAAGATGAGCTCATTACTGTGCTGCTTCTCGTTTAACTGTCCAGTCATGGGTCAGTCCTGGATGACCTGGGCTCATTGGAGGTGGGCAGAATGATGCTGACCATCACACTGAAAACATCTGGCAGCAGAAGAAAATCTTCGGATCGAAGACCAACATTACAGCAATTCATTTTTAGCTTGATCTATTTGTCCATGTCCATTTGTCCTGAACTTGCGGTACAGAAATATGGGAACATCCACTCTATAGAGAGCAAAGCCAGGCAACAAGTGAAATCGGTCAATGAGGTGGTAATATTATCCAGGAGACATAACAATTCATAGATGCTAAACCTCCAGTGCCAGTTTGATACACTGGACCTACTCATGCCTTGCAGCAGTGGGGTCTTGGGTTTTAATCCCCGCCAGGAACACAATCTTCATGGAGTAGTTACCGTATTTATCGGCGTATAACACGCGCCGGCGTATAACATGCACCCCAAGTTTAGGAGGCAACTTTAAGGAAAAAAACCTTACATTTTAAATGCCCATCAATGTAGCCTTCCACGGTCCCCCTGCAGCCTTCCCCTTTCCCCCTGCAGCCTTCCCCTGTTCCCCTGCAGCCTTCCACTGTCATCCTGCAGCCTTCCACTGTCATCCTGCAGCCTTCCCCTGTTCCCCTGCAGCCTTCCACTGTCATCCTGCAGCCTTCCACTGTCATCCTGCAGCCTTCCACTGTCCTCCTGCAGCCTTCCCCAAAATTGCAGCATAGTTTCGTTTTAAATTTACCGCCACCGAGATCTTCAGCTCCTCCCGCCACTGCCTCCAAGATCTTTGGCTTCTCCCGCCGCCGCCTCCGAGATCTTCGGCTCCTCCCGCCGCCGCCGCCGCCGAGATCTTTGGCTCCTCCCGCCGCCGCCGCCGAGATCTTCAGCTCCTTCCGCCGCCAACATAGACCGAGCCGAGCCGAGGGTACTCGGCTACTCGGCTCTGCTCGCAGTAACGCACCCGTCCCGCCCCTTGTCCTGGCTCCTGTGATGGACACAACACCGGGCCAATGACGGGACGTAAAGGCTAGGAGGCGGGACTGGGCGTGACTGAGAACGGAGCCGAGTACACAGTACGCTCGGCTCGGTAAATGTCGGCGGCGCTCCACAAACAGCGCAGATCGGCAGGGGGAATCGGCGTATAACACACACCCATGATTTTCCCCTGATTTTAAGGAGAAAAATGTGCGTGTTATACGCCGATAAATATGGTATGTTACAAAATAATATACAAATATATATTATATTTAAGGAGGAACATTATCCTCCCCCCCTTTTTTTTTCAGCACACAAATTGAAGGAGGATGGTAATGGGGATAGAGGGAGGAGAATTTCTCCTCTCTTCCCCTCGAAAGTAGGAAAAATAGGCGCAGGTAAGAAGAGAATAGTATGGTTTATAATGGGGTAATGTAGTTCACATGGGGGGGGGGTAATTCCCTCTCCCCTCCCCCTTTTTTTTTTTTTTTTGCACAATTTGAAGGTGGACAATATCCTGAAAATAAAGACACAGGTTATGTGGGGATAATGATTTTTTTATTTATTTTTTATTTTTTTAGGAGCGGAGATAGGGGAATCTTTTCTTTTACTTCCTTTTTTATTGTTGGTAACTCAGATGGTTCAGGAGAATCAAGAGTATATGCCGCTATGTAGATTTAAAGGGGTTGTAAAGAGAATTTTTTTATTTATTTTTTAAAATAACAAACGTTTTATACTTACCTCCACTGTGCATCTCGTTTTGCACAGAGTGGCCCCGAACCTGCTCTTCTGGGGTCCCTCGGTGGCTCTCTCTCTGCTCCCCCCCCCGCAAGTACTTCTCCCTCACGTTCATGTGAGCTCCCTCGCATGGTGAGAAGCACTTGCGAGCGCGCTCCGGTGATACAGCCGGCGGCTATAGCGGCTCACTGTATCACTCGGCCCTGCCCCCCGGCACGCCGCATCATTGGATGTGATTGGCAGCAGCGCGAGCCAATGGCTGCGCTGCTTTCAATCCATCCACTCCAGCCAATCAACTGCCAGGCTGAGTGGCAAAGAGTGTGTGTGTTAGCCCTTGTACACATTCGGCGGGAAAATGTTCGATCGGACCGTGTTGTTGAATAATCCGACCGTGTATGTGTGGGCTTCATCTGACTTTTTCCGTCTGAATGTCCGACCAACAAAGTTTGAGAGCTGGTCAGCTGGATATAAAATTTTCCGACAACATGATCCGATCGGACTTTGTCTGATCGTTTGTAGAGAATTCCGATCGGACAAAGTGCCACGCATGCTCAGATCAAATTCCTAGACCAAAGCTATTGGCTACTAGCCTGAACATAGTCCCGTCCTAACGAAATAACGTCATCACATTACAAACGATCGGATTTTCCGACAACTTTTTCCGACCGTGTGTATGCAACACCAGTTTCGGAACAAAATCCGTCGGACAAAAATCCGACGGATTTTGTTGTCGGAATGTCCGACCGTGTGTACAAGGGCTTAGAGGATAGATCCATTCACGTACCTAATGTATTTCTTATGTATTCATGTGAGCCTTGAAATGTTTTTTTTTTAAATGTGTAAAAATTTAATAAATTTAATAAAAACTATTTAAAACATTAAGGAGGAACAGCACACAAATAAATATATAGCCATCACTATTTATTCACTTAACCACTTCAGCCCCGGACCATTTTGCTGGCCAAAGACCAGACCACTTTTTGCGATTCGGCACGGCGTCGCTTTAACTAACAATTGCGCGGTCGTGCGACGTGGCTCCCAAACAAAATTGACGTCCTTTTTTTCCCACAAATAGAGCTTTCTTTTGGTGGTATTTGATCACCCCTGCGGTTTTTATTTTTTGCACTATAAACAAAAATAGAGCGTCAATTTTTAAAAAAACGCATTGTTTTTTACTTTTTGTTATAATAAATATCCCCCAAAAATATATTAAAAAAAAAAAATTTTCCCTCAGTTTAGGCCGATACGTATTCTTCTACATATTTTTCGTAAAAAAAAATCACAATAAGCGATTATTGATTGGTTTTGCACAAAAGTTCTAGCGTTTACAAAATAGGGGATAGTTTTATGGCATTTTTATTAATAATTTTTTTTTTACTAGTAATGTCGGCGATCAGCGATTTTTATTGTGACTGCGACATTATGGCGGACACATCGGACATTTTTGACACATTTTTGGGACCATTGTTATTTATACAGCAATCGGTGCTATACAAATGCAGTGATTCCTGTGTAAATGACACTGGCAGTGAAGGGGTTAACCAGGGGGTGGCAGTGTAAGGGTTAAGTGTTCCTAGGGGTGTGTTACTAACTGTTGGGGGCTGGGCTTTCATTTAGTGAACACTGATCTCTGCTCCAATTACATGGAGCAGAGATCAGCGTCACTTGTTGCTAGGCAGAACAGGGAGATGCTGTTTACAACGGCATCTCTCCGTTCAGCCACCCCGTGAGACGATCGTGGGTATGTCCATGGCGATCGAGTCCGCGGGACCTGTGACCTGGTCTCACGGGGGTCCCGACCGGTACGCGACCGCGCCACCGGCGGCGCGCTCACGATGGCAGGGCGGCATTAAAGATTGGACGTACCCGTACGCTAATATGCCTGCCCATGCCATTCTGCCGACGTACATCAGCGTGCGCTGGTTGGGAACTAGTTAAACCAGAGGTCTGCAAACTTTCTAAGCAAAGGGCCGGTTTACTGTCCTTCAGACTTTAGGGGGGCCGGAGTGGCCAGTGGAAGTATAAAATCCTCCAGCATCAGTAAGAGTAAAAATGATTACATGTTGCCTGTAAGTCAGTAGAAGGAGGAATAGTGTCCCCATCATTGGTATTACTGGGAGGAATTACAGTGCCTTGAAAAAGTATCTCAAAGTAACTCAAATGCCCCCCCCCCCCACACTTTTTTCACATATTTATTTGTAAAAAATGTTGAAAACCATTTATCATTTTCCTTCCACTTCACAATTAGGTGCCACTTTGTGTTGGTCTATCACATAAAATCCCAATAAAATACATTTATATTTTTGGTTGTAAAATGACAACCATGTGGAAAATTTCAAGGGGTGTGAATACTTTTTCAAGGCACTTTATATATTTTCTATTTTATTTATTACATTATTTATTCAATAAATTATTCAGTAAATACTAAAATGTAAAAAAGAAAAAAAAATCTAAATATACGATAAATTATACAAGACTAAGGTGTTATTACTGAGCAAATGCTCTGCTTAGCTGATGGATAAAAATTAGGAAGGCAAAAGACAATGTTATCAAATATCAACTGTAATTCTTGTTGCAGAGCTTGTCACCACCACTAGGTGTCACTGCTTCACTTGTGGACATTTATTGTTAACAATGGGTGCAGCATTTTTATTGTGTGTAGTCGGCCTGCCTGCTCTCCTTTATGCCGCGTAGACACGAGTGGAATTTCGGCCAGCAAAAGACCGGTGAGATCTTTTCATTGGAAAATGTGACCGTGTGTATGCTCCATCGGAATTTAGCTGCCTGAATTTCCGCCAGCAAAAATTTGATAGCATGTTCTCAATTGAACTTTCTATCGTAAAATTCCGAGCGTGTGTATGCAATTCCGACCTGCAAAAACTCACGCATTCTCAGATTCAATTACGAGATGGAAGCTATTGGCTACAAGGTATTGAACTTCCTTTTTCTAGTCCCGTCGTACCGCGTTCTTGGCGGTCGGAATTTGGTGTGACCGTGTGTAGGCAAGACAGTTTGAGCGGAATTCCGATGGGAAAACCATCAGAGCTTTTTCCGACGAGAATTTTGATCGTGTGTACGCAGCATTAGTATTATTATTATTATTATTTCAGGTACTTATATAGTGCCGTTGCTATACGCAGCGCTTTACATATATATTGTACATTCACATCAGTCCCTACCCTCAAAGAGCTTACAATCTAAGGTCTTTAACTCACATTCATCTACTAGGGCCAATTTAGACAGAAGCCAATTAACCTACCAGCATGTCTTTGGAGTGTGGGAGGAAACCGGAGTACCCGGAGGAAACCCACGCAGGCACAGAGAGAACATAAACTCCAGGCAGGTAGTGTCGTGGTTGGGATACGAACCAGCGACCCTTTTTACTGCTAGGCTACCCACTACACCACTGTGCCGTGTTCATATTCAAGCAGAAACCATTATGGTTTTGTTTTTTTAATGAAATTTTTTTTTTTTTTTTTAATTGATATCATATTTTTTTTAAACCAGGGGTAGACAGCCCCAAGCACGGGCGCCACAAGTGGCACGCAAAGCCTCTTTTGCCGGTGTTCTGACACGTCTGGCCATCTAAAAGTGTCTGCCCCGTACTGCGCAGGCGCAGCGCTTGCGCAGTACGAAGCAGAAGGAGGTTTGGGAAATCTCTGAAGATGAATGGCGCCTGTGCAGTGAGTGGAGGTGGTAGCCCCACCATCCAAGCAGACATAGGGCTGCACATATTAGAGGGCCCCTCGCGGGCTCGCTTCGCTCGCCACGCTTCGGGCACGGCCTCGCTGCGCTCGGCTCTTTTTATTCTAACTCTATATCCACTTGGACGGTGGAGTTAGAACCTGGACTCACGGCACAGGCGCCATTCATCTTCGGCTATTTTCGGAATGTGGTTGTCCTGTGTACACAGCGGACACTATCCAACGGGGGACACTATCCGACAGGACACCGGCACTTGACCTCCCCATCAGCAGAGCAGCGCAGGGAAGTGTCAGCGAGACACAAATGCATTTCATTTTCAGAATTCCCCACATCGCACCTGCACTGAGGGGGAGGCACTGCACCCCCACACATTGTAAAAGATGGGAAGCTGAAATTTACAAGTTGATCCATGCAGAGACTCCTCCCCCAAACCTTTGTGTGAATCCATGTGAGGTTTCAATCAGAGTCAGCCTGCCTGAAAGAAAACCACAGCTGTGCTCTTGTGTTTCTTAGGAAATCCATAGTGCTCTGGGAATCTTTTATCATGTATTAAATATTTATTTGTAAAATAAAGAATTTATACATCTAGTTAAAAACAAAGAGAGAAATGCTCAGTTTAAATATAGAAACTTTAAAAAAATACAATAAAATTGGTCCAAGTACAGTTCTGTTTAACCGCACAGTTAAATTGGATACGTTTAATTTAAAATCAACAGGAGTGAAGAAGCAGAAGGAAACAGGAACCGTGCGGAATGTTTTGGTGGTGTGACCAACGAGGAAGATTACATGTTTCTGCCGGTTCTGATTTTCTAGAACTATAATTGTAATCAGGATAAGGACCTCCCTTTCATAAAATCACAGAATTTAGAAGACCCAGAAAAGTCACAGCTGGCAATTTAGGCAGAATTCTCCCCAGGTTTCTTTTTTTTTTATTTGTAGCGGATGACATTTTGGATGAAATGTCATACACATGTAAATTTCGTTTTTGGCCTCAGAACAGTAGGGGTTCTGAGGGTTAATTGTGTAGGTAAGCCTAACACCAGTCTGGCCAGGCAGAAGTTCTGCCTGGTCATGTGGACGGTAAGGTGCACATGACAGGCCAGAACCAGGTCTGGTTGGGTGTTTGGTTATCGGCCTTCTCGGAACCAATCAGTGCGAGTGCCGGGGCCTGCTGAGGAGTCTGGGAAGGGGTACTTAAGGGGTGTGGGTCATGTGTTTGGGGGGAGGAGTTCGTGAGACCCGTGTGGTCTGTTCTGGTTCCAGGACCGGGGTAGCCCCGTGAGGAGTCCCGGTCACGGGGTTTTCAATACCCCGCAACGTGTTCCTGTCGGTGGCCCCTGGTAGACCCATCTGGTCTGGGGTAGGGATCCGTCTGTTCCAGAGTCTCGGAACCGGCTGGTCCGAGGAGCAGTAACTGAGGGAGGATTCAAGGTGTCCGGGTGTGCTCTCGGCTTGGAGAGGCACCACGGTTCGTGAAAGTGACCATGGGAGGACTCTTCGGAGGAGGGCCAGCAAGTGGCATCCTGGAAAGTGCCTGGTTACTGAGTTGGGAAGGACATTGACAAATTCACGCTTTTCTAGTACCATTGAGGAGACTGGAAACGTTCCAGGCACTGAGGAAAAAGGTTCCTGTTCACCTCTAGTTACAATTTGTCCATGTTCACGGGACTGTTTCAAGTTTTTGAGTCAACGTGCTGACTGCCATGATCTCTGGCTAGAGACCAGTTCAGCCTTGAAGTACCCAGCTGCGAGTGGCTACTCTCTGGTTGGAATTAGAGACTTTGCTAGACCTGCAGTTCAAGGTGCCTGAGTTCTCCACCCGTGCCCTCTGTCCCCTAACAGACTGTGTTGTCTGGAAGTTATTACCGCAAAAAAAAACTTTTTAAAGAGGACTTCATTTGTGTCAGTGCTCAAGGCGTTGGGTATTAACCCTAGACATGTGCAAAAGGAAAAAATTTGTTTAGTTTAGTTTCGCTTTAATTCGTTAATTCATTAATTTCGTTTAGTTATATTCGTTAACTTCCTTAAATTCGTTTTCGGATTTCGTTTAGTTTTCTACCGAATTCGTAAAAATCGGCCACATTCGAAAATATTTCAACGAAATTCGAAAATATTTCTACCGGATTCGAAATGATTTCAACATGATTCGACATTATTTCAACCACATTCGAAAATATTTTGTGACCCGAATTTAGGGCCATGTATCTCGGGGTCACTTGGTGCTAGAAACCCCAAATTTGGTATGCAAACACAATAATACTAGCACTACAACATATTCAAATTTGAAGTGTCTAGCACCAAGTGACCCTGAGATACATGGCCCTAAAGTCGGGTCACAAAATATTTTCGAATGCGGTTGAAATAATGTCGAATCATGTTGAAATAATTTCGAATGCGGTTGAAATAATTTCGAATCATGTCGAATTCATTCGAATTCATTCGTTATATTTCTTTTGTATTCGTTGTAATTTGTTATTTTTTTATTCGGACATTCGGATGCATCCGAATGTCCGAAAGATGCAAAATTCGTCCGAATTTCGATTCGTTACGAAACGAATTGCACAAGCCTATTAACCCTGGGAACCCCTAGACATGGAAGAGCAGGCCGAGAGAAGGTAACTGGTAAGCCCAACATGTCAAGGCCACACAGCAAAGGTTGTCATAAGTCATTTAAAGGGGAATTATTATCTCTTAGGATTCGTTTACACTAGTGTTTGGAGGGTCCATAAAACACTGCGGTTGAGCCTTGTTTTTACAGCCACTCAACTTGAGTTGTAAAGGGATGTACATATGCAACAGCCGCAATTCTTTCCTTTGCGGCTTCAGCAGAAATGATACCCCTTGTCATGCTCAGGAACCACTGCCCCCTAAACACTGCCCATTCAAGTGAATGTGGCCATGCTGCAACTTCCCCACAACAGCGCACGCGTTTGCAGTCTGGTCTTTAGGGCGTTAAACCAGTCCTGAGGAAGAAAGTACTGGAACTGGATAGTCCAGAGAAGGGCAACAAAGCTAATAAGGGGACTGGAGTGCCTCGGCTATGAGGAACGATTACAAACATTAAACTTATTCTCCCTGGAGAAAGGACACTTCAGAAGGGGGTATGATATCAATATATATAAATATCTTAATGGTGATTCCATCATTGGGAGGAAACTATTTAGTCTCGGGTCACTGAAGAAGACACCTGGTCAAGCAATGAAGTTGGACAAGAAGTGGTTCAACCTTAAAGTGTTACTAAACCCACAACAGCAAAATCAGTCTGTATATGCAGCAAAGCATGCGTGTTATACTCACTGTGGAACCTAAGGGGTTAATCCTCTGCATTGTGTAAAAAGGCTGTCTGATCTTCCCTTTCTTCCACTTCCACTTCCACTAATGATCAGGAACAGCGACCTCTCTCTACCTCCAATCAGCCCAGCCCCAATACAGTTAGAAACACTCCCAGGGAACACACTTAACCCCTTGATCGTCCCTAGTGTTAACCCCTTCCCTGACAGTGACATTTATACAGTAATCAGTGGCTATTTTTAGCTCTGATCGCTGTATAAATGTCAATGGTCCCTAAAAAAGTGTCTGATCTGTCCGCCGCAATGTCGCAGTCCTGCTAAAAGTCGCTGATCACTGCCATTACTAGTAAAAAAAAAAAATAATAATAATGCTATAATTCTATCCCCTATTTTGTAGATGCTATAACTTTTGCGCAAACCAATCAATATACACTTATTGCCATTTCTTTTTCTTTTTTTTTTTTTTTTTACCAAAAATATTTAGAAGAATATATATCTGCTTAAACTGATGAACAAATTCGTTTTTTTATATTTTTTGGGGATATTTTTGATAGCGTAAAATAAAAAGTTATTTTTTTTTTCAAAATTGTCACTCTTTTTTTGTTTATAGCGCAAAAAAATAAAAACCGCAGAGGTGATCAATTACCACCAAAAGAAAGCTCTATTTGTGGGAAAGAGGATTTTGTTTGGCTACAGCGGTCGCACGCCTGCGCAATTGTCAGTTAAAGCGACGCAGTGCGGTATAGAAATAAAAGTGGCCTGGTCATTAAGGGGGTAAATCCTTCCGGTCCGTAAGTGGTTAATTAAGCTTCGACAAGGAAACCTAGAAGCTGATTGGTTGCTTTGCACAGCTGCACCAGATTCTGTCGGCACCAGTTTTAGTAAATCTCCACCAATGTATAGTGTGCACAGTAAGGCTCCTTTCACACTGGGGCGGTGCGGCCGTTGGTGGTAAAGCGCCGCTATCTTTAGCGGCACTTTACCATAGTTTTAGCGGCAGTCTGCGGCCGCTAGCAAGGTGGTTTTAACCCCCGCTAGCAGGCAAAAAAGGGTTAAAACCGCCCACAAAGCACCGCTGCAGTGGCACTTTGCCGGCGGTATGGCTGCGCTGTCCCATTGATTTCAATGGGTAGGAGCGGTGAACACACCGCTCCAAAGGTGTGGCTAGCAGGACTTTTTTTACCGTCCTGCTAGTGCACCGCTCCAGTGTGAAAGCCCTCGGGCTTTTACACTGGAGTGAAAGGGGCTGCTTTTTTCAGGCGCTACACAGGCGGTATTTTTAGCGCTTTAGCGCCTGAAAACCGCCCCAGTGTGAAAGGGGCCTAAAGCTGAATTTCCCACCACCCTGTGCTGTGTGACAAGGTTCTCCTTTCTGCCAGCATTCTGTCACTGACTCTGATATAGAGTCATTCCAGCTGCAGCCAACATCCAAACACAGCTGAGCTACGACTTCCTCCCCTGGAGAGAGCCGGGTCTGTGAATGTGGGTGTCGCTCAGATGGACTTCAGCAGGACTTTCTAGCGATATTTCAGCTGCATACTTTTCAGATTGCTCATATTCTGATCAGCTCACTGCACTGTCAACACTGAAACTCCAGGCTGGGTGTTGGGGGAACACCTCGCTCTGTAGATACAATGGTATATATTTAGACACCAGATCTATCTTTGTGATGGCACTCCACCTCCTCCCATAACTTATGAGATCTAAATTTATGGGGTTGGGAAGGGCTCTTTAATTAAAGCAAAATGTCAGCCAAGAATACCAATATAAAAATCAACAGCTTCAATATTCGGCTTCGATCCAGAGATATCCGCTGCAGTGCTTTGCCACTTGATTTTCTGAGCCTGATGGTCAACATCATTTAAAGCGGAGGTCCACCCTAAAGTGGACCTTCCGCTCATCGGAACCCTCCCCCCCTCCGGCGCCACAATTGGCACCTTTCAGGGGGGAGGGGGGTGCAGGTACCTGTACAGTACAGGTATCTGCACCCACTTCCGGGATAGCTCTCTGCGGAAAGGGGCGTAGATTACGCCCCTTTCCGAAAGTCCCCCGCTGCCTGCTGGGAAACACACAGATCCCAGAGGCAGCGGGGACCGTCCTTATTGCGCAGCGTGACTCGCGCATGCGCAGTAGAGAACCGGAAATGAAGCCGAAAGGCTCCACTTCCCGATTCCCATACCCAAGATGGCGGCGGCAGCACCCGAGAGACGATCGAGAAATCGGCTTCGGGTGCCGACATTGCGGGCGCGCTGGACAGGTAAGTGTCACTATTTAAAAAATCAGCAGCTGCAGTATTTGTAACTGCTGGCTTTTAAAGAAAAAAAAAAAACGCGGAGTCCCGGCGGACTCCCGCTTTAACTCACTTCCTCAAAGTCCAGGTCATCCTAGACCAGTGATGGTGAACCTTGGCACTCCAGATGTTTTGGAACTACATTTCCCATGATGCTCCACTACATTGCAGAGTGAATGAGCATCATGGCAAATGTAGTTCCAAAACATCTGGGGTGCCAAGGTTCACCATCACTGTCCTAGACCCACCCGCAGCCTGTGACTGGACAGTGAAAAGAGGAGCAGCACAGTGATGAGCTCATCTCTCTATCACTGATCTGTCCTCCTATCAGCATGTTCCTTGTCAGCACATGAACCGATAGGCTCCTTGGGCTTCTTCTTCCTCTCACACTCCAGCCCTGCTGTAGAGGGACTGCAAGAGACTGATACTGGGACACATTTGGGTACTCACGCTGCGCATTTAAAAAAATAGGATTTTTATAACAGCTTACCTGTAAAATCCTTTTCTTTTGAGGTACATCACGGGACACAGAGTCTCAGTAATTACTGATGGGTTATAGGATATCACTAGGTGATTGGACACTGGCACACCCTAGACAGGAAGTTCAACCCCCTATATAGCCCCTCCCTTTACTGGGAGTACCACAGTTTTGTAGCAAAGCAATTTAAGTGTATTAGAAGAAAGGAGGAGCCTCTGTGTCCTGTGATGTACCTCAAAAGAAAATGATTTTACAGGTAAGCTGTTATAAAAATCCTATTTTCTTTCTCATACATCACGGGACACAGAGTCTCCTTAAAGAGGAAGTAAACCCTGATGGGTTTACTTCCTCTTTGATACCCTGCAAAGGTAAAGCATAATGGACTACTATGCATCGCATCACATCGCATAGTAGTCCATTATGTGTCACTTACCTGACACAGGAGCCAGCGACGTCACCGCTGTCCCCTGTAGTCCGAAGCATCCATCTTCTCGGTGGGTCTCGCAGCTCCGCCGCTGTTATTCGGCAAAGCCGCGATGATGTCACTCCCGCGCATGTGCACGGGAGCCGACACGCGCAGCATCTCCGTCGTTGAAGATGTCACGCTCAGTGCGCCTGCGCGCCGCTGTCTATGGCGCATGCGCCGTAGACAGCGGTGCCTGTCTTCGGGCAAATATCTCCTAAACCGTATAGGTTTAGGAGATATTTCGTGGACTTACAGGTAAGCCTTAATCTAGGCTTACCTGTAGGTCAAAGTGTGTTGTAAGGATTTACAACCACTTTAATTACTGATGGGATGTCTCAGAGCAATGCTATCTGAGGGGCAGGGAACCACACAAAGGGTGTAATCAGACCTGAGGACCTTGTACCGCTACCTGCAGCACACTGCACCCAAAGGTGATATCCTCATGCCTTCTCACATCCACCTGATAAAATTTGGTGAATGTATGGACCGATGACCAGGTTGGGGCCTTGCAGATTTGAGCCATGGAGGCCTTGTGATGCACTGCCCACGAAGCACTAATAGCCCTAGTGGAGTGTGCCTTGATCTGAAAAAGGCGGAACTTTTTGCTTCAAACCATAAGCTTGAAATGGCCACCAGAAAAATTCATTTCCTTGTCAACAGAACTAAGGGAATTTGACGTATCGGTTCAAAAGGCTGCTTCTGCAAAGCTGACAGAACTAAATTCAGGTCCCAGGGGTTTAGAGGCGCCTTAACCGGAGGATTAAGGCGCGTTACCCCCTGTATAAAGCTTCGGACCAAAGAATGCGAAGTAAGCAGGTGCTGAAACAATACTGACAAGGCCGAGACCTGGCCCTTGATGCTCCTGCCACTGGGGACAGAGCACATTTAAAAGAGGGACGCTTATTCCTCTTCTGAACCGGTAAGATGGTGCTTTTCCCACTAGAGATCTTTTGGATATAATTATCCAAATCCTCCCCGAACAGCCTAGTACCCCGAAAGGGAAATCCAGCCAGAAGCTTCTTACATGGTGATTCAGCTGAGCAATTTTTCAACCATAAGATTCTACGCATATTTACCAACCCAAGCGTAAGGCGAGAGGTCTGGAGGATAGAATCTCTGATTGCATCAACTGCAAAACACAAAGCCGCTGGTAGGTTGGCCAACCCCCAGGCTTGCTGCTCAGGCATAACTTTGAGCCCCTGTTTAACATGGTCTCTCAAGTACTGACAAACTCCGATTGCTGCCACTGCAGGTTGAGAGACTGAACCTGTCAAGGAGAAAATGTTTTTTAATAGGAATTCCAATTTATTATCAGTTGGATTCTTAAGCATCTGAGCGTTGTCAACAGGACAAGTCAGACTTTAATTTACAAAGGATATGGCGGCATCAATCGCGGTATACCCCACATCTTAGTAAATTTTTCCTCCATAGGATAAAGCATTGAAAACTTTTTAGGAGGGAAAAAAATGTTTATCTGGGTGATCCCACTTAGAATAAATAAGCTTTTCCAGTAAACTATTAACAGGAAAGGCATGTGTAGTTTGAGGAAGCTTCAGTCAACCCAAACAAGAGGAGGGTTCTTTAACTGACTCAGATACGGGCAACTTAAATGTGGAGCGGACCAATCCAGCGAGAATTTGCACCAAGACTTTCTTATCCTGAGAAGCTGAAGAAGGCCCTTCTCCACTTGATTCCTCAGAAGAGGAATCATCAGTCTAATCCCGATCCTCTTGGAGAAGCGTACAACATGGACACCGAGCTGACAGATCAGGCATGAAAAGGTATGTGCTCTTGGCAGCCCCCGGTGGCGGCATTAGGCATAGCATACATTTACTTAACCACTTGAGACCCGCGCTATAGCCGAATGATGGCTACAGCGCGGATCTCCTTTTCCGGGACTACGTCTATTGACGTAGTCCCGTGCACGAGCGGCCTGCGCGCCCCCTGAGGGGCGCGCGGCACACTCTGTGATCGGCGAGTCTATGAGACTTGCCTGATCACCGATCCGTGCAAGGGGTCGATCCCGACCCCTTATCACGTGATCAGCTGTCAGCCAATGACAGCTGATCATGTGATATAACGGAGCCGGTAATCGGCTATTATTCCTCCTCGCGCTGTCAGCGCGAGGTGAAAAAAAAAAGCCGATCACCGGCGGCCGTGATCGGGACATCAGTCCCGATCACGGCCAGCCCTGCTAGTGCCCACCTGCCCCCTGCCAGTGCCCACCTGCCCCCTGCCAGTGCCACATTAATAAAAAGTAAGTGCCACCCAGCAGTGCCACCCAGCAGTGCCCACAGTGCCACCCAGCAGTGCCACCCAGCAGTGCCCACAGTGCCACCCAGCAGTGCCCACAATCTGCCTCAACAAAGGTGCTGCACCCCAGTGCCACATATCCGTGCCCATCAGTGTCATCTACCAGTGCCCAGCAGTGCCGCCCATCAGTGCCCAGCAGTGCCACCTATCAGAGCCACCTATCAGTGCCACCTATCAGTGCCCATCAGTCCCATCTATCAGTGGTACCTATCAGTGCCCATCCGTGCCACCCATCTGTGCCCCCCATCCGTGCCATCTTATCTGTGCCCATGTTTGCCCATCAGTGCCGCCTTATCTGTGCCCATCGGTGCCACCTTATCTGTGCCTATTAGTGCCGCCTTAACTATGCCTATCAGTGCCCACCAGTGCAGCCTATCAGTGCCCACCAATGCAGCCTATCAGTGCCCACCAATGCAGCCTATCAGTGCCCACCAATGCAGCCCATCAGTGCCCACCAGTGCAGCCTATCAGTGCCGCCTCATCAGCGCACTTCAATGAAGGAGAAAAATGACCCGTTTGCAAAATTTTATAACAAACTATTAAACATGATTTTTTATTTATTTTTTTGCATCTTTTTTTGTTTGTTTAGCAAAAAATAAAACTCCGAGCTGTAATTAAATACCACCAACAGAAAACTCTATTTGTGGGAAAAAAATGATAAAAATTTCATTTGGGTACAGTGTTATATGGCCGCGCAATTGTCATTCAAAGTGCATCAGCGCTGAAAGCTGAAAATTGGTCTGGGACTGAGGGGGGTTTAAGTGCCCAGTAAGCAAGTGGTTAAAGGAGAAACCTACTAGAATTAGAACAATTCTTAAGGAGTCTCCCTTACCTTATCCAGCTGAAGGGTTCTGTGTAACAGACCCAATCTTCACCTCTCACGGTGGGTTCCGTTTAGAAAAAAACCTTCAGAGACTGGGGCCCCCTTTGAAAAGGGGGATCTGCAGTTCTGGGCCTGTGAAGCACCCCGCCAGGAATATGGCTGGAAAAAAAAACTGCATCCCGGGGTCCAGCTTTCTAAAAAGAGAAGCATTACAGGTAAAACCTCATTACTTCGAACACGAGGCCCGGGTACCATCCAATTCAGCCTGGAAAATACACCTTTAATGGATTCGGTTGCATGGCTAGCCCCAGTGAGGATATTCCAGCGGAGCTCAGCACAGCACATCTTTACTCGTGACCAACACCTAAGACACTGGCAGAAAAGCGGAAGTACTCCCAGCAAGGGGAAAAGTTATATAGGGGGTTGAACTTTCTGTCTAGGGTGTGCCAGTGTCCAATCACCTAGTGATACCCTATAACCCATCAGTAATTACCGAGACTCTGTGTCCCGTGATGTACGAGAAAGAAATACACTAAGTTACCAAACGTATTGGGACGCCTGCCTTTAAACGCACAGGAACTTTAATGGTATCCCAGTCTTAGTCCGTAGGGTTCAATATTGAGTTGGCCCACCCTTTGCAGCTATAACAGCTTCACCTCTTCTGGGAAGGCCGTCCACAAGGTTTAGGAGTGTGTCTATGGGAATGTTTGACCATTTTTCCAGAAGCGCATTTGTGAGGTCAGGCACTGATGTGGACAAGAAGGTCTGGGTCGCAGTTTCTGCTCTAATCTATCCCTAAGGTGTTCTGTCAGGTTGTGGTCAGGACTATGTGCAGGTCAGTCAAGTTCTTCCACCCAAAACTCATTCATCTTTGTCTTTATGGACCTTGCTGTGTGCACTGGTGCGCAGTCATGTTGGAACAGGAAGGGGCCGCCCCCAAATTGTTCCCACAAAGTTGGGAGCATGAAATTGCCCAAAATGTTTTGGTATGCCGACGCCTTAAGAGTTCCCTTCACTGGAACTAAGGGGCCAAACCCTGAAAAACAACCCCCACTCCATAATCCCCCCTCCACCAAATGAATTGGACCAGTGCACAAAGCAAGATTTATAAAGACATGGATGAGAAAGTTTGGGGTGGAGGAACCTGACTGGCCTGCACAGAGTCCTGAAATCAACACCAATAGAACACCTTTGGGATAAATTCGAGAGGAGACTGCAAGCCAAGCCTTCTCGTCCACCATCAGTCCCTGACCTAACAAATGCTCTTCGGGAAGAATGGTCAAACATTCCCATAGACACACTCCTAAACCTTGTGGACGGCCTTCCCAGAAGAGTTGAACCTGTTGTAGATGCAATGGGTCGGGCCAACTGAATATTGAACCCTACGGACTAAGACTGGGATGCCATTAAAGTTCATGTGCTTGTAAAGGCAGGTGTCCCAATACTTTTGGCGAAATAGTGTACATTTAATGATGTATTAAAGTGACACTAAACGTTTTTTTTTTTTTTTTTTAAATAACAAATATGTCATACTTACCTCCACTGTGCAGCTCGTTATGCACAGAGTGGCCCCGAACCTGCTCATCTGGGGTCCCTCGGCGGCTCTTGCGGCTCCTCCCCGCATCAGATAACCCACTGGGAAAAGTGCTCTCCCGGGGGGTTGCCTTGTGGGTGCGTTCCCGAGTCCGGCATTTGGCAAACCATAGAGTCCGAATGCAGGACTGGGCCCCACCCCCCCCAGCGCTCGTGTCATTGGATTTGATTGACAGCAGCGGGAGCCAATGGCTGCACTGCTATCAATCTATCCAATCAACAGCCGAGAACCCGGTGGCAGAGAGGCAGCTCGTCCCTGTGGGTCAAGTTCGAAGGGCTCAGGTAAGAAAAACGATACTGTATACTGTACTGTAAAATTATTTTGTCATCCTGTTACAAAGGGCCTTGGCATAGATGCCAACTGTTACAGAGTGACAACTGTCTGCTTGTCACCCACATCCTTGCCATAGATGCCAACTGTCCTGGATTTGCCAAGACAGTGTCACTTCTTGGCCCCCTGTTCTGCCTATGTTATGTCCTGGGTCATGTCCCGGGATCACAGAACCAAACATAATCATGTCATGGCACATGGGCAGCAACTCAAAAAGCCACGAATTGTGGGGATCGGGGCTGCAAGTAGGCAGTCCCTGTATATAAGAGGTGGGGTCTGGGCGATCTAAACTTGTGAAAAGATTTTGTGATGGGCGAAACCCACATATTTAGAGGGAGGAGTCCCAACCAGTAAAGTGTTTGTAATGGGTGGTCCCCACATATTTAGAGGGAGGAGTCTCAACCAGTAAAGTGTTTGTAATGGGTGGTCCCCACATATTTAGAGGGAGGAGTCCCAACCAGTAAAGTGTTTGTAATGGGGGGTCCCCACATATTTAGAGGGAGGAGTCCCAACCAGTAAAGTGTTTGTAATGGGTGGTCCCCACATATTTAGAGGGAGGAGTCCCAACCAGTAAAGTGTTTGTAATGGGGGGTCCCCACATATTTAGAGGAGTCCCAACCAGTAAAGTGTTTGTAATGGGTGGTCCCCACATATTTAGAGGGAGGAGTCCCAACCAGTAAAGTGTTTGTAATGGGGGGTCCCCACATATTTAGAGGGAGGAGTCCCAACCAGTAAAGTGTTTGTAATGGGTGGTCCCCACATATTTAGAGGGAGGAGTCCCAACCAGTAAAGTGTTTGTAATGGGTGGTCCCCAGAGGGAGGAGTCTCAACCAGTAAAGTGTTTGTAATGGGTGGTCCCCACATATTTAGAGGGAGGAGTCCCAACCAGTAAAGTGTTTGTAATGGGTGGTCCCCAGAGGGAGGAGTCTCAACCAGTAAAGTGTTTGTAATGGGTGGTCCCCACATATTTAGAGGGAGGAGTCCCAACCAGTAAAGTGTTTGTAATGGGTGGTCCCCACATATTTAAATGCAGGGCCTGGGAAGAGCCAATCGATAAAATGTTTGTAATTTAGGCCCGCCCACCTCTAAGAAGGGCAGGTTAAATGTAGACCATGGGCGGGGTTATCAGTGTCTCGAGATCTGGGACCATAATGTTGATAAGTATGGTTTGGTATAGGATACAAAAAGCCGCACTGAGACGCATTGTGCATCCATGGTCCATCGTTGTCATTACCAGTAAGGTAGCCCAGAGCAATCATGTGTCCGAAAGAGGCTGGAGAAGATCAGCAGCACTGATATGCAAAGTGATTCTCATTGCACAATTCCCATCTGCATAGATAGAGCCTTGTAGCTCAGTGCATACTATTCTATGTGTACGGTATATCTGGGTGTGTCATTGTCCCAAAGCTCAGCTTAGCTGGAGCAGCAGCCGGAAAGGAAATGTCACAAATATGTCTTATTTATGAAGAACGACATTCGGATGTCTCAGGGATGGCCGGTGCCATGTCTTCTCACATATGTTTCCAATCATAAGTTATTTTGGAACTCTTCCCAGGACTCTTCCCGGGGTGGGAGAGACTGGGACATGTCCACACTCAGATCACTGCAGTTTATAAATCAGAATAATTTGCTTTCAGCAATTATTTAACGACCTGTTAAATGTCACTTTTGTACTGCAGTAGCCTTTCAACGACGGATCGTTGTGATTACTGGAGACACTGTACCCAGCCGTCACTGGAGACACTGTACCCAGCCGTCACTGGAGACACTGTACCCAGCCGTACTGGAGACACTGTACCCAGCCGTACTGGAGACACTGTACCCAGCCGTACTGGAGACACTGTACCCAGTACTATCTGCCTGGAGTTTGCATGTTCTCCCTGTGCCTGCGTGGGTTTCCTCCGGGTACTCTGGTTTCCTCCCACACTTCAAAGACATGCTGGTAGGTTAATTAGACCCTGTCCAAAAAGAATTGGCCATAATATGTGTATGTGTATGTCAATGTTGTAAGTGTGTCGGGACTCTACAGGTTATAGAAGCGCATAAATAGCTGCACATGGACACCGGTGGCAAGAAAAGCGCCCTGAGGCGATTCAGTTCGTATAGGTAGCGCTATACAAGTCATTCATTCATTCATTCATTTACCCAGCCGTCACTGGAGACACTGCACCCAGCCCTCACTAGAGACACTGTACCTTGCCGTCAACTGGAGACACTGCACCCAGCCGTCACTGGAGACACTGCACGCAGCCATCACTAGACACACTGTACCTAGCCATGACTGGAGACAATGTAACCAACCGTCACTGGAAACACTTTACTCAGCCGTCACTAGAGACACTGCACTCAGCCGTCACTGGAGCCACTGCACCCAGCCATCACTAGAGACACTGTACCCTGCCATCACTGGAGACAATGTACCCTCCCGTCACTGGAGACACTATAACCAGCCGTTACTGGAGACACTGTACCCAGCCATTAGAGACAGTGTACCCTGCTGTCACTAGAGATACTGCACCCAGCCATCACTGGAAACACCGAACCCAACTGTCACTACAGACATTGATGGAAACACTGTACCCAACCATCACTAGAGACACTGATGGAAACGCTGTACCCAGCCATCACTAGAGACACTGCACCCAGCTGTCACTAGAGACACTGTACCCTGCCGTCACTGGAGACACTGCACCCAGCCGTCACTGGAGACGCTGCACCCAGCCATCACTAGACACACTGTACCTAGCCATCACTAGACACACTGTAACCAACCGTCACTGGAAACACTCTACTCAGCTGTCATTAGAGACAGTGTACTCTGCTGTCACTAG
Organism: Lithobates pipiens; assembly: GCF_037356315.1. NCBI lineage: Eukaryota > Metazoa > Chordata > Amphibia > Anura > Ranidae > Lithobates > Lithobates pipiens. The sequence continues at coordinate 17,143,466 of NW_027507825.1, forward strand.
AGATACTGCACCCAGCCATCACTGGAAACACTGTACCCAACCGTCACTGGAGACATTGATGGAAACACTGTACCCAACCATCACTAGAGACACTGATGGAAACGCTGTACCCAGCCGTCACTAGAGCCACTGCACCCAGCCGTCACTAGAGACACTGTACCCTGCCGTCACTGGAGACACTGTACCCTGTCGTCACTAGAGACACTGTACCCTGCCATCACTGGAGACACTGTACCCTGTCGTCACTGGAGACACTGTACCCTGTCGTCACTGGAGACACTGTACCCTGTCGTCACTGGAGACACTGTACCCTGCCGTCACTAGAGACACTGCACCCAGCCGTTACAAGGGACACTGTAACCAGCCATCACTGGAGACACTGTAACCAGCCATCACTGGAAACACTCTACCTAGCCATCATTAGAGACACTGCACTCAGACGTCACTAGAGCCACTGCACCAGCCATCACTAGAGACACTGTACCCTGCCATCACAAGAGACACTGTAACCAGCCGTCACTGGAGACACTGCACCCTGCCGTCACTAAAGACACTGCACCCAGCCGTTACAAGGGACACTGTAACCAGCTGTCACTGGAAACACTCTACCCAGACACTGCACTCAGCCGTCACTGGAGCCACTGCACCCAGCCATCACTAGGGACACTGTACCCTGCCATCACTGGAGACACTATACCCTGCCATCATTGGAGACACTGTAACTAGCCATCACTGGAAACACTGTAACCAGCCATCAGTGGAGACACTGCACCCAGCCATCACTGGAGACACTGCACCCAGCCGTCACTAGAGACACTGCACCCAGCCGTCACTGGAGTCACTGTACCCTGCCATCACAAGAGACACTGTACCCTGCCGTCACTGGAGACACTGTACCCTGCCGTCACTGGAGACACTGTAACCAGCTGTCACTGGAGACACTGTAACCTGCCGTCACTGGAGACACTGTAACCTGCCGTCACTGGAGACACTGTAACCAGCCCTCACTGGAAACACTGTACCCTGCCGTCACTGGTAACACTGTAACCAGCCTTCACTGGAGACACTGTAACCTGCTGTCACTGGAGACACTGTAACCAGCCGTCAATGGAGACACTGAAACCAGCCGTCACTGGAGACACTGTACCCTGCCGTCACTGGGGATACTGTAACCAGCTGTCACTGGAGACACTGTAACCAGCCGTCACTGGAGACACTGTAACCAGCCGTCACTGGAGACACTTTAACCTTCCATCAATGGAGACATTGTACCATGCCCTCATTTGAAAAACTGTACCCAGCTGATCCGAGCGGCTGGCTACCATGTGATTTCTGCGATTGGTCATCACAGAGATCACATGGTAATATTTGCAGTGTTGTACAGTGCCTAACAACTGGTGAAGGAGAGAGATCAGTAATTATGATTGGGCACAAAATTAATGCAGCTGCAGCTGCTGAACCATTTAGTCTGCTGCAAGGACACGAATATTTTGTTTTCTTTGTAGTGCTGGCTCCTGAAGAGCACACGCTCTATGTTTTGCAATTTAATGTTACCCTCAAAACCGCAGTTTGGTTTGGGTCTAAGCCCTTGTACACACGGTCGGAAATTGTCCAATCGGACCGTGTTGTCGGATAATCCGACCGTGTGCGGCCTCCATCTGACTTTTTCCTTCGGAATGTCCGACCAACAAAGTTTGGGAGCAGGGTATAAAATTTTCCGACAACATGATCCAATCGGACTCAGCCGTCACTGGAGACACTGTACCCAGCCGTCATTGCTGACACTGCACCCAGCCGTCATTGCTGACACTGCACCCAGCCGTCACTGGAGACACTGCACCCAGCCATCACTAGAGACACTGCACCCAGCCATCACTAGAGACACTGCACCCAGCCATCACTAGAGACACTGTAACCAGCTGTCACTGGAAACACACTACTCAGCTGTCATTAGAGACAATGTACCCTGCTGTCACTAGAGATACTGCACCCAGCCATCACTGGAAACGCTTTACCCAACTGTCACTAGAGACACTGATGAAAACGCTGTACCCACCCGTCACTAGAGACACTGCACTCAGCCCTCATTAGAGAAACTGCACCCAGCCATTACAAGGGACACTGTAACCAGCCGTCACTGGAGACACTGTAACCAGCCATCACTGGAAGCACTCTACCCAGCTGTCACTAGAGACACTGTACCCTGCCGTCATTGGAGACACTGTACCCTGCCATCACTAGACACACTGTACCCTGCCATCACTGGAGACACTGTATCCTGCCGTCACTGGAGACACTGTAACCAGCCGTCACTGGAGACACTGTAACCAGTCGTCACTGGAGACACTGCACCCAACCATCGCTGGAGACACTGCACCCAGCCGTCACTAGAGAAACGGCACCCAGCGGTTACAAGGGACACTGTAACCAGCTGTCATTAGAGATACTGTAACCAGCCATCACTGGAAACACTCTACCCAGCCGTCACTAGAGACACTGCACTCAGCCGTCACTGGAGCCACTGCACCCAGCCATCACTAGAGACACTGTACCCTGCCATCACAAGAGACACTATAACCAGCTGTCACTGGAGACATTGTAACCAGCCGTCACTGGAGACACTGTAATCAGCCGTCACTAGAGACACTGTACCCTGCCGTCATTGGAGACACTGTACCCTGCCATCACTAGACACACTGTACCCTGCCATCACTGGAGACACTATAACCAGCCGTTACTGGAGACACTGTACCCAGCCATCACTGGACACACTGTACCCAGCCTTCACTGGAGACACTGTACCCTGCCGTCACTGGAGACACTAACCAGTCATTGAAAGGGACACTGTAACCAGCTGTCATTAGAGATACTGTAACCAGCTATCACTGGAAACACTCTACCCAGCCGTCACTAGAGACACTGCACTCAGCCGTCACTGGAGCCACTGCACCCAGCCTTCACTAGAGACACTGTACCCAGCCATCACTGGAGACACTGTACCCTGCCGTCACTGGAGACACTATAACCAGCTGTCACTGGAGACATTGTAACCAGCCGTCACTGGAGACACTGTAATCAGCCGTCACTGGAGACACTGTACCCTGCCGTCACTGGAGACACTGTACCCTGCCGTCACTGGAGACACTGTAACCAGCCGTCACTGGAGACACTGTAACCAGCCTTCACTGGAGACACTGTAACCAGCCGTCACAAGAGACACTGCACCCTGCCGTCACTGGAGACACTGTAACCAGCCGTCACTGGAGACACTGTAACCAGCAGTCACTGGAGACCCTGTGTCCAGCCGTCACTGGAGACACTGTATCCAGCCGTCACTGGAGACACTTTACCCTACCGGCAATTTAGACACTGTACCCTGCCCTCATTGGAAACACTGTACCCAGCCGATCCGGGCGGCTGGCTACCATGTGATTTCTGTGATTGGTCATCACAGCGATCCCATAGTAATATTTGCAGTGTTGTACAGTGCCTTACAACTGGTGAAGGAGAGAGATCCGATGCCATCACTGCTACATCTTGTTAACCCTTTCCTGCCCCTCTCCTACACATACTATACTATATGATGCTGTCTCCATATGACCTATATATATTAACGCCTCATAGACACTGGACATTTTGTCAGCTGATCTTAGGGGCGTCTGACACTTTTTTTTCTCCTCCTTCTAAATGCCCCTTCATGGTAGCGATATTTTCTAAAACTGGTGCAACTGTACAATGGTAATCAGCTTCCAGGTTTTAGGCCTGGTAAAAAAAAAATGGTGCCACATACACTTGTGCACATGTCGCATGGCGTGTATAGACCCAGGGCTGTTTTTAAGGCAGGGCAAAAGGGGCAGCTGCCCTGGGCCCTGTCATTGTTGTGGGGCCCAAAGCAGATGCCTCATACTTGCCAACTATCCTGGTTTAAATTCCCTCATCCCTTGAGGTTTTAATCCCGTGCTGTGTCCCGATATCTCAGTGTGAAGTGCTGCTACTAATGCTGCCCAGCTCTGCCCTATTGTTGTGTACAGATGACTCACCTGCAGACCCCGTGTTTACATGTAAATTGCCAGCATTAATATGTAAATAGCAGCGGCATTCATATGTAAATAGTGGCGTCCGGTGGCATTGATATCTATATATCATGCCCCCCTGAGGTCATATCCACAGTAATCTCTAGCAACCAATCAACAAGCAGAAATCATGTGCTGTAACCTCTAGCAACCAGTCAGTGAGCGGTAATGATACGCTGTAACCTCTGGCAACCAATCGCAATAGCTGCCTGATCTCATTCAGTAAACTGATTTTGAGTCTAGCTGCTATTTATTGTATGTCTCTCAGGGCAGGTGGAAAGCAAAACTGCATGGGGGGGGGGGGGCAAGAAAAGTTTTGCCCAGGGTCCAATCAATATTAAAGATGGCCCTGTATAGACCCCTGCCATGATTCTTCTAGTGCCTCCTTTAGAATGAAGAAAAAGACTCACATATAAAATATGTATAAACACTGATAAGACATACCAAATGTGCATAAATGCATGCAGAACAAAGACACCCACTCTGTATGCATAACTGTGAAGGGAATCTCTTCTTCCCTTTAAAATCTTTTAGCACATTATAAAGTAAAACAAAACCAAAAACAAACATTTTATCTGATTCCCATGCACGCTTGTTACGTGGCACATTGTGAAATGTCCGGAAATGGAACACGCTGCATATTTGTCAGTGAAGATAAGAAAGACATCTGGATAGGAAAGAGCTTTAAACTAAAAAAAAAAAAAAAAAAAAAAAAAAAAAACATTAACAATTTCAGTTAAAAATTATGCAAATCAAAAGCGTTAATGAATTTGGATAAATCCACTGTGCAATATAAAATGAACGTGTTCTTTATTGCACATTTGGATTCATATCGCTTTTAACAATATGAATTGTTCATTGTATTATTTTTAGTTTAAAACGATGTTAAACCCAAAAGCAAATATTTAATATATTGCGGCTCACCAATTCTTAGCCCTTGTACACACGGTCGGACATTCCGATAGACAATGTCCAATCAGACCGTGTTGTCGGATAATCCGACAATGTGTGGGCTCCATCGGGCTGTTTCCGTCGGAGTATCCGACGGACCAAGTTTTCCAGCTGGGCTATAAAATTATCCAACAACATGATCTGATCGGACTTTGTCCGATCATGTGTAGAGAATTCCGATCGGACAAAGTGCCACGCATGCTGAGATCAAATTCCTAGACCAAAGCTATTGGTTACTAGCCTGAACGTAGTCCCATCCTAACGAAATAACGTCATCACGTTATGTACAATCGGATTTTCTGACAACTTTGTCCGACTGTGTTTCAGTTTCAGACAAAATCCGCCAAACAAAATCCGTCGGACAAAATCTGACGGATTTGGTTGTCGAAATGTCCGACCGTGTGCACAAGGGCTTAGATGGGACGGCCACATTCCTTTTTTTAGCAGCCGCTTTGTAATTCCCGCCATCTGGAGCCAACAGCGCCTATGATGGACGTCACACGTCCCGCGGTCCCGGCATTGGACCAGTGGGACGTCCATCATAGACGTGCAGGCTCCAGAAGGAGGGACCTGCTCTGGCACTCGTCCGCACTCAGAGGTGCTCGGGGCTAGCAATAGAGACCCTGCAGAGCTGACACTCTGGGCTTTAGGGGGTCACATTCGGGGCTTCAGCCCCCCCCCCCCCAGCCACCCCAGTCTGTTTGGATAGATGGAGTAGCAATTCTCAATGCATTTTTTAGGAGCCCATCATATATTTTGGTTCGAGTTTTGCCCTTTGTGCGCTTCATCCTTGAAAATAGTTGTTCATAAATATAGGATCTTGCCAAAAACTGATGACATCAATGAGGCATGAGTTTGAAGAGTCAGAGATTTTTCTTTGGGAAGATTAAACGTATAAAAGTCCGGTAAAGAGACACTGTCAAATCTTTTATGTGTTCGCGAAGTGTAAACGCATTTTTCCAAAGATAAAAAAAAAAAAAATCAATATTTTTAAATAAGTTTATGATTTTGTGTTGGGTTGCATTAAAAGACATTTTTTTACTGGCATCTCAAACATGGCAAGCAGATGTGTTTGTTCACGTGAAAAAGCAGGCAGTTAAACAGCATGCAAAGCTTGACACTCCAAAAAGGTGCATAAGCTACTTTGCTGCGTTTGTCTCATGTAGGGCAGCCCATTGGTGCGCAACAGCACACACAAAAAAAAGTGCATATACGCAGCGCTTTACGTTGCACATGATAGTGTGAATGGGGCCCTATAGTTTTACAACCACTTTCCGCCTGTAGGAATTTCATATGATGTCCTGGACTCTGAATGACGCTTGCAGCTACAGGTCTTATCCCAGTATCTTTTTTTCTTTCAATGCAAAAGCCATCCTAGTGGCTGATTAGCCTCTGGATTGCTTTTACAGCCCCCCTTGCTTCCCACTGGTGCCTCTCCCATGTGACTGGGGAGCCCGAGATCCAATCCAGCAGTGCCGCCCAGTTACCATAGAGCTGGCTGCGGACCGGATGGTCCCCAGCCATCTCTATGATCCTGGGAGGCCGGAAGTGACATCATGACATTACTTCAACCTTTTTTCTGGAAAGCAAAGATCAGTGTTTTTTTTTTTTTTATTCTCATGCTTTCCAGGGTAGAGGAGAGATCTGGGGTCTTATAGACCCCAGATGTCTTCATAAAGAGGACCTGTCATGCCTTATTTCTATCACAAGGGATGTTTACATTTCAAAAATTAAAGGGACAGTGTAAAAACAAAATAAATCATTTTTTTCTTTAACGCTCCCCTATCCCCTTGTGCGGAAGCGAGCCCATACAAAGGCATATGTAGATGGTGTTCTCAGCACACACATGAAGTATTGCCACAAATGTTATAGCGAGAGCAATAATTCTAGCGCTAGACCTTCTCAGTTACTCTAAACTGGTAACCTGTAAAAAAAAAAAAAAATATTTGCATTGCCTATGGAGATTATTAAGTACTGTAGTTTGGCAACATTCCACGAGCGTATGCATTTTACATTTTTTTTTTTTTTTTTACAAAAATTGGGTTACATATTATGTTTTTTTGTATTTAAGTTAATCATAAATGTATATTTTTTTTTAAATGCATTTGAAAAAAATTGCTGCGCAAATACCGTGTCCCATAAATTGCAACACCAACCATTTTATTCTCTAGGAACAAAAAAACACCCAAAATGGAATGAGTTTATAACCTCTAAATTGGGTTGCTGGCATTATATTAATAAATAAGAAAAATAAAATTGAATGTTTGAAATTATTATTTATTCAACAAAAGAGAAAAAAAGCCACTAAAAACAAGTAGCATTACACATAAAAAATTGGATGTATACTAGAAGTACATAACATATATACATAGAACAATGAATGACCAGGTCTATTGCAAGAGATGATCTTTACAAAATGCAACCCAACATTTCGAGGTTATATATAAACAGTTGACCTCTTCTTCAGGGGTAATTCATGGTGAAATCAAGTAGAGCTGTAGTAAGAGAAAAAACACAAAAAAAATAAAATAAAAATACATTACAAGTTCTCAGGTCAGTCACGTACATACTGTACATACCCATAAGCAAAATACAATTTCAATAGCTAATCATGTGTACATTTCAATATAATACACTGACGCAATCATATTTCACATAGCAACAAAAGCATATAAATCTATACACATTACTAACCATATGTGTAGATCAGGGGTCTCAAACTGGCAGCCCTCCAGCTGTTGCTAAACTACAAGTCCCATGATGCATTGCAAGGCTGACAGTTACAAGCATGACTCCTACAGGCAAAAGCATGATGGGACTTGTAGTTTTGCAACAGCTGGAGGGCCGCCAGTTTGAGACCTCTGGTGTAGTTGGTGAACTTCATATAACATCCAACAAGAAGGTTGGTCTACCCCAGCTCCACCGAGGTCAGAGGGCCCAAGGGATGAGGAGAAATCCAAATATGTAACCAGGACAGGGAGGTTAATGGGGAGAAAATTTACACCCCCCAACCCCATGGATCTCGTGTTCCTGTCAATCAATCCGGAATCCCAGCCACCATATGGTGTCACAGAGGGCACCACCACACGGGCCCGCCACGCTCCAATTGGGTGTCCAAACTGGCTAGGTGGAAACACACATACAAACATGTATCATATAAGTACCTCCCCAGGCATCCCCGTCAACATTGGGGTAGTATCAAGAAAATCTGTAATTACATATAAACTGCGCTGAAAAGACCTACCCTCACCACTGATGCAAAATATATTAGATCACAGGTGTGAATCCTCTCATAGGGACCAGGCTTGAGAAATCCCTCTACAGGGGCAGGGCTCAATTATCACCACACTGAAAAAGTGTCCTGTACCCAAAATCTGGGGGCATAAAATATAGACAGGCAAATTAACCACTAACCGCCCGACCATATAGCAAAATGACGGTGGCAAAATGGTTTTAATATCCTGACCGGACGTCATATGACGTGATCAAGATATTAAGCCTCTGCGCGCCCCCGGGGGCACGCATCGCGGCGATCGTTGTTGCGGGGTGTCAGACTCGGTAAAGAGTCTCCGACGGAGACTCTTTACCACGTGATCAGCCGTGTCCAATCAAGGCTGATCACAGTGTAAATAGGAAGAGCCCGGTAATCTACTTTCCCTCACTCGCGTCTGTCAGACGTGAATAGAGGAGAGCCGATCGGCTGCTCCTCTGACAGGAAGGGGGTCTGTGCTGATCGATTATCAGCACAGCCCCCTGAGGATGCCCACACTGGACCACCAGGGATGCCAGCAGTCCACCAGGGATGCCCAGCACCAGGTATGCCCCCCTAGACCACCAGGGATGCCAGTCAGTGCCCATAATGGATGCCAATCAGTGCCCATAATGGGCATCACTAATTGGCATGCATTATTGTTTGGCACTGATTGGCATCCTATTGTTTGGCACTGATTGGCATCCTATCCTACAATACTGCCTATCCGTGCCGCCTATCCATGCCGCCTATCCGTGCCGCCTATCCATGCCGCCTATCCGTGCCCATTTCTGCCGCCTATCCATGCCGCCCATCCATGCCAATCCATGCCACCTATCCATGCCACCTATCAGTGCCACTTCATTGGTGCCACCTCATCAGTGCCAGTCACTGCAGCCCCATCAGTGAAGGAGAAAACTTATTTACAAAGTTTTGTAACTGAAACAAAAAAAAATATGTTTTTTTTTTCAAGATTTTCGGTCTTTTTTTATTTGTTTAGCAGAAAATAAAAATCCCAGAGGCAATCAAATACCACCAAAAGAAAGCTCTATTTGTGGGAACAAAATGCTAAAAATGTAGTTTGGGTACAATGTAGCATGACCGCGCAATTGTCATTCAAAGTGCGACAGCGCTGAAAGCTCAAAATTGGTCTGGGCAGAAAGGTGTATAAGTGCCGGTATTGAAGTGGTTAATGACTCCATCCTAGTGTCACACATGCCTCTAACAGCCACAGCATATGTATATATGTCCATGTAGCTTACCAGATAATCTCTCTGTCCCAATACCTGTGATCAGCTGCAGGCAGGAGAGAGCACTTGTGATCAGCCTGTTAAATACAGGCGTCACATGGTACTCTTGATTAGTCCAATTCAGCCCAGCTGTATCTCCTAGATTGGAGAGCCACTGGAGCTAGGCGTATTCCCGCTAAGTTCGCTGCCCCCCCCCCCGCAATTGTGCACGCCACCCATTTTATTCTCTAGGGCCTCTGCTTCAAAATATATATAATGCTTGGGGTTCGGATTCATTTTCTAGCAAAAAAAAAGATGACTTTTTACGTGCAGGAGAGAATAGCCAGAATTGTCTTTGGTGGGAAGTAGTTAAAAAAAAAAATTAGAAGTGTGTGATTTTGATTTTCTGAATTGAGCTGGTATAGGTTTGCAGAGAAAATGTTGTGACTTCAGATTTTCTATTCTGCATGCTTGGTTTGGTGACACAAAGGGTTGCATTTCTAAAAAAAAAAATAATAATCTGCAGAACAGTTCATCCACTGAAACTGCATGAACTGTTTTGTGCAAATGGTAATTTCATAAATTCTGAAAAATACCACATTATGGCCACTAGATGGAGTTGAGGATCATAGAAAATAAGATATATTGCCTCTGATCATCTGCAACATCTAGTGGCCATCATGCAGAATGTTTATGGTTCACCATGAAGAATGTTTGATCTGAATAAAAAAAGTCGCCTGATAATGAGCAATTTTGCACAGAGCAGTTTCAAAGGACAACAAACTCTGCAAATTTGTCATTAATACAATCGGGCAACTGACATGTTTAGGAATGGCAGCCCCCTTATATCTCTTGGTAGAGGTTTCCTTTAACAATATTTTTTTTTTTTTTACAGTCTTTGATCTTTCTTGTACGGGATTGGAGTTTTCCATACGAATTTCCTTATGGTTCTGACGGTGGAGTAAAGTTTCTAGAAAAACGCCTGAAGGTTTGTTGATACATTTTTTGTGTCCCATTGAGAGCCTGTGCAAACATAAAGAAGCAAGATAACGGATGCCATTTATAGCACTGTCCTTAGAATTCTGACATTTCTAGAAATAAGATTCCAGGAAAAAAAGAAACAAATGCAGTGCAGGAAGAACTTGATTGCAATGGTTGCACTGGATTCCATTGACTCCGCTCATTCACTCCATGTCATGGAACTAAAATGAAAGGATGAGGCGCTAGCGATGTTCAGTGAACCAGAAAAATACAAATATTCATAATATAGCAAAGTCCATATGCGATGAATCCCAACAGCAAAATGTGATGCTCAGAAATAGATTTCTAGTTCTTCACCACGAGTGCTCAAGAGATGCCTGAAAAATGCCTGAAAAACACCCAAAAAACGCCCAACAAGCAAAATCCCATTAATTTCAATAGCACCTGTTTACATCTGAGCGTTTTCTCACCTGAAGCAAAACGCCTGAAAAAATGCCTTAAAGTGGGGTGCCCCCTAAAAAAAAAATGTAAAAGTCAGCAGCTACAAATACTGCAGCTGCTGGCTTTTAATAATTGGGCACTTACCTGTCCCAGGGTTAGGGTTGCCACCTTTTCTTCAAGTCAAACCTGAACACTTTAGCGGCACACAGCTAATTTTTTTTTATAGTATAAACTCTATATTTTGCAATTATGGTAAATAACATTTCTAATCATATGAAGTTAATCACAAGAGTTCCCCTTTTACATCTGAATTTTTTAAGTTCCCTTACACTGCAAGAAGGGACTCTGCAGACTCTGATGTAAGGGAGAATTCGGGGGGCTCCAACATAAGGGATGCTCTGGGAATCCTGATTTAAGGGGGAACACTGAGAAGTCTTATGCACAGTGAGGACTCTGATGTAAGGGGGAACACTGTGGACTCTGGTGTAAAGGGGAACTCTGATATAAGGGGTGCTCTGAGAACTCTGATTTACCTTAGTGTACTCACTCAGAGGCAGGAGAGAGAAGGGGGAGACTTTAGTCACAGACAGGGATGGATGGCGAGCTCACTCACGCCTTGGCACCTCTCATTCAGATGTATCTAAGGCTGCTGGACTTCAAATTTCCAGCCCCCCACTTTCCCTTTCTGAGGCACAGCGCCAGGGATTGGAGTATGGGCAGACACAGAGGGGTAGGGGCAGGAGGAAGAAGAGGAGATTGAGCCCTCTCTCCGTGTGTGTGTGTGTAGGGGGGGATTGTTAGTGCTGGCTTTGGGCAGTGTGAAAAAATTGTAACAGACACTCTCAACTTAGACAACTGCAGTCAGCAACCCTGCTTGGAGGCCATAGTCCATTCTGAATAATGTGTCCGGGTTTCAAGTAGCTTGAAACCTGGACACATGATTCCAAACCCGAACTGTCTGGGTGAATCCCGAACAGGTGGCAACCCTACCCAGGGTCCAGGGATGTGGGGGAACGAAGCCCCCCCCCCTCGTTCCCCGCTCCGCTCGTGGTGTCGACATTCTTACTGTGAAGCCACAGCTGGCGCACCCACTGCGCATGCGCGCGCGTGATACGCCGCACAGTCATCTGGGACACGTGAAAGGTCCCAGGTGATTATGCGGCACCAAAGGGAAGTGATGTCACCAGCCCAGGCAATGAAGGAGGCAGACTACAAGGGACCCCCTAGCAACAGGCATTTAGAGGTGAGTAAAACATTTTTTTTTTTTCAATTATTTTTTTATGAATTTTAAGCAATTTTTTTATTTTTTTATGGTGGCAACACCACTTTAAGCTCAAAAAAGAACACAAGCTTCTTTGGGGCAGAATGCAGGAGTTTTTCTGCTTTTTACTTTGGTGACCTGTACAAAATAGTGTAAAATCGCTGCAAAATCATGGTAAAAACATGCCATTTTAAAAATGCCTGAGGCTGCATTCACACCTAAGTGTTTTCAGCTCATAAGCCTAAAAAAAGCCTGAAAAAACAAGCCAACAAGTAAAATCCCATTCAGTTCAATGGCACCTGTTCATATGAACATTTTGTCACCTGAAGCAAAACGCCTGAAAAACGCCCTAAGGTCAAAAAAGAACATTCTTCTTCTTTGGGACAGATTACAGGCGTTTTTCTGCTTTTTACATTGGTGACCTGTACAAAATCGCTGCAAAAAAACGCGGTTAAAAACACACGACTTTGAAACGCTCGGGCGTGAATGCAGCCTTAAAGGGGTTGTAAAGGTTCCTGTTTTTTCACCTTAATGCATTAAGTTGAAAAAACACCTGTCAGTGACCGGCCCCCAGCCCCCCAGTCTTACTTTCTTGAACCCTTGAACTTGTCCCACGTGGACGTGCTGTCTCTCTGCTAGGCGGTTCGTGGCTGTTGATTGGATAGATTGATAGCAGTGCAGCCATTGGCTCCCGCTGCTGTCAATCAAATCCAATGACGCGCCCACGGGAGGGGGGGTATGGTTGGGGGGCTGAGTCCTGCATTCGGCATCTGTGGACGCCGAATGCTGGGCTCAGGAGCGTGCCTGCAAGGTAACCCCCCCCTGGGAGAACTCTCCTGGGGGAGTTATCTGATGCGGGGAGGAACAGAGAGCCGCCGAGGGACCCCAGAAGAACAGGTTTGGGGCAACTCTGTGCAAAACAAGCTGCACAGTGGAGGTAAGTATGACATGTTTGTTATTTAAAAAAAAAAAAAAAAAACATTTAGGCTCGGTTCACACAGGGGCCACTTGCCCAGGTGACTTCACCGCCTGACAAGTCGCGCTCCGTTCTGTACTATGGAACCCTTCTAATAGGAGTGACTCAAGTCGCTCCGACTTAGAAAAAAGGTTCCTGTACTACTTCAGGCGACTTGCATTGACTTCTATACAGAAGTCGTTTTGCAAGTCGCCGCTGATCGTGTGCAGGTCGCGGCGCTGCAAGTCGTGCCGCCCCTGTGTGAACCGAGCCTTAATGTCACTTTAAGCTTGTTATATTTTAAATATTTGTATTTGTATTTTTCTGATTCACTGAACATCACTAGCACGTCATCCATTAATATATTTTTATATATATTTTTTTTTCCACAGATTTTGGTGACTTTTAAAGGGGCAGCTTTAATTATGCTTGTTCACTGATTTCACAGGGCGCCATTCATTGTTTTTTTTATTTTCTCAAGGAACTAAAATTGCTGATGGCTACCCTCTAATTATAATTAAGGCTCAGTGAATGTTGGTAGCCCCCTGACCTGTGGTTTGTGCAGAAGAGACTTATGGGGGTTCCTCAGAGGCATAACTAGAACCTTCTGGGCCTCGGTGCAAGAAACCTTGAAGGGCCATTCCGGCCCCTTTCCACTGATTCTAGGGCCCTTTACTCCCATCGTGGGACCCTTTATTACGGTCCTGCAGTGGGCCACCTCCCTGCCATCTTGGGGTCCCCCTGACAGTGGCGGAATGCCAGAGCCCAGTCACAAGTGCGATCTTTGCAAACTTAGTAGTTCCGCCACTGCGTATTATTTACATATTTTTTAGGACCTCCATTGTGGGGGGATGGTGAAATATCATGGGTCTAAACAGACTTTTGAGGCAGAGAAAGGGAAGCTGCAGAGAATGAATGAACACTATTTTGTAAACGCTATAAATTTTGCGATAATCGCTTATTGCGATTTTCTTTTTTAGCCAAAAATATGTAGAAGAATACGTATCGACCTAAACTGAGGGAAAAAATGATTTTTTTATATTTTTTGGGGGGATATTTATTATAGCAAAAAGTAAAAAATAATGCGTTTTTTTCAAAATTGTCGCTCTTTTTTTGTTTATAGCGCAAAAAAATAAAAAATGCAGGGGTGATCAAATACCACCAAAAGAAAGCTCTACTTGTGGGGAAAAGAAAGTACGTCAATTTTGTTTGGGAGCCACGTCGCACGACCACGCAATTGTCAGTTAAAGCGGCGCAGTGCCAAATCGCAAAAAAAGTGGTCTGGTCATTGGCCGGCAAAATGGTCCGGGGCTGAAAGTGGTTAACTGACAATTGCAATGCTGTACCCAATCAAAATTAACGTCCTTTTTTTTTCCCCGCAAATAGAGCTTTCTTTTGGTGGTATTTGAACGCCTTTTTTGAAAATGCAATATTTTGTACGTCTCGCTATAATAAATATCCCCTTTTTTTTTTAAAAAAAGCTAATCTTTTCCTCAGTTTAGGCCGATATGTATGCTTCTACATATTTTTGGTAAAAAAAAATGTAAAAAATAAAAAAATCGCAATAATGGTATATTGATCGGTTTGCACAAAATGTATAGCATCTACAAAATAGGTTTTAGATTTATAGCATTTTTATTATTATTATTTTTTTATCTTTTTTACTAGTAATGGCAGCGATATGCGATTTTTATCGAGACTGCAACATTATGGCGGACACTTTTGACACATTTGTGGGACCATTGGCATTTTATACAGTGATCAGTGCTATAAAAATGCACTGATTAGTGTAAAAATGTCACTGCCGGGGAAGGGGTTAACACTAGGTGGTGATCGAGGGGTTAACTGTGTTCCCTGTGTGTGTTTCAAACTGTAGGGGGAGGGGACTGACCTAGAGGAAATGACAGATCGTGGTTCCTAGCCATTAGGAACACACGATCTGTCACTCCTCGCAGAACAGGGATTTGTGTGTTGACACCACACATGTCCCTGTTCTGCCTCTTGTGCCCGCGATCGCTTGTGGCCCGGCGCTCATCGCGACAGTAGGCCACGAGCATCGGCACCCCCGCTGTGCAGCGGCGTGTACCTGCTATCCCGCGAGCCGACGTATAGCTATGACGGCTCGTGGGATCGCGCCGACCTGCCTCAGTAAAATTACAGTGGCTGGTCAGCAAGGGGTTGATCCGCAACTTTAATTAACATAGTAATTGGTGATCCTGCAAAGATGGTCCTTCCTGGTATAGCTCCACTGTTGTCACAAGAAAAACATGTTCTGAGAAATGCCTTGCCACCAATGCTGAATTAGCTGTAGACAGGAAGTAGCTGCAAAGAGACTGCAAAGGATCAACAGAGCTAAGAGGCAGCAAAAAGGGGGACAAAAAGGTGAAAAAATGAAAATGGCATTTGTTTATGGTACACGGAGCTTGAGCAAACAAAATGTTATTCAGCCTGGGCTTACATCTACTTTAAATTGCAGAACTTTTTTTTTTTTTCTTTCCTTTCAAGTGTGCATTTTCTTTGCCGCTGAACTAAACGTGTGTATTGATCTGCTGTGTCAGGTGTCCGAGAATCAGCATGAAGAATTGCAGAATGTCAGGAAACACATCCACTCCTGTTTTACCAACATCTCCTGCTTCCTCCTGCCACATCCCGGCCTCACCGTAGCCACCAACCCCAATTTTGATGGCAAACTTAGAGGTGAGTTATAATATCCGCACAATGGCTTCCATCTGCTTTTCAATGGATGCTACCCCATGCCAACAAAGGGTCTAAGGCAAGTCCCTAGATGATGCGATTTTCTTTCCTGCAACCACAGATGGAAGGAAAGAAAAACGCTCGATTCCCCCATCAACACAGTGAGTGTTGATGGGGGAATGCCTCCCGTGGAGCCTTCCCTGCCGGCAGAACACAAGGATTACCGCTAGCGGCTATAGCTGCCGGTGTTGTGTCGAATACTATCCCCCGTTGGATAGCGTCCGCCCTGTACTGCGCTTGTGCAGTACGGAGAACAAGGAGACGCCGCAAGTCTCCGAAGATGAACGGCGGCTGCGCACTGAGTCCAGGGTCAAGCCCCACCATCCAAGTGGACATAGAGTTAGAATAAAAAATAGCCGAGCAAAGCGAGCCCGTGCCCGAAGCGCGGCGAGCGAAGCGTGGCGATCCCACGAGGGGCCCTGTTACTAAGTGCTACCGTATGTCCACTTGGATGGTGGGGCTTGCATGGACCATGCAATTTCGCTCTCAAAACGTCACTTCTGACCATACCTCTAAGCCCTTGTACATACGGTCGGAGATTCCGACGAAATGTGTCCTATCGGACCTATTGTCGAGTTATCCGACTGTGTGTGGTCTCCATCAGACTGTTTCCGTTGGAGTATCCGACGGACCAAGTTTTCCAACTTGTCCGTAAAATTTTCCGACAAAATGCTCCGATCGGACATACTCCGATCATGTGTAGCCTACTCCGACGGACAAAGTGCCACGCATGCTCAGATCAAATTCCTAGACCAAAGCTATTGGCTACTAGCCTGAACGTAGTCCCGTCGTAACGAAATAACGGCATCACGTTATGTACAATCGGATTTTCCGACAACTTTGTCCGACCGTGTGTATGCAACAGTTTCGGACAAAATCCGTCGGACAAAATCCAACGGATTTGGTTGTCAGAATGTCCGACCGTGTGTACAAGGGCTTAAAGAGGAAGTAAACCCTGATGGGTGTTACTTCCTCTTTCATTCCTTGCAAAGGCAAAGCATAATGGACTACTATGCATCGCATCGCATCACATAGTAGCCCATTATGTGTCACTTACCTGACACAGGAGCCAGCGAAGTCGCCGCTGTCCCCTGTAGTCCGCCGCATCCATCTTGCTGGTGGCGTCTCGCAGCTCCGCAGCTGTCATTCGGCGAAGCAGCAATGACGTCACTCCCGCGCATGCGCACGGGAGTCGACACGCGCGGCTTCTCCATTTTTGGAAATGCCGCGCTCAGTGCGCCTGCACGCCGCTGTCTACGGCGCATGCGCTGTAGACAGCGGTACCCGTTTTCGGGCAAATATCTCCTAAACCATATAGGTTTAGGAGATATTGCTTGGACCTACAGGTAAGCCTTAATCTAGGCTTACCTGTAGGTCAAAGTGGTTTGTAAGGGTTTACAATCACTTTAAAGGTATATTTTTTAAATGTCATTATTTCAAATGACTTTTTTTTTTTATTGCATTTAAGTCCAAATATGAGATCTGAGGACTTTTTGACCCCCAGATCTCATATTTAAGAGGACCTGTCATGCTTTTTTCTATTACAAGGGATGTTTACATTCTTTGTAATAGGAATAAAAGTGATAAATTATTTATTTATTTTTTAAAACAGTGTAAAAATAAATAAAATCAATTAAAATAAATAAGAAAAAAAAAAGTTTTTAAGAACATCCCGTCACGACGAGCTCGCGCGCAGAAGCGAGCGCATACGTGAGTAGCGCCCGCATATGAAAACGGCGGTCGAACCACACATGCGAGGTATCACCGCGATCGGTAGAGTGAGAGCAATAATTCTAGCCTCCTCTGTAGCGCAAAAAAAATGCAACCTGTAGAATTTTTTAAATGTCGCTTATGGAGATTTTTTGAGGCTAAAAGTTTGACGCCATTCCACGAGCGGCCGCAATTTTGAAGCGTGACGTGTTGGGTATCAATTTACTCGGCGTAACATTATCTTTCACAATATAAAAAAAAAAATTGGGCTAATTTTACTTTTTATTATTACAGTATATTATTTTACTGTTGTCTTATTTTTTTTATTCAAAAAAGTGAATTTTTTCCAAAAAAAGTGTGCTTGTAAGACCGCTGCACAAATACGGTGTGAAAAAAAGTATTGCAGTGACCACCATTTTATTCTCTAGGGTGTTAGAAAAAAAAAAACTATATAAAATGTTTGGGGGTTCTAAGTAATTTTCTAGCAAAAAAAAACTGTTTTAAACATGTAAACACCAAATCTGAAAAAGAGGCCCGGTCCTTAAGTGGTTAAAGTCGTTGTCTGCCCAAAAAAAAAAAAAAAGGAACTCCTCCTTGCAGGGTAATGAAATAATGTGCTAGTATGCACCGTATAGCCGTTTCAGCCCTGGACCATTTGGCTGGCCAAAGACCAGAGCACGTTTTGCGATTCAGCACTGCGCCGCTTTAACTGACAACTGCGTGGTCGTGCAACGTGGCTCCCAAACCAAATTGACGTCCTTCCCCCCCCCCCCCCCCACAAATAGAGCTTTCTTTTGGTGGTATTTGATCTCCTCTGTGTTTTAAATTTTTTGCGCTATAAACAAAAAAAAGAGCGACAATTTTGAAAAAAACTAATTTTTTTTTAATTTTTGTTATAATAAATATCCCCCAAAAATATATAAAAAAAACATTTTTTTCCCTCAGTTTAGGCCGATATGTATTCTTCTACATATTTTTGGTAAAAAAAAATCACAAGAAGCGATTGATTGGTTTGCGCAAAAGTTATAGCGTTTACAAAATAGGGTATAGTTTTATGGCATTTTTATTAATAATTTTTTTTATTTTTTTACTAGTAATGGTGGCGATCAGCGATTTTTAATGATTACGACATTATGGCAGACACGGACAATTGTGACACATTTCTGGGACCATTGGCATGAATACAGCGATCAGTGCGATTTAAAAATGAACTGATTACTGTAAAAATGTCACTGGCCGTGAAGGGGTCAGTGAAGGGGTTAATGTGTGTCCTAGTTTGTGTTCTAACCGAAGGGGGGATGGGACTGTGCAGGGAAATGAATAGATGTGTATGAACAGACAATCTCTCAGTCCTCCCCTCAGAGAACCCGAAACTGTGTGTTCCGGGTTCCGGGTTCTCTGTGTGCCTAGAGAAATCGCGGCTGATCGAGACCGCCAGGCACTCGCATCGGCTCGGGGAGTGAGCAGGGGGGGCACGCATGCGCCCCCTAGTGGCCGTCTATGTTACCGACGTAACATAATGGCAATACGTGCAGCCGAGCCATGTTGCCGTAGTACAACTGCAGTGGGCTGGTCGGCAAGCGCATACCAGCACATTATGAAACGCTGGCCTAAAAACGAAGCCCCCCAGCAGCACCCCGTCACCACTGACAAGGCTTTCATCTTCCTTTCAAGTTCACAGGAACCAGCCGTTCGAATGACCAAGCCGCAATAACGTCACTCCCGCGCATGCGTATGGGAATCGTGGTCGTGGCACAGAGCTATGGATTGATGGCATACTCGGTATGCCTTCTGCTCAGAGCGCTGTGTGCATGCACCGGTGATGTCACTGGCTGCAGAAGTAGAAAATATCTCCCAAACGCACATTTAGGTATTCATTGTACCTACAGGTAAGTTTTATTATAAGCTTACCTGTAGTTACAAGTGACCATGCAGTGTTTACTACCGCTTTAACCACTTGCCGACCAGCCGCCGTCATTATACTGCGGCAGGTCGATGCGATGCTTCTCGAATCATCGTAGCTATATGTCTGCTCGCGGGATCGGGATAGCAGGCAGATTTGGCTGTTCAATGACTAGGCCATTTCTTGCTATTCGGCACTGCGTCGCTGTAACTGACAATTTGCTGTGCTGCGGGGTGCCGATGCTCTTGGCCGACAGTCGCGATGACCGCCGTCCACGAGCGATCGCAGGCACGAGATACAGAACAGGGAGGTGTGTGGTGTAAATACACAAATCCCTGTTCTGCGAGGAGTGACAGATCGTGTGTTCCTAATAGCTAGGAACCACGATCTGTCATTTCCTCTAGGTCAGTCCCCTCCCCCTACAGTTAGAAACACACCGAGGGAACACAGTTAACCCCTTGATCGCCCCCCCCTAGTGTTTAACCCCTTCCCTGCCAGTGACATTTTTACAGTAATCAGTGCATTTTTATAGCACTGATCGCTGCATAAATGCCAATGGTCCCAAAAAATGTGTCAAAACTGTTCAATGTGTCTGCCATTTCGCAGTCCCGGTAAAAATTGCAGATCATTACTAGTAAAAAAAAAATAATAATAATAATAAAAATGCTATAAATCTATCCCTTATACCCCAAACCAATCAATATATGCTTATTGTGATTTTTTTTTTTATTTAACCAAAAATGTAGAATACATATCGGTCTAAACAGAGAAAAAAAATGCTTTTTAAAAAAAAAAAAAGGGGGGGGGGTATTTATTATAGCAAAAAGTACAAAATATTGTGGGGTTTTTTTTTCAAAATTGATGCTCTTTTTTTGTTTATAGTTCAAAAACTGCAGAGGTGATCAAATATCACCGAAAGAAAGCTCTATTTGTGGTGGGGAAAAAAAGGACGTAAATGTTGTTTGGGTACAACGTCGCACGACCGCGTAAAATTGTCAGTTACAGCGACGCAGTGCCGAATAGCAAGAAATGACCTGGTCATTGAACAGCCAAATGTGTGGACTGAAACCTGGACACATGATTCAAAACCCAAACTGTCCGGGTGAATCCTGGACAGGTGGCAACCCTAGTACAGACATGCTACACTACTGACCGGAGGGATCACTGCTGTAGTTTGGCTGGGTCTGGTAAGAGGGTCTGTTTGCCATTATCCATTACTTATCCTAGGGACTGTACTACGTCTGCAGTCTCTGACGATGATAATGTGATAATGACATTGTCGAAAAATGGCAGCGCATGGGTGACCCTAAAAGTATACCCCCCCCCCCCCCCCCCGAAAAACGTCTGCGGACGCCCATGATTTGATGTGGAACCAAATTCAGCTTATTGCTCTGTCTTATCAGCTTCTCGTAGCAGAATGGGGTTTTTATCAGAGAATGATTCAATGGAATTCCTGGATAAGAAGTAATACACAATAAATGTAGCGCTATAAAAGTGTAGTAAACAATAAATAATAAAATCCAAAAATGAAAAATAAAATATAAACAAACCATTAAAGTCCACTCCGGACGTGAAATATAGTATTTCACACAACATGAAGACAGCAAAGTGATCTTGAGGACGTCTCAAAAGCAGTGAATTCTAAGCACAAAGAAACAGGATGGGTACTCTTACCGGAACCATGAGGTCATATGGGCATCAAGAAATAGACAGATCCACACGGGTCCAGCAGCCGCTAGGATTACTATCTGTCTTCCGATCAGAGGAAAGATGTTCTATATCCTCCACAAAGTTCCAGCGTCTCCATCTGGATGCCCCTGTTGAAGTCCTATGGGACGAAACGCGTAGGGAATTTCACGTGAGGAGAGGACTTTAATGATTTGTTTATATTTTATTTTTCATTTTTGGATTTTATTATATTTTTTTCACATACTTATCACGTATGTTTATTACACTTTTATAGCGCTACATTTATTGTGTATTTCTTTTTATTAATTTGGTTATGTTCGTATGTAGCTGCTGTTTTGCACATTTTGATTAGCGCAATATCTTCCTATTCTGGATAAGAAGTAAGCAGGAAGGAGCTACTCACTGGAAAATGTCTATTTTTTGGGGGGGATCAGAACTATGGGCCTTAACCACCTCCCACCCACCGTACAGTAAAGTGAAGGCGGGCGGGATCCCCTCTCTTTCTGGGATGACATCATATGACGTTGTCCCAGTGTCACCATTCTTGCGCGCCCACGGGGGCACGCAGTGTGGCAACCGCGGTCACACTGTGTGCCTACTGCGCAACCTCATCTCGGTAGAGAGATGATGACACGGCTCTTTACCCATGTGATCAACTGTGTCCAATCACAGCAGGTAACATGCAAGCACAGAAGTGCGGTTTATTGGCTTTCCTCGCCTTACACTGATAGAGTGTGAGGAGAGCCGATCAGCGGCACATGCTCTCAGGGGAGACCTGTACAGGTAATCAGTGCCCTGATTATCAGTGCAGCCCCAGCAGTGCCCATTAGAGACACCAATCAATGCCCATCAGTGATGCCAGACAGTGCTTTTTCATTACCCACCGTGCCGCCTATAATTGCCCATAAGTGCCAACTATCAGTGCCCATCAGTGTAGGGGTAAAATTACTTATTTACCAAATTTACTGACAGAAACTAAGAATGTTTTTTTTTATTTTTATTTTAATTTTCAGGTTTTTTACTTTTTTTTTTTAGCAAAAAATAAAAAACCCAGCAGTGATAAATTACCACCAAAAGAAAACTCTATTTGTGTGAAAATAAAAATGTAATTTGAGTACAGTGTTGCATGGCTGCGCAATTGTCATTCAAAGAGAGACGGCGCTGAAAGCTTAAAATTGGCCTGGGCAGGAAGGGGGTGAAAGTGCCCGGTATTGAAGCGGTTAAAGAGGAAGTAAAGGCAAAAAAAAAAAAAGCACACCCTGTAAGGCAAAGGCATAATGAGCTAGTATGCATAGCATACTAGCTCATTATGAATAACTTACCTGAGAACAAAGCCCCTGAAGTGGTTCTCCATCTTCCTCTTCGCCGCTGCCATGTATCCTGGAGCGACTTCTGGGTCTCGCTGCTCCGGCGCTGTGATTCGCCGGAGCCGCGATAACAACACTCGCGCCATATCGCCGCAATCTGCGGCCTGCCCCGCATGCACCGTAGATGCCGGTGGCTGTCTTCGGGTAAATATCTCCTAAACCGTATAGGTTTAGGAGATATTTCTTGGACCTACAGGTAAGCCTTAATCTAGGCTTACCTGTAGGTCAAAGTTGGTTGTAAGGGTTTACAACCACTTTAATGTGCCTATCAAACCTCATACACACGATCGGACTTTGTACAAACTTTCCCTTGGATTTTTGTACAAAGGGCGTTGGCCGAGAACTTGTATTGCATACACACAGCAGGACTTTTTCAGCCAACTTACACGAAATCATGTGGTTTTTCTGCTCTTTACTGCCACCTTTGGTCAACTTCTGTATTGTTGTCTGATCTTTTGCATCGGTTCTGAGCATGGCCTGTTTGTACTTTGTACAAAAGTCCTATGGTTTTCTGTACACACGATTGGACTTTGCTCTATCGGACTTTTCTTGCCAGAAAGTTTGTCCGTTCGCACAGCCAACAAAAGTCCGATGAAAACCAAAAAAGTTTGTCCGATGGAGCGTACACACGGTCGGATGTTGCTCCAAAACAGCTAATTTGCATGTTTGTTGTCAAAAAGTCTGATCGTGTGTACCGGCCTTAAGAGAGAGTCAAGCATACTAGATCTTCAATTGGATGTTCATGTAAAAAATTCTTAGTACATTCAATGACCCGACGAATGTCATTGCTTTTAAAATTTGACTTTTGAACCAATGGACATTTTCGGAACAAACTGTTAGAACATTCAGTCGAGAAAAATATTCCATCCTGTTCCTTTGATTTTTCTCAAATTTCTCAAAGAAATTTAATTTTCGACTCCTCTATCGATTAAAAAAAATCAATCAAACGTTCCTAAAATGAAATAATTTTGGACAAAATTCTACTAGTGTATGTGTCTTTAGGCTTCTTATGGAAGACCCCTCTATGGCCCTTTTGGATCAGAAGTTGACCAGAAAAGATGGATTGATATTTTTTTTCCCTTTGTGGAAACAAGTACCAACAGCACTCACTTCTTCATTAAACAGCTACTTAAAGTGGGATGCCCCTTAAAAAAAAAAAAAAAAAAAAAAGGGTCCAGCGATGCTGGGGAACGAAGCCCCCCTTCGTTCCCCGCTCCGCTCGTGGCGCCGTCATTCGTACTGTGGGCACCCGGCTGTGGCTTCACAGCCGGGCACCCACTGCGCATGCGCGAGCGGCGCAGTGCGCCGTGATACGCCGTGCAGTCACCTGGGACACGTGACAGGTCCCAGGTGACTGTGTGGCACAAGGGGAAGTGATGTCACCAGCCCGGGCAAGGAAGAAGGCAGACTACGAGGGATCCCCTAGCAACAGGTATTTAGAAGTGAGTAATTTTTTTTTTTTAAGAATTTTAAACATTTTTTTATTTTTTGGTGGCAACACCACTTTAACCCTCCTTGGTCCCCGCCACAGGTGTGCACAGGGGGTGTGCCTGGTGTGCCTGGGCACACCCTAACCACTACATGCAGTGCTGATTCTCCTTACAGCCCAGGCTCCCCCCCCCCCATGTTGGCCCTGCAATGCTGCTGTCTTCCCTTCTTTTCTCTCCTCCCAGCTGCTGCGGGGGACGTGTAATTAACCACTTCAGCCCCGGAAGGATTTACCCTCTTCCTGACCAGGCCATTTTTTTTTCCATACGTCTCCGGGTCGCTTTAACTGACAATTGCACGGTCATGTGATGTTGGTTGTACTCAAGCAAAATTGATGTTTTTTTCCCACAAATAGAGCTTTCTTTTGGTGGTATTTGATCACCTCTGCCGTTTTTTATTTTTTTGCGCTATAAACAAAAAAAAGAGCGACAATTTTGTAAAAAAAATAACAATATTTTTTTACTGTCTGCTATAATACATATCCCAAAAAAATAAAAAAAAATACAAATTTATTCATCAGTTTAGGCCAGCCTTTCTCAACTT
This sequence comes from Lithobates pipiens, assembly GCF_037356315.1. Classification (NCBI taxonomy): domain Eukaryota; kingdom Metazoa; phylum Chordata; class Amphibia; order Anura; family Ranidae; genus Lithobates; species Lithobates pipiens. The sequence goes on from NW_027507825.1 coordinate 17,168,061, forward strand.
TTTCAACAAGGAGGAACTCTTGGAATAGTTCTCCGGTCTCGAGGGAACCCCTCCTAAAAATGAGAAATCTACAACTCATGATACATTAGTGTGATGGTCAGTGGGAAGAATGGTCCTTACACTTGTGGTCATTGGGAAGAATTACCGCCTTACAGAGAGCTGAAAAGATCAATAGGGCTGAAACAACTAATCGATTAATCGACAACTATTCGATTATGAAATGAATCGATTACTATTTTCATAATCGATTAATTGGCCATTAACATAATGGGGTTAAAAAAAATAATAATAATTAGCCCTTTATAGTACAAAAAGAGCAAATAATCGCTACTGTAAATATTACTTTCACAGTTCTACAGTAAAAAAAAAATGAACCCCTTACAGTAGTGATTATCTGCTTTTTTTTTGTACTATAAAAGGCCTGATTTTTTATTTATTTTTTTTAACCCCATTATGTTACTAAACGTCTAAGCCCCTGTACACACGGTCGGAGATTTTGCCAACCAAATCCGTCGGATTTTGCCCGTCGGATTTAGTCCAACGGATTGTGTCCGAAACTGTTGCATACACACGGTCGGGCCAAGTTGGCGAAAAATCCGATCTTTCAGAACGTGATGACGTAATTTCATTACGATGGGACTACGTTCAGGCTAGTAGCCAATAGCTTTGATGTAGGAATTTGATCTGAGCATGCGTGGCACTTGGTCCGATGAAAATTCTCTACAAATGATCGGATTAGGTCCGTCCGGCACCAGTTGGTCGGGAAATATTTCCAACATGTTGGAAAATTGGGTTGGACGGAGATTCGGACGGAATCAGTCCGATGCATACCACACACAGTCGGATTATCCGACAACACGGTCCGATAAGACTCATTCCGACAGATTCTCCGACCGTGTGTACAAGGGCTCAGACCTGGTTCACATCTATATGTTTTTTGCAGAAACACACTACAGTTCATCTACATGATTTCCTATGGGACACGTTCACGCAAAACGGTGCTTTTTTGGTTCAATATACTTCAATAGAGAAGCTGCAGAGAAGCATGTAATGCGTTTTTGCAGCAATTTGTGTTTTTTATTCTGCCTAACAATAAATTGCCCAAAATAAAATGCAATAACGCAAATTGCAGCAAAATCACGTGTGCAAAAATCAAAACGAACAGAAAAAAACAGCTCATAAGCAAACTGCAGAGGTGTGTACCGAGCCTTATGCTGGCCACACGGATCAATTTTCAGAGGAGAATATTCCGACAAAAAATCTTTGTACATTCGCTGAAATTAAAGAATGTTTGAATTTTTCACTTGTTTTTAACATTCTGTTTTTAAAATAAATAATTAGTCATTTCTGAATGAAAACCACTTACACTGTCTGAAAATTCCTTTCACCAAGCAGTTTTCTATTTCCAAATTTTCCCGTCACTGTGGTTGAAAATGAACGTCGATTTGACCCCGACTAATGATTAGAAAATAGAACGAACGTTCTTAAAATGAAATTTATTTATTTTTTGGAAGGAAGACTTTGTTTTTAATAAAAAAAAAAAAATAATTGATCTCTGAGTCTGATGATATTTACCAGATTCACCCTCTATTAGTATATACAGTATATCTCCTCTAATAGTATATACAGTATATCTCTTCTGTCTGTTATTCTCAGAGTGGATTAGATAAAAAATTTAAGATTAAAACTTGACTAAATTATACACCACACTTTTTTTTTAAGGTTAACCGATTAATCGAAACAATAATCGGCCAACTAATCGATTATGAAAATAATCGTTAGTTGCAGCCCTAAAGATCAATGGTGTCGGTGGGAACTTATCCGAGAGGCAGAAATTGGCCAATGCTGAAGGAACCCCTAGAAACCTCTGGAGGAACCCTGGTTGAGAATCACTGGTTTAGGCCAATATGTATTCTTCTACATATTTTTAGTTAAAAAAAAAGCAATAAGCGTATATTGACTGGTATCGTCTACAAAATAAATAGTAAAAACAAAAGTAAATAGCATCTACAAAATAGGGATAGATTTATGAACTTTTTTTTTTTTTTTTTTTTTATGTTTTTACTAAAAACTAGGCACAAAGATCCAAAATAAGGACGGCTAGTCCCATGTATTCTGTCCCCAATATCTCTCAAATAAGGACGGCTAGTCCCATGTATTCTGTCCCCAATATCTCTCTTCTTCCTTACAGAAATCGATGAAGAGTTTATAAGGAACCTAAAAGTCTTTATACCTTGGCTCCTGAGCCCGGAGAACTTGGATGTTAAGGAAATCAATGGGAATAAAATAACATGTCGTGGCCTGGTGGAGTATTTCAAGGTAATGGATAAAGTGTGAAAATTACAAATGGCTTCAGCCCTTTTCAAATACAGGGAGCTGCGATCAGTGTCCTTGTCACTAGGAAGAATGGGGAGATGCTTGCTTACATCAGCATTTCCCCGTTCTTCCTCTCCGTGAGATGATCGCGGGTATCCCCGCAGAAATTGAGTCTGCGGGACCCGCGATCACACTCACGGAGGTCGCAGCGGGCTCGCTCACGCGTGCACACGCACAATGTCTCATCTTAAAGGGCAACGTACAGGTACGTTAATATGCCTATACATGCCCCTCTGCCGACGTATATCGGCGTGAGTCGGTTCGGCAAGGGGTTAAAGTAAACTTTTACCATTATTGTGCATTATATTTAAAATGATCATATCCATGGAAAAAAAAAAAGTCTCAGCTTTTAGTTCTACTTTAATATATAAGATTTCTATCACCCTTCATATAGCTTCATGTCTGACTCCTAGTTAAAATGCCCATATATCCTGGGTGTACAGGACACTGGGAATGTGTCCTGGATGGCAGGTACATTTCCCCAGTATTTGAGTTGTGGTCCCTTTAAGGGGCACAGTTGCAGAGTCTTCAAACCCTGATCACTAGGACTTTGGTACTGAAGGGGTTAAGTCCCAGGGGAGGGAGGCTTGAAAGGCAGCAGAAGGAAATATGCACCTGTGTCAAGGAAGTAAGAGAGAGAGAGAGAGAGAGAGAGAGAGTCCCCCACAAGCTGTGCAGCCAGTGTGATCTCTTTGACCTTCGGAGAGACAGGCTGCTGACCCCCCTCTGGCTGACCTACCTGACATCCTTGCTCTGGAGAAGCCTAACCCCGGTATGGGACCAAAGAAAAACTAGCGGTGAGCCTGCTTAAATTACCAATACCAGGATTTTGGACTGTTATTTACTATGGCTGAAGTAATCTGTCGTTTTTGTTTCATTTTGAATGAAATAAATGAACTGTTTGCTTTCAATAAACTGGCTGGCGGTTATTACAGAGCTACCCCAGGTTAAATTTGGTGGAGAATGCGGGCAACAGGTTACCATAATCAGGATTCAAGTCCTGGGGAAAAAAGTGTGGGAACTCCCACCCAAGATCCACTCCCCCACCAAATAAAAAATAAAAATAAATGATACGCTCATATGCACGAACACTTCAAAAGTGGTATTTTTCATCCAATTTTCGTATTTTGTGTATGAAGCTTAAATCGGGAGTAAACCCAGTTTCAAAAAACAGTTACATTACCGGCATGCTGGAAATGCTAACTTTCACATTAGTTGTGCTCTCAACCAAACTTTCAAACCATCCAATGGCTGGTGTCATAACTGATCACATGTGCAGCATTATGGCAGTTGAAGAATTATTAGAGGCCAAGATGGCAGCTTCCTTGACTGAAAACGATAGAAGGGTTTACTTCCACTTTAACTGTTAGTACATAAAAAAAAAAAAAAACAATCCTCAATAAACATAAATATGGTAATTCTCTGAAAAATCAGCATTCATTCAATTGTGCTTCCATGCAAATGTGAACATCATGTTCTGATCTTTATTGGGGAATGTTATTTTGTATATAGAGTGTTTATGTGGTGAGTTTACACTTTTCATTGAACAGAGTTTGGATAAACGGAAAGGTTATAAATGAACTGCACATTATCTGGACAGAATGCTTGGGGAGATAGTGATGTTCCTGCTTAGGAGATGTATGTTAGCTTGGGGGGGGGGGGGGGGGCTGCAAACTCTGCAGGGGCTCCAACACACACTCACTGATATTCCAACCCTTCACATATTTCCACATAAACTTCCCTCCTGGCATAAAATTTTTCCGGGTATTGTTCTCAGCTTACCACCCCAAACTGATGTTCCTCCCTCAGCTCACCTCTCTCCCTGCATGTCCTGTGAGCAGAATAGCTGTGCTCCTCCTCTGGATTCTCTCATCATATGACCCTGAAGATAGAGGAGGGGGGGATTCAGCGGGACACACAGAGCAAGTATGCAGGAGACTGGGGGAGGGGGGGGTGAGGAGACAGAAAATCAGGAGGGGCCGGCGGGGAGGAGCGCATCACGAGAGGTCTGACTAAATACAGTCTCAGCAGGGACCTGATCTACCTGTCAGCTAGCTGTGATTTGACAGGTAGATCGAAGAGGAAGCTGTCATGGGGCCCCCTACTGGCAATGCCTGAATGGGCAGGTGTGCGGCACTTACTATTGCGAGCTGTGTCGGCGGCTGCTGGTGTAACACCTGCCACACAGCTCTCATACTTCAAAGTCTTGCAGGACACGGCTGATAACGGGAACTGAGTTCCTGTTGTGGGAAAAGTACAGGAACTCCGTTCCCATGCGTTCCCGCTGGACTTGAGCCCTGACCATAATTAATTGGGTTTCACAAGTATCTGAGGCCGAAAAAAGGTTTCCTCGTTTTGTGTTCATTGGTGAGCTGCTATATCGGGTTACCGAGGTTAGGGGAGATGTGGTCAACCAGTTACTGGTTCCCCAGCCCTTCAGACATATAGTGCTCGACCTGGCCCACAATGACGCATTAGGGGGTCACCTGGGGGCTGACAAGACAGAGGCATGAATAATGGACCGGTTCTACTGGCCAGGAGTGACAGCAGAGGTGAGATGTTATTGCAGTTCATGTCCCACCTGCCAGCTGACCACACCGATGCCCCACTTGAGGAACCCATCAGTGCCGTTGCCCATTATCGAAGTACCGTTTGAGCGCATTGCGATGGATTTGGTGGGCCCTTTGGTGAAATCAGCTCGAGGCCACCAATACATCCTTGTGGTACTCAATTATGCCACCAGAACAGGCTACGTCAAAAGCAATTGCCAGGGAATTGTTTAATATATTCTCTAGGACAGGATTCCCAAAGAAGATCTTGACAGACCAGGGCACCCCATTCATGTCTCGGGTGATGGCAGATCTGTGCAAGTTGTTCCAAATCAAACGGCTGTGCACATCTGTTTATCATCCACAGACAGATGGACTGGTAGAGCGATTCAATAAAACTCTCAAGTCAATGCTTAAAAGGGTTATGCAACAAGATGGTAAAGACTGGGACTGTCTACTCTCGGCACTAATGTTTGCTATTAGGGAAGTGCCTCAGGTGTGAACAAGTTTTTCCCTGTTCGAGTTGGTGTACAGGCAAAGACCACAGGGACTGCTTGACTTGGTGAAGGAAACATGGGAAAGTGAGTCCTCTCCTCATAAGACAGTTGTAGAACATATAACTCAGATGAGAGAGAGGATTGCTAAGGTGATGCCTCTTGTCAAGGAGCACATGCAAAAAGTGCAGGAGGCACAAAGAAAGGTGTACAACCGGTCTGCCAAACTTAGACAGTTCCAGTTTGGGGATCGGGTCTCTATACTTATACCTACAGTAGAAAGTAAGTTCCTGCCCAGGGAGCAGGGGCCCTTTGAGGTCGTAGAAAAGTTTGGGGAGGTTAACTATAAGATACTCCAACCTGAGAAGAGGAAGCCCTATCAGCCATACCACGTAAATCTCCTGTAGCCTTGGAAGGACCATGAACAGGAAGTTGCTCTGGCTAAGGTTAGTTCTAAGACCCTGGTGGGGGAGAAGTCTGCCCCAGTTTCCACCTCCCTATCCAAGCAACAAACACAGCAGGTAAAGGAGTTCTTACAGAGGAATAGAGAGAAGTTTTCAGGACCTCCAGGTCTCACCAGGGTTATTGAACATGATATTGTCACGGAACCCAATGTGAAGGTCCAAGTGAAACCCTATCACATACCCGAGGCACAAAGGAAAGCAGCGTCAGAGGAAGTCTGGAAAATGCTCGAACTTGATATAATTGAGGAATCTCAGAGCGAGTGGTTGAGCCCGATTGTGTTGGTACCAAACCCCAACGGGACTCTGCGATTTTGTAATGATTTCAGAAAACTCAGTGAGGTATCGAAGTTCGATGCATACCCAATGCCAAGAGTAGATGAACTGATAGAGAGGTTGGGACCAGCCCAATACATTACCACCTTAGACTTGACCAAAGGCTACTGGCAAATACCCTTAACTAAGGAAGAACTAATTAAGGAAGAACTGAGAAAAGACTGCCTTTTCTACCCCAGATGGCCATTTCCAGTACAAAATAATGACGTATGGCCTGCATTCCACTCCAGCTACTTTCTAGAGAGCTATGGACAAAACCTTACGCCCACATCAGAAATACACTGCCGTGTATTTAGATGATATTGTCATCTTTAGTACTGACTGGGAATCCCATCTTTCCCGAGTGCAGGCAGTCTTAGACTCTCTGAAGAAAGAAAGTTCACTGTGAACCCTGAAAAGTGTGCCATTGCTATGGAAGAGACCAAGTACTTGGGGTACATTGTAGGTAGAGGGTTGGTGATGCCACAGATGAACAAAGTGGAGGCTATCCAGGCCTGGCCCCGTCCAGTCATGAAGGTTTTGGGCATTGTGGGGTACTACCGAAGGTTTGTCCCCAACTTTGCCACTATTGCTGCACCTGCAAAGCTGAAAAGGGCTTTCAGGAGCTTAAAAGAGCCTTGTGTCAGTACCCAGTACTGGTCGCTCCTGACTTCTCAAGAGAATTTGTTGTTCAAACAGATGCCTCCAGTGAAGGCTTGGGAGCTGTTCTGTCCAAAGAGGTCAATGTGGAGGAACACCCCAGCTATAGAAAATTGACAGCTGCCGAGAGAAATTATGCTGCGGTGGAGCGGGAGTGCCTGGCCATTAAGTGAGCCCTGGATTCACTATGCTATTTTCTCCTCGGTAGGAAGTTTTGCCTGGTGTCAGACCATGCCCCGTTGACCTGGATGAGACAGAATAAACACACGAATGCCAGAGTTACCAGGTGGTTTTTGACATTGCAAGAGTTCAAGTATGTAGTTGCACACACACCAGGAAAGCAACACCAGAACACTGATGCCCTTTCTAGGGTACACTGTAGGGTGTCCCACATTGCCTCGGACACCTCTGCGTTGAGTCGGGGAGGGGGGGTATGTACAGGACACTGGGAATGTGTCCTGGATGGCAGGTACATTCCCCCAATACTTGAGTCGTGGTCCCTTTAAGGAGGACAGTTGCAGAGTCTTCAAACCCTGATCACTAGAACTTTGGCACTGAAGGGGTTAAGGGGTTAAGTCCCAGGGAAGGGAGGCGAGAGAGAGAGAGAGAGAGAGAGAGAGAGAGAGAGCGCTGTGCAGCCAGTGTAAGCTCTTTGACCTATGGAGACACAGGCTGCTTGACCCCCTCTGGCTGACCTACCCCGCACCCTGGCTCTGGAGAAGCCTAACCCCGGTATGTAGCGGTGAGCCTGCTTAAATTACCAATACCAGGATTTTGGACTGTTATGTACTATGGCTGAAGTAAGCTGTCGTTTTTGTTTCGTTTTGATTAAAATAAATGAACCGTTTTTTTCAATAAACTGGCTGTCGGTTATTACAGAGCTACCCCAGGTTACTATATATATATATATATATATATATATATATATATATATATATATATATATACAGTACCTCACAAAAGTGAGAACACCCCTCACATTTCTGTAAACATTTTATTCTCTTTTCAATGTAAAGTAGTGAGGTTACAGCTTGTATATTTGCTGTCCCCTCAAAATAACTCAACACACAGCCATCAATGTCTAAACACCCCTAAGTGAAAATGTCCAAATTGCGCCCAGAGTGTCAATATTTTGTGTGGCCACCATTATTTTCCAGCACTGCCTTAACCCTCTTGGGCATGGAGGAAACCAGAGCTTCACAGGTCACCACTGGAATCTTCTTCCCCTCCTCCATGATGACATCACAGAGCTGGTGGATGTTAGAGATCTTGCGCTCCTCCACCTTCCATTTGATGATGCCTCACAGATGATCAATAGGGTTTAGGTCTGGAGACATGCTTGGCCAGTCCATCACCTTTACCCTCAGCTTCTTTAGCAAGGCAGTGGTCGTCTTGGAGGTGTATTTGGGGTGGTTATCATGTTGGAACACTGCCCTGTGGCCCAGACTCCGGAGGGATGGTATCATGCTCTGCTTCAGTATGTCACAGTACATGTTGGCATTCATGGTTCTCTCAATGATCTGTAGCTCCCCAGTGCCGGCAGCACTCATGCAGACCCAGACCATGACACTCCCACCACCATGCTTGACTGTAGGCAAGACACAATTGTCTTTGTCCTCCTCATCTGGTTGCCCCCACACACACTTGTCACCATCTGAAACAAATACGTTTATCTTGGTCTCATCAGACCACTGGACATGGTTCCAGTAATCCATGTCATTAGTCTGCTGGTCTTTAGCAAACTGTTTGCAGGCTTTCTTGTGCATCATCTTTAGAAGAGGCTTCCTTCTGGGATGACAGCCATGCAGACCAATTTGATGCGGCGTGCGGCAAATGGTCTGAGCACTGACAGGCTGACCCCCCACCCCTTCAACCTCTGCAGCAATGCTGGCAGCACTCATACGTCTATTTCCCAAAGACAACCTCTGAATATGATGCTGAGCACGTACAAACTTCTTTGGTCGACCGTGGTGAGGCCTGTTCTGAATGGAACCTGTCCTGTTAAACCTATGTATGGTCTTGGCCTTCGTGTTGCAGCTCAATTTCAGGATCTTGCAATCTTCTTATAGCCTAGGCCATCTTTATGTAGAGCAACAATTCTTTTTTTTGCAGATCCTCAGAGAGTTCCATGTTGAACTTCCAGTGACCAGTATGAGAAAGTGATAACACCAAATTTACCACACCTGCTCCCCATTCACACCTGAGACCTTGTAACACTAACAAGTTACATGACACCGGGGAGGGAAAATGGCTAATTGGGCCCAATTTGGACATTTTCACTGCGGGGTGTACTCACTTTTGTTGCCAGCGGTTATGACATTAATGGCTGTGTGTTGAGTTATTTTGAGGGGACAACAAATTTACACTGTTATACAAGCTGTACAAGCTGTACACTCACTACTTTACATTGTAGACAAGTGTCATTTCTTCAGTGTTGTCACATTTTTTTACAAAAATGTGAGGGGTGCACTCACTTTTGTGAGACACTCTGTTTGTGTGTGTGTATGTATGTATGTGTATATATATATATATATATATATATATATATATATATATATATATATATATATACAGTGCCTTGCGAAAGTATTCGGCCCCCTTAAACTTTTCAACCTTTTGCCACATTTCAGGCTTCAAACATAAAGATATAAAATTTTTATTTTTTGTGAAGAATCACCAACAAGTGGGACACAATTGTGAAGTGGAACGAAATCTATTGGATTTTTGAAACTTTTTTAACTAATAAAAAAATGAAAAGTGGGGCGTGCAAAATTATTCGGCCCCCTTGCGTTAATACTTTGTAGAGCCACCTTTTGCTGCGATTACAGCTGCATGTCGCTTGGGGTATGTCTCTATCAGTTTTGCACATCGAGAGACTGAAATTCTTGCCCATTCTTCCTTGCAAAACAGCTGGAGCTCAGTGAGGTTGGATGGAGAGCGTTTGTGAACAGCAGTTTTCAGCTCTTTCCACAGATTCTCGATTGGATTCAGGTCTGGACTTTGACTTGGCCATTCTAACACCTGGATACGTTTATCTGTGAACCATTCCTTTGTAGATTTTGCTGTATGTTTGGGATCATTGTCTTGTTGGAAGATAAATCTCCGTCCCAGTTTCAGGTCTTTTGCAGACTCCAACAGGTTTTCATCCAGAATGGTCCTGTATTTGGCTGCATCCATCTTCCCCTCAATTTTAACCATCTTCCCTGTCCCTGCTGAAGAAAAGCAGGCCCAAACCATGATGCTGCCACCACCATGTTTGACAGTGGGGATGGTGTGTTGAGGGTGATGAGCTGTGTTGCTTTTACGCCAAACATATCGTTTTGCATTGTGGGCAAAAAGTTGGATTTTGGTTTCATCTGACCAGAGCACCTTCTTCTACATGTTTGGTGTGTCTCCCAGGTGGCTTGTGGCAAACTTTAGACAAGACTTTTTATGGATATCTTTGAGAAATGGCTTTCTTCTTGCCACTCTTCCATAAAGGCCAGATTGGTGCAGTGTACGACTGATTGTTGTCCTATGGACAGACTCTCCCACCTCAGCTGTAGTTCTCTGCAGTTCATCCAGAGTGATCATGGGCCTCTTGGCTGCATCTCTGATCAGTCTTCTCCTTGTCTGAGCTGAAAGTTTAGAGGGACGGCCAGGTCTTGGTAGATTTGCAGCGGTCTGATACTCCTTCCATTTCAAAATGATCGCTTGCACAGTGCTCCTTGGGATGTTTAAAGCTTGGGAAATCTTTTTGTATCCAAATCCAAATCCGGCTTTAAACTTCTCCACAACAGTATTACGGACCTGCCTGGTGTGTTCCTTGGTCTTCATGATGCTCTCTGCGCTTTCAACAGAACCCTGAGACTATCACAGAGCAGGTGCATTTATACAGAGACTTGATTACACACAGGTGGATTCTATTTATCACCATCAGTCATTTAGGACAACATTGGATCATTCAGAGATCCTCGCTGAACTTCTGGAGTGAGTTTGCTGCACTGAAAATAAAGGGGCCGAATAATTTTGCACGCACCACTTTTCAGTTTTTTTATTTGCTAAAAAAGTTTAAAATATCCAATAGATTTCGTTCCACTTCACAATTGTGTCCCACTTGTTGGTGATCCTTTCACAAAAAAATTAAAATTTTATATCTTTATGTTTTAAGCCTGAAATGTGGCAAAAGGTTAAAAAGTTCAAGGGGGCCGAATACTTTCGCAAGGCACTGTGTATATATATATATTGTACATGGCTGGGTCCTGGAAGGATGCTATGTTTCCCCTCTGTTTGGACTGTAGGACTGCAGGCTCTTTAAGGGAACAAAAGTGGTTAACTCACCTGTCAGAGGAAATGGGTTTAAAACAAGACAGGAAGTTGTAGATGGGTATGGAGGATTGATAAGAAGATGGTCGATGGTGGTTTGTGTTTGGTTTGCAGCAACAACAACAAAAGTGGACAGCAGTGTTCTGCCTGGAAGCCTCCTGACAGGGGAAGCTACCTGCAACAGAAATCAAGGACTGTTTGATGGAGACAGCAATTCTGGACTTTGCAAGTCGGTGAGACTGAAATCTTTTTCTTTTGTTTTAGCTGCTGTAAAGCTAAAAAAGTTTAATAAACCTCCTTTTGAGTGAAAAGCCTGTGTCCTGCGATCTAGCTGGTCCCCCGAACATTACAAGTGGCGCTCGAATGCGGGCAGGACAAAGTAACCAGTGTTTTCTTGCTATATTTTTTATTTTTTTGCATTGGATGTAAACTGACATTTAAAGGGACAGTACAGTGAATTTATGTCCTGGGTTAAAGCCGCACAACTGCTGAAACAATGGAGGAGCTAATTAAACAGCTGTCCTTGGCTAATATGCAAGCGCTAACTCACCATGAGGAAGCTAATCAGCGCATAGCAACCCAGCTGGAGGTCCAAAAAAAAACGCACCACAACGAGGCGCTGGCTCTGCAGCAAGAAAATACTCACCTGTTGGTGGCCCAGTTGGCAGCCCAGCAAGTGACCCAACAAGGGGTTATGCAGGCTCAGGTGGCTGCCTTAAGAGAAGCAGTGCAGCAGCTTTCTCAGGGCCGTGAACAAGTAGCCATTGCCCCTGGCAACCAGGTGACCATAAGGGCAAGCCATTTTCTGCATAAGTTGTCCCTGAGTGATGATGTAGAGGCGTTTCTGGCTACATTTGAGAGGACGGCAGAGAGAGAAGGGTGGCCCCAGGACCAGTGGGCCGGCTTAATTGCTCCTTTCCTCACTGGAGATCCTCAAAAAGCCTATTTCGACCTACCACCAGAAGACGCTAAAGATTTTCAAAAACTAAAGGCAGAAAGACTGGCTCGGTTGGGGGTGACTACGGCTGTTCGGGCCCAGTGAGTGCACTAATGGAAGTATCGTCCAAATCGGCCACCACGGTCTCAAATGCATGACCTGGTGCAACTAGTAAAAAAAAAATGTTTGCAGCCCGAAGTGTTGTCTGGCCCCCAAATTGTGGAGCGGGTCGTGCTGAATACTTAAGGTCACTGCCAGACGATCTTCAATGGTGGGTTAGCCATGGAGACCCCAAAACTGTGAACCTCCTTGTCGAGATGGTGGAATGATATACAGTGGTGGAGGATCTGCTTGGCCCTACCAAGCGTCAAGGGCCCAGTCTGCCACAGCCTTTCCGATCGTCTGCCGCCTTTCGAAAAAGACATCCCCAGGAGCCCTGGAACCAACACCCCGGAAGGCCAAGAGTCACTCCCGTTACCCCCTCAGCGATCTGTTCCTGTTCGGAGAGGTGGGGATGTACAATGTTGGCGATGTCATGCCTGGGGCCATACCCGGGCCCACTGCCCATTGCAAGAAGAGCCCATGGAATGCAGGGTTCTTCGGAGGGGGTCTTTTTATGCCCATAAAGCGTGTACAACACATCTTGACCTTGGAGAGGGGAAATTTGAGTGTGAAGTCCAAGTGAACCACCACCCTGCCCGGGCTTTGCTGGACTCCGGAAGCATGGTAACTCTGGTTCATCCTAGAGTAATTGGGAAGATCGGTCCGGTAAGCGAAATTTTACGGGTTGTGTGCATTCATGGGGACACTAGAGAGTACCCTCTCATCTCGGTGTCCATCTCCACAGCATGTGGCACTGGTACTCAAGAGGTGGGGGTGGTAAAGAACTTGGTACATGATGTTATTATAGGACGAGACTGTCCGTTATTTGCAAAACTGTGGGGACAAGGAGAACTACCTGAATGGTCCAGAGACTGGGGAGAAACTAGTCCCTCTGTTCCTGCTGTTGAGGGTGATAACCCTGAGATGCCACATGTTCTGAATATGGATCCAGTTGATAAAAATGCCAATGATTTGGTTAATGGTGATGAAAGTAGTGCTAATACTGTTAAGGATGTCAAAATGTGTGGTTCACAGACCTACCTGAACACTTTGGGGGGGAGGGGGGAACCTTCCCCACTTCAGGTAATGCTGGGGGAAGAGGATGAGGAAGTGGCCTCTACCCCTGCCTTGCCAGATTTGGGTGTTCCCCAGGGGGCATTTGGTACTGCCCAGATGCAGGACCCCACTTTGGCCTGGGCACGGGAACAGGTTGTAGTAATAAATGGGGATCCCCAAGAGCCAGGTGCGAATGAGCGGTGGCCACACTTTGCAATATGTAATGAATTGCTTTATCGGGTTACCAAAGTGAGAGAAAATGTGGTAGAACAATTATTGGTACCCCAACAGTATAGACGCAAGGTCCTGGCCGATGATGATGTTTTAGGGGGACATCTGGGAGTTGAAAAGACGGAGGCAAGGATCCCCGACTGGTTTTACTGGCCAGGCCTGAAAGCAGAGGTAAGGAGATACTGTGCCTCTTGTCCCACCTGTCAGTTGACAGCTCCGGCGACCCACTTCCGGAGCCCGTTGGGCCCTCTGACCATAATTGAGGTCCCATTTCGAGAGGATAGCCATGGATATAGTGGGTCCCTTGGTAAAGTCGGCTCGAGGTTACTCTTGCATACTGGTGATCCTCGACTATGCCACTCGATATCCTGTGGAGCTACCCCTGCGGAATACCTCCTCTAAGGCTATTGCCCGGGAACTATTCCAGTTGTTTACACGGACAGGTTTTCCCAAGGAAATACTCACAGACCAGGGCACCCTGTTTATGTCGAAGGTTATGGCTGATGTATGCAAACTGTTCCGGATTAAACAGCTGTGCACATCGGTCTACCATCCCCCAAACAGATGGATTGGTAGAACGTTTTAATAAGACCCTTAAGTCTATGCTCAAGAGAGTGGTACAATGGGATGGGAAAGACTGGGACTGCCTGTTACCAGCTCTCCTGTTTGCTATCCGGGAAGTGCCCCAGGCCTCCACTGGGTTTTCGTCCTTTGAATTGGTATATGGGCGGAGACCTCGCAGACTACTGGACTTTGTTAAAGAAAAATGGGAAAGTAAACCAATTCAGCATAAGAGTGTTCTTGAATATGTCTCCCAAATGCAGGAAAGGATCCGAACTGTGATGCCACTAGTTAAGGAACATTTACAAAAATCCCAGGAGGCTCAACGACGGGTCTATAATAGGGCTGCCAAAATTAGGAACTTCCAAGTGGGGGATCGAGTAGCAGTGTTGATTCCCACTGTGGAAAGTAAATTCTTGGCCAGGTGGCAAGGCTCTTTTGAGGTTGTAGAAAAAGTGGGAGAGGTAAATTATAGAGTCCACCAGCCAGGCAAGAGGAAACCCTATCAGATATATCATGTAAACTTGTTAAAGCCCTGGACAGACAGGGAACTAGTGAGCTCCCTGGCTAGTGCAAAACTTGAGCCTTGAGTTGGGGTGGAGAGTGTCCAAGTAGCAAATACCCTGTCTAAAACCCAAAGTCAGCAGGCAAAGAGTTCTTGCAGAGAAATAAAGAAAAATGTTCAGACTTGCCAGGGCTCACTAGTGTCATAGAGCATGATATTGTCACAGAACCAGGAGTCAGTTTTTGTCCGGCCCTACCGCATCCCCGAGGCTCAAAGTAAGGCAGTTTCCGAGGAAGTGAAGAAGATGTTGGACCTGGAAATTATTGAAGAAGCGCAGAGTGAGTGGTCGAGCCCGATTGTGTTGGTACTGAAGCCCGGGACTCTGCGATTTAATGATTTCCGGAAACTTAATGAAGTTTCACGGTTTGATGCCTACCCCATGCCCCAGGTAGAGGAGCTTATTGAGAGACGAGGTCCAGTCAGGTATATCACTACGTTAGACCTTACCAAGGGGTATTGGCAAATCCCGTTGACTAAGGCTGCTAGAGAGAAAACTGCTTTTTCTACCCCAGAGGGGAGTTTTCAGTACAAAAGAATGCCTTTTGGATTGCAAACTGCTCCAGCCACATCCCAGAGAGCAATGGATAGGATTTTACGACCTCACTGGGAGTATGCCTCAGTGTACTTGGACGATATAGTCATTTTTAGCAAAGACTGGGAATCACATTTGCCCAAAGTTCAGGCAGTGCTGGACTCTCTTTGGAAGGAGGGTTTTACAATAAACCCTGAAAAATATGCTTTGGGAATGGAGGAGGTGAAATACCTGGGCTATATCGTGGGTAGAGGGGTAGTGAAACCTCAGGTCAACAAGAGGCTATACAAAATTGCAGGTACGTGCATTCCTGGGCATGGTGGGATACTAGAGGAGGTTTGTACCCAACTTTGCCACGTTGGCGGCTCCGTTGACCGATCTGACTAAGGGTCGGAAATCGGTCATGGTGGAGTGGAATGCAGCTGCTGAGAAGGCTTTTTTGGAGCTCAAGTCGGCACTGTGCCAACACCCCGTCCTGGTAGCACACAATTTTTTCAAAAGAGTTTGTTGTCCAGACTGATGCTTCCGATGCAGGATTGGGAGCGGTGTTGTCACAGGTTATTCATGGTAAGGAACAACCAGCATGAAGTTGACACCATCGGAGAAAAACTACGCTATGATTGAACGAGAGTGTCTGGCCATTAAGTGGGCTCTGGAAACCCTCAGATATTACCTTTTGGGGAGGAAGTTTAGGCTGCTTTCTGATCATGCCCCTTTAACATGGCTGAGACAAGGAAAAGGGACTAATGCCAGGGTTACTCGGTGGTTCCGGGCACTCCTGGATAGTGATGGACGAACTTCCGACGGGACGTTTCGCGAACGCGAAACGCGAACGGACACAAACGTTCGCGAAAACGACCGTTCGCCGCGGGCTCCATTGACTTCAATGGGAGGCGAATTTCGCAAACCTTTAGGTCGAATTTGCGGCCACGGGGTAATTATTAGGGGGTAGCACGTAGTCCCACCACCTGGACAATAGCATAATACATGTATGAGGTGAATTTGGGATCGATAACTACAAGCATTTTTTTTTTATTTGGGAAATTGTTCTGACAATTCAGGACTATGGAGCTAATGAAGGCAATGGAGGAGAGGGAAGGTCAGGGACCAGGGTAGGCAAACAAGAGGGTGCAGGAGATACAGAGCACTGACAGCAGCACCGTAATACAGAGCACTGACATCAGCACCGTGACATACAGCGCTGACAGCAGCTCCGTGACATACAGCGCTGACAGCAGCTCCGTGACATACAGCGCTGACAGCAGCTCCGTGACATACAGCGCTGACAGCAGCTCCGTGACATACAGCGCTGACAGCAGCTCCGTGACATACAGCGCTGACAGCAGCACCGTGACATACAGCGCTGACAGCAGCTCCGTGACATACAGCGCTGACAGCAGCTCCGTGACATACAGCGCTGACAGCAGCTCCGTGACATACAGCACTGACAGCAGCTCCGTGACATACAGCGCTGACAGCAGCTCCGTGACATACAGCGCTGACAGCAGCACCGTGACATACAGCGCTGACAGCAGCTCCGTGACATACAGCGCTGACAGCAGCTCCGTGACATACAGCGCTGACAGCAGCTCCGTGACATACAGCGCTGACAGCAGCTCCGTGACATACAGCGCTGACAGCAGCTCCGTGACATACAGCGCTGACAGCAGCACCGTGACATACAGCGCTGACAGCAGCTCCGTGACATACAGCGCTGACAGCAGCTCCGTGACATACAGCGCTGACAGCAGCTCCGTGACATACAGCACTGACAGCAGCTCCGTGACATACAGCGCTGACAGCAGCTCCGTGACATACAGCGCTGACAGCAGCACCGTGACATACAGCGCTGACAGCAGCTCCGTGACATACAGCGCTGACAGCAGCTCCGTGACATACAGCGCTGACAGCAGCTCCGTGACATACAGCGCTGACAGCAGCTCCGTGACATACAGCGCTGACAGCAGCTCCGTGACATACAGCGCTGACAGCAGCTCCGTGACATACAGCGCTGACAGCAGCACCGTGACATACAGCGCTGACAGCAGCTCCGTGACATACAGCGCTGACAGCAGCTCCGTGACATACAGCGCTGACAGCAGCTCCGTGACATACAGCGCTGACAGCAGCTCCGTGACATACAGCGCTGACAGCAGCTCCGTGACATACAGCGCTGACAGCAGCTCCGTGACATACAGCGCTGACAGCAGCTCCGTGACATACAGCGCTGACAGCAGCTCCGTGACATACAGCGCTGACAGCAGCTCCGTGACATACAGCGCTGACAGCAGCTCCGTGACATACAGCGCTGACAGCAGCTCCGTGACATACAGCGCTGACAGCAGCTCCGTGACATACAGCGCTGACAGCAGCTCCGTGACATACAGCGCTGACAGCAGCACCGTAAGCAGCCCCAGGAGGAAGTCAGCACAGCACAGGGATGGTGTGATCCCCTCATAATAAGAACCCCCAGGAGGAAGTCAGCACAGCACAGGGATGGTGGGAGCCCCTCATAATAAGAACACCCAGGAGGAAGTCAGCACAGCACAGGGATGGTGGGAACCCCTCATAATAAGCAGCCCCAGTAGAAATATGACACCGCTCAACCTCTTCAAAGAGGAGGGTAGGGGCATATAGTACGGTGTGCTTTTTTGGGTCAGGGAAGTGAGCCAAATGAATTAAGAAGGTCTGTGTGCTTGATTCCAAAAATTGTTTATAGACATATACATGGTCTACTGATCACATGTGTTGAATTCCTCCGAGATCCATGCCTCATTCATTTTTAGAAATGTGAGGTAGTTAACACTGTGGTGAGCTAGGCGAGTACGCTTATCGGTCACAATCCCCCCTGCTGCGCTGAACGTCCTTTCGGACAGGACACTGGATGAGGGGCAAGCCAACAGTTCGATTGCAAATTGGGCAAGCTCTGGCCAGAGGTCAAGCCTGCCCACCCAGTAGTCTAGGGGTTCATCACTCCTCAGAGCGTCCACATCGGCCGTTAACCCAATGTAGTCGGACACCTGACGGTCTAGGCGTTCCCTGATGCTGGATCCGGATGACACCTGTCGATGGGTCGGCTGAAAGAATGACCTCATATCCGAAGTCACCAACACATCTTCAAACCGGCCTCTTCTTGCAGGCGCTGTTGGATTGGTACCCGCAAATCCTTCTCTGGGAGTGGGAATTGCTCCTCTGCCAGCGCACGCAAAAGCAGAATGCAGCATTTCTCGAAGCAAGGCCTGGAAGTGCTGCATTCTGACAGCCCTCTGCGACGGCGGTAACATTTCCGCCATTTTGTGTTTGTACCGGGGGTCTAAGTACGTTGCCACCCAGTACTGGTCCTTGACCCTCATGCTTTTTATACGGGGGTCCCTATTAAAACACTGGAGCATGAAGGCCCCCATTTGCACTAAAGTGGAAGCGGTGTGGTGGCCTGGCTCCTGCTCATCATCCAGGATAATGTCGTCCTCTTCATTCTCCTCTCCCCATCCTCGCACAACAGGGATCCCAGAAAGGTTTAAAGCATGCTCTTCTTGCTCCTGCTCATCCGCCCCGGCACCATCCTCCTCTGACTCCTCATCAGACTCCTGTTGTTGACTTGTCTCAGATAGAGTAGCCCCCCCTGGGAATTCATCCAGCATTGCGACTTCCTCATCTTCCCGCTCCTGCTCCTCCACAGCCTGATCAATGACACGACGCAATGCACGCTCCAGAAAGAAGGCATAAGGTACCATGTCACTGATGGCGCCATGGCTGCGACTGACCAGTTTGGTGATCTCCTCAAATGGCCGCAGAAGTCTGCATGTGTCGCGCATGAGCAGCCACTGGCGCGGTGAAAAAAAACCCAGCTCCCCAGAACCGTTTCTTTCGCAGAGTTCATACAGGTAGACGTTAACTGCACGTTTCTGCTGGAGCAGCCTATCAAGCATATAGAAGGTTGAGTTCCATCGCGTCGGGCAATCGCAAATAAGACGTCTGACCGGCAGATGGTGTCGCCGCTGAATGTCAGCAAGGCGAGCCATGGCCGTGTAAGATCTTCTGAAATGGGCCGAGATTTTCCTTGCCTGCCGCAAGATGTCCTGGACCCCAGGGTATTTGACAAGGAATCGCTGCACGACCAAGTTTAAGACGTGTGCCATGCACGGCACGTGCGTGATTTTGCCCTGTTTCAATGCGCTAAGCAGATTGGCACCGTTGTCACACACCACTTTACCAACTGTCAAATTGAGCGGTGTTAGCCACTCATCTGCCTGTGAACGCAAAGCTGAAAGGAGTGCCGGGCCAGTGTGGCTCTTTGCTTCCAGGCACAACAGACGCAGCACGGCATGGCAACGTCTCACCTGGCATGTGGAATAGGTTCTGGGGAGCTTGGGCGGTGCAGTGGAAGAGACGCTAGCAGCGGAAAAGGAGGAGGCAGCTGAGGAGGAGAGGGAGGAGGATGGAGTAGGAGGAGGAGAAGAAGAGTCAGGCCTGCATGCAATCCGTGGCGGTAAAACCAAATCTACACGGGTGCCACGGGTTACATGCTTGACGGCCGTCAGAAGGTTCACCCAGTGGGCAGTAAAACTGATATACCTTCCCTGCCCGTGTTTGCTAGACCACGTGTCTGTGGTCAGATGTATCTTGGCACCGACACTGTGTGCCAGAGATACATTCACTTGCCGCTGAACATGGCCATATAGCTCTGGGATGCCCTTCTCTGAGAAATACTTCCTTCCTGGGACCTTCCATTGTGGTGTTCCAATGGCCACAAATTTGCGAAAGGCCTCCGAGTCCACCAGTTTATATGGCAGTAGTTGGCGGGCTATGAGTTCTGACAAGCCAGCCGCCAACCGTTGGGCAAGAGGGTTATCCGGCGTCATCATTTTTTTACGCTCAAACATTAGGCCCACGGAAGCCTGCCTTTTTGCAGAAAAATGTGAGCTTGGCGTGATGGAAGGTGGAGTGGAGGACAATTGTGAGGAGAGAGGAGAAGGAGAAGTAGAAGACGAGGCTGGACGGTGAGAGCCTGCAGTGTGGCTTTGTGTGTTCCGTTGCTCCCACTGGGCTCGGTGATGGCTGCTCATGTGCCTTCTTAAGGCGGTCGTCCCTAGGTGAGTATTGGGCTTACCGCGACTAACGCGTTGACTGCAAAGATTGCAGATGGCAACGCTATTGTCAGCAGCGGACACGTTAAAAAAAGCCCACACTGCGGAGCCATGTGCCGGTGTCCTGGGAGCGCCAGATGTGACCGTACATGGTCGATGACTCGCTCCTGATACATTTGCAGTCTGCTTTGTCCCTGCTGTGCAATGTAAGTCATTGCTGCTTCTCCTCCCTATCTGCTGGTCCATATCTCCCTCTGAACTCCCCTCCTCTTCCTCTCTTGTGGGCACCCACGTGACATCACTAGACACGTCATCATCAACGTCACCTTCCCCACCGCTATAAGTAGAGTAGGCAGCAACACCGGGGACCAACCTCCTCCTTGGGCTGATCTGGGTACTGGCGTCAGACTGCTGAGTAGCGCTTGTTGCTACCTCCTCTTCCTGATCCAATACCAAGAGTGGCTGCGCATCAGAAATGTCCTCTTGATATGGATCGGAAAATAATTCCAGTGACTCAAGCGGAAGGTATGTGGTGGTGGTGGTGGTGGTCGTGTTGTTGGTGGTAGTGTCTTTGGGGGTGCACATAGCAGAGAGTGAAGAAGAGGGTGCAGATCGAGAGGATGAGGAGGGTGCAGAAGAGTAAGGCTGAGCGAGCCACTCAACCAAGTCTGGTGCATCCTTTAAAGTAATTGAACGCACCTTCTGCAACTTCCCACTTTGGCTCAAGCCTGTTGCTCCTGCCCTACCCCTACCACCCCTGCGGAAGGGCCTGCCTCTTCCTCTGCATGTCATTTTTTAAATGACCCTGTGACAAAACTCTTAGTCCCTATACCGCTGAAGGACTGCTGCAGTATAGGTGAGCGGTCAGCAGTGGTGCACGTCAACCCTATCTATTGTGGACCTATAGCGGTCCTTACAGAACAGCAGACTGTACCGCACTCAAGCCTATGTACCGTAGCACCCTATACCAAGTTACCAGTCCTTATAAGAACTTTTGTGGACCAAGCAGGTTGTGTATTAGTGTTTAGCAGACTGTACGTCAGTCCCTATACCGCTGAAGGACTGCTGCAGTATAGGGCAGCGGTCAGCAGTGGTGCACGTCAACCCTATCTATTGTGGACCGATAGCGGTCCTTACAGAACAGCAGACTGTACCGCACTCAAGCCTATGTACCGTAGCACCCTATACCAAGTTACCAGTCCTTATAAGAACTTTTGTGGACCAAGCAGGTTGTGTATTAGTGTTTAGCAGACTGTACGTCAGTCCCTATACCGCTGAAGGACTGCTGCAGTATAGGGCAGCGGTCAGCAGTGGTGCACGTCAACCCTATCTATTGTGGACCGATAGCGGTCCTTACAGAACAGCAGACTGTACCGCACTCAAGCCTATGTACCGTAGCACCCTATACCAAGTTACCAGTCCTTATAAGAACTTTTGTGGAACAAGCAGGTTGTGTGTTAGTGATTAGCAGACTGTACGTCAGTCCCTATACCAATGAAGGACTGCTGCAGTATAGGGCAGCGGTCAGCAGTAGTGCACGGCAACCCTATGTATTGTGGACCGATAGCGGTCCTTACAGAACAGCAGACTGTACCGCACTCAAGCCTATGTACCGTAGCACCCTATACCAAGTTACCAGTCCTTATAAGAACTTTTGTGGACCAAGCAGGTTGTGTATTAGTGTTTAGCAGACTGTACGTCAGTCCCTATACCGCTGAAGGACTGCTGCAGTATAGGGCAGCGGTCAGCAGTGGTGCACGTCAACCCTATGTATTGTGGACCGATAGCGGTCCTTACAGAACAGCAGACTGTAACGCACTCAGGCCTATGTACCGTAGCACCCTATACCAAGTTACCAGTCCTTATAAGAACTTTTGTGGACCAAGCAGGTTGTGTGTTAGTGATTAGCAGACTGTACGTCAGTCCCTATACCAATGAAGGACTGCTGCAGTATAGGGCAGCGGTCAGCAGTAGTGCACGGCAACCCTATGTATTGTGGACCGATAGCGGTCCTTACAGAACAGCAGACTGTAACGCACTCAGGCCTATGTACCGTAGCACCCTATACCAAGTTACCAGTCCTTATAAAAACTTTTGTGGACCAAGCAGGTTGTGTGTTAGTGTTTAGCAGACTGTGCGTCAGTCCCTATACCGCTGAAGGACTGCTGCAGTATAGGGCAGCGGTCAGCAGTGGTGCACGTCAACCCTATCTATTGTGGACCGATAGCGGTCCTTACAGAACAGCAGACTGTACCGCACTCAAGCCTATGTACCGTAGCACCCTATACCAAGTTACCAGTCCTTATAAGAACTTTTGTGGACCAAGCAGGTTGTGTATTAGTGTTTAGCAGACTGTACGTCAGTCCCTATACCGCTGAAGGACTGCTGCAGTATAGGGCAGCGGTCAGCAGTGGTGCACGTCAACCCTATGTATTGTGGACCGATAGCGGTCCTTACAGAACAGCAGACTGTAACGCACTCAGGCCTATGTACCGTAGCACCCTATACCAAGTTACCAGTCCTTATAAGAACTTTTGTGGACCAAGCAGGTTGTGTGTTAGTGATTAGCAGACTGTACGTCAGTCCCTATACCAATGAAGGACTGCTGCAGTATAGGGCAGCGGTCAGCAGTAGTGCACGGCAACCCTATGTATTGTGGACCGATAGCGGTCCTTACAGAACAGCAGACTGTACTGCACTCAGGCCTATGTACCGTAGCACCCTATACCAAGTTACCAGTCCTTATAAAAACTTTTGTGGACCAAGCAGGTTGTGTGTTAGTGTTTAGCAGACTGTGCGTCAGTCCCTATACCGCTGAAGGACTGCTGCAGTATAGGGCAGCGGTCAGCAGTAGTGCACGGCAACCCTATGTATTGTGGACCGATAGCGGTCCTTACAGAACAGCAGACTGTAACGCACTCAGGCCTATGTACCGTAGCACCCTATACCAAGTTACCAGTCCTTATAAGAACTTTTGTGGACCAAGCAGGTTGTGTGTTAGTGATTAGCAGACTGTACGTCAGTCCCTATACCAATGAAGGACTGCTGCAGTATAGGGCAGCGGTCAGCAGTAGTGCACGGCAACCCTATGTATTGTGGACCGATAGCGGTCCTTACAGAACAGCAGACTGTACCGCACCCAAGCCTATGTACCGTAGCACCCTAGACAGACCAAGTTACCAGTCCTGATAAAGAGCTTTGTGGAACAAGTGAGTTGTGAATGATTAGCAGACTGCAGCAGAAGGGCAGCAGTCAAGTATAATATTCTTTCTATATTTGGAAGAAAGAATATTATACGTGTACAAGCCTATTACCGTACCACTGATACCAGTCCTGAAAAGAACCTTTGTGGAACTAATAGTAACAGCAAGTCTTTAAAATTATCCTCACTGCCTGACACACTGCTTCCTGCCTGTCCCTATACAAATTGGCAAAAAAGAGTAGGCTGGAACGATTAGCTGGAACAGCTCTTTTGTGGACCTGATAGTAACAGCTAATGATGATGATGATGATGATGATGAAGAAAGACTAATCTGGCTGAGCTGTCCCTAAAATAGCAGCATACAGCGCTCTGTCCCTTTATCTAAACTGACAAAAGAAACTCAGGCTGCTGACCTAACACCTATACCAGTCCTGAAAAGAACTTTTGTGTACCAAATAGCTAGCGTTTTCTCTGTCCCTACTCCACACAGGATCCTTTCCCTACAGTGACAGAAGAAAGAATGTAAAATGGCCACCGGATCGGGTGTATTTATAGGTTAGGGGGAATGTCCAAGTGTCCATGAGCTGTCATGTCTCAATTGGTTGTCCTGTAACACATGATAAACGTGTCACGAAAGGTTAAAGTTCTTGTATACATTAAACACGTAAGTCCGCCGGGGCGAACGACGGAAAAAGGCGTTCGAACCCGCGGACGGCGAAAGTCGGAAATTCGCCGCGAAACGACCGCCGGGCGAACCGTTCGGCCATCACTACTCCTGGAATTTAAATTTTGTAGTGGAGCATAGGCCTGGGAGACTGCATCAAAATGCAGATGCCCTCTCCCGAGTCCATTGCTTGAGCTCCACTGTTGCCTCCACCTCCTTGGCGTTGGGGCACGGGGGGGGGGGGGGGGATATGTACAGGGCGCCGTGGCTGGGTCCTGGAAGGACGCTATGTTTCCCCTCTGTTTGGACTGTGGTCCCCTTTAAGGGAACAAAAGTGGTTAACTCACCTGTCAGAGGAAGTGGGTTTAAAACAAGACAGGAAGTTGTAGATAGGTATGGAGGAGTGTAGAGGAGATGGTGGTTTGCGTTTGGTTTGCAGCAACAAAAGTGGACATCAGTGTCCTGCCTGGAAGCCTCCTGGTAGGGGAAGCTACCTGCAACAGAAATCAAGGACTGTTTGATTGAGACAGAAATTCTGGACTTTGCAAGTCGGTGAGACTGAAATCTTTTTCTTTTGTTTTTGCTGCTGTAAAGCTATTTAAGTTTAATAAACCTCCTTTTGAGTGAAAAGCCTGTGTCCTGCGATCTAGCTGGTCCCCCGAACATTACAATATATATATATATATATATATATATATATATATATATATATATATATATATATATATATATATATATATATATATATATATATATATATATATATATAATGTGTGTATATAAATTCACTGTTTCACAGTATCAATTAACCCCTTATAGTAGCGATTATCTGCATTTTTTTGTACTATAAAGGGCTAATTTATTTTTATTTTTTTAACCTCATGATGACAGCTGATACAAAAGAAAATCCTCCTGCTACTAAACATCTTAGGCCTGGTTCACACCTATGCATTTTTTGGCGCTTTTTGCAGAAACACACTACAGTTGATTTGACATGGTTTCCTATGGGACACGTTCACGGCTATGCTTTTTTCAGCCACTGCGTATTTGGAAAGTGTCCAGGACTTTATTCAACGCAAAACTGTGTTTTTTTTTTTTTTTTGGTTCAATAGAGAAGCTCCAGAAAAGCATGTAATGTGTTTTTGCAGCAATTTGCATTTTTTAATCTGCCCAACAACAAACTGTCCAAAATCAAAGCATAACGAGTGCAAATCGCAGCAAAATCGCAACTGCAAAAAATGCAAACCGCACAGTAAAAAGCACCTCAGAAATGAATCAAAAGCAAAGTGCATAGGTGTGAACCGAGCCTTATGCTGGCCATACGCGTATCAATTTTCAAACAAGAGTATTCATACGAAAAATCTTTATACATTCTGCTTTTCCCATCGCTGTGGTCGAAAACGAACTTTGATTTGACCACATTAATGATTAGAAAATCAACAACGTTCTTAAAATGAATTTTTATTTTATTTTTTTGAAGGAAGACATTGTTTTTGTATGGCCAGCATATAGTATGTTACAGTTCTGTCTGAAAATTAGTTTTTTACATTTTTTATTTCAAGGGAAAAAAATAATTAATCTCCGAGTCTGATGATATTTACCAGATTTACCCTTTAATAGTATATACAGTATACATGTACAGATATTGGCAGCGCTATGAACTCTGATAATATAATAAAATGCCACAGAAATAGTCATGCAGTGCAATTAAATCAATACAGAAAAATACATAATATATTGGAGCTAAAAATCCATGAGATTGTCCATAATAGGTTAAATTCCTGCTTGCGGGATGTTAGACTGTCACCAACACCACCACACGTGAAGAACCAGGGGGGTACTCCCATCCCCCTTTAAATTAAACTCTTACTGGATCTAACAGGGTTATAGGCAGAAAAACACACTGTTTTAATATCGTTATATCCAATCTCCCAGGACAAACTGCATCAGAGGGTTGCATCACCGATGGTCGTCGTAAAGCCACACTCTGATGCGTTTCGTCATCAACTACATCATCTGAGGGCGTGGCTTTACGGAGAGACGACCCATCTTATATACCACTACTAAACCAAGGCAATTTAAAGAGGAAGTAAACCCTGATGAGTTTCCTTCCTCTTTCATTCCCTGCAAAGGTAAAGCATAATGGACTACTATGCATCGCATCGCATTGCATCGCGTAGTAGCCCATTATGTGTCACTTACCTATGCGAACTGCTGGGAGTGTCAGTAAAACGTTATGACACCTCCAAATCAGTTCGCATATCGCAGTGCGATCTGCAAACTCGCACAGGAATTGGATCGCATGGTGTGAACATCCATGCGATCCGATGCTGCTGCGGACCAAAAAAAGGGTCCTGTACCAGTTTGGGCCGGATGCGATGCAAATTCAGCCATACTATCTGTATGGCTGAAATCGCATCGCACAGAGATCAGATGTGATTTGCACTACAGTGTGGTGTGAATCACATCCGATCTCGTACACCGCAGCAGTGTGAACCCAGCCTTATTAAGGTTTTATATAGCGCTAACAGTTTGCTCAGCGCTTTACAACATGAGGGCAGACATTACAGTTACATTACAATTTGGTACAAGAGGAATCGGAGGGCCCTGCTCGTTAGAGCTTACATACATTCCCATAGCCACACTCCTAAACCTTGTGGTTATAACCCCTGTCATTTTTTTTTTTTTTGCCATCTGTGTCCCATTTGCAGAGATTTCCCACCACTTCCTGTCCCATAGCCAAACAGGAAGTGCGGGGGAGGGAAGTCCCTGCCAATTAAGGGAATTCCTTGGGGACCCCCAGATCACCAGAACTAGTGTCCCCATTGGAAGATTTCCCCTCTATTACTTTTCCGAGGACAACCCAACATTTGGGATTTTCCTTTACTTTCAATGATAATGGTAAACAGTCATGTTGGCCACAGAAGGGGTCATCTTCAAACTGTTCCCACAAAGTTGGAAACATGAAATTGTCCAAAATATCTTGGAATGCTGACTCCTTAGGCCAGTGATTCTCAACCCTAGGGTTCCTCCAGAGGTTGTAGGGGTTCCTTCAGCATTGGGCAATTTCTGCCTCTCTGATAAGTTCCCACTCACACCATTGATCTTTTTAGCAATCTGTAAGGAGGTAATTCTTCCCAATGACCACAAGTGTAAGGACCATTCTTCCCACTGACCATCACACTAATGTATCATGAGTTGTAGAGTTCTCATTTTTAGAAGGGGTTCCCCCGAGACCAGAGAACTATCTCAAGGGTTCCTCTGTGTTGAAAAGTTTGAGAAAGACTGCCTTAGGCACTCCCTTCACTGGAACTAAGGGGCCAAGCCCAACCCTTGAGAACCAACCCCCACACCATAATCCCCCCCCCTCCACCAAATGATTTGGACCAGTGCATAAAGTAAGGTCGATAAAGACATGGATGAGCGAGTTTGGGGTGGAGGAACTTGACTGGCCTGTACAGAGTCCTTACCTCAACCCGATAGAACACCTTTTGAGATGAATGGTCAAACATTCCCATAGACCAGTGTTTCTCAAATCCAGTCCTCAGGCCCCCCCAACAGGTCATGTTTTCAGGATTTCCCTCAGATGAAACGGCTGTGGTAATTGCTAAGGCAGTGAAACTGATCAAATCACCTGTGAAAAATAATGGAAAACCTGAAAACATGACCTGTTGGGGGGGCCTGAGGACTGGATTTGAGAAGCACTGCCATAGACCAAGGATATGCAATTAGCGGACCTCCAGATGTTGCAAAACTACAACTCCCATCATGCCTCTGGGTGTCATGCTTGTGGCTGTCAGAGTCTTGCTATGCCTCATGGTACTTGTAGTTTTGCAACAGCTGGAGGTCCGCTAATTGCATATCCCTGGCCTAGACACACTCCTAAACCTTGTGGACGCCCTCCCCGGAAGAGTTGAAGTTGTTATAGCTGCAAAGGTTGGGCCAACTCAATACTGAACCCTCCGGACTTATCTACACAGTCGGACTTTCCGTCAGCAAATGTGCGATCGGAGCTTGTTGTCGGAAATTCCTCACCGCGTGTAGGCTCCATCGGAAATTTCCGTCGCAATAAAAAAAAATTGTGATCTGGCGCTCAAATCCAGTTTTGCGGAAAAATTTCTCGATCGCGTGTACACAATTTCCGACGCACAGCGCGCATGCTCAGGAATCGAGCAGAAGAGCCGCACCGGCCCTTTGAACTTCATTTTTCTCTGGCTCGTCGTACGTGTTGTACGTCACCGCGTTCTTGACGTTTGGAAATTTCCACGACTTTGCGCAACCGCGTGTATGCAAGACAACATCCGTCCTGAAAAAAATCCCATGGAGTTTGTTGTCGGAATGTGCGATGGCGTGTATGCGGCATAAGACTGGGATACCAGTAAAGTTCATATGTGTGTGTGTGTGTGTTAAAGCAGGCGTCCCAATACTTTTGGTAATATAGCGTATGTTCAAAGGTCACTTTCTGTAGCCAGAGAATGAATGTAGAGGAGGATGATTGGATCCCGCCGCCCCGCGTGTCG
Source organism: Lithobates pipiens (assembly GCF_037356315.1). NCBI lineage: Eukaryota > Metazoa > Chordata > Amphibia > Anura > Ranidae > Lithobates > Lithobates pipiens. The sequence goes on from NW_027507825.1 coordinate 17,196,678, forward strand.
CCTTGCCCCTGGCCGCTGCCAGACATCCTTTGCGGAGGGAGTTGGCGGCTTCTCCCTCCCGGTCATATGGTTGTCATTAGCGAAGCTTTGTAATACGTTTTACTGATGTGGAAAAGAACCTTCTGTAGTCGCATTCAGTCACATTGCAAACAGGCAACACCCGCCCAGACTTCATCCCCAATCCACAGGGGCTCCGGCCTGCAGCGCTCTGTAATCCAGACAATGTGTTCATTCCATTTATACTCCTCTCCCAGAATGAAAACACGGCCTCTTATACCGAACCAGGCCTTCCGGAGAGACCTACAGATCTCTATGGCAACTCTATAACGCCCCGTACACGCGGGCGGAAATTCTGACGGAAAAAGTCCGATCGGATTATGTTGTCGGAAAATCCGATCGTGCGTCCATCGGACTTTTTCTGTCGGGATTTCCCACGGAAAAAAGTTTAAGAGCTGGATCTAAAATTTTCCGACGACAAAAATCCGATCGGACTTTTTTTCCGATCGCATGTAGAGAATCCCGACGCACAAAGTGCCACGCACGCTCAGAAATAATTTTGGAGACGAACGCTATTGGCTACTGGCCCTCTACGTAGTCCCGTCGTACGTTTTTTATACGTCGCCTCGTTCCGAACGATTGGATTTGTCAACAACTTTGTGTGTATGCAAGACAAGTTTTGGCCAAAATCCGTAGGAGAAAATCCGACTGATTTTATGGTCAGAATGTCGTACACGCTTGCTCCCACTGACACCAATATGGGGCACTATTATTCCGACTGACACCAATGATGGGGCACTATTCTTCCCACTGATACCAATGATGGGGCACTATTCTTCCCACTGACACCAATGATGGGGCGCTATTCTTCCCACTGATACCAATGATGGGGCACTATTCTTCCCACTGATACCAATGATGGGGCACTATTCTTCCCACTGATACCAATGATGGGGCGCTATTCTTCCCACTGATACCAATGATGGGGCACTATTCTTCCCACTGATACCAATGATGGGGCACTATTCTTCCCACTGATACCAATGATGGGGCACTATTCTTCCCACTGATACCAATGATGGGGCACTATTCTTCCCACTGACACCAATGATGGGGCACTATTCTTCCCACTGATACCAATGATGGGGCACTATTCTTCCCACTGATACCAATGATGGGGCACTATTCTTCCCACTGATACCAATGATGGGGCACTATTCTTCCCACTGATACCAATGATGGGGCACTAGTCCTCCCACCGATACCAATGATGGGGCACTATTCTTCCCACCGATACCAATGATGGGGCACTATTCTTCCCACCGATACCAATGATGGGGCACTATTCTTCCCACTGACACCAATGATGGGGCGCTATTCTTCCCACTGATACCAATGATGGGGCACTATTCTTCCCACTGATACCAATGATGGGGCACTATTCTTCCCACTGATACCAATGATGGGGCACTATTCTTCCCACTGATACCAATGATGGGGCACTATTCTTCCCACTGATACCAATGATGGGGCACTATTCTTCCCACCGATACCAATGATGGGGCACTATTCTTCCCACTGATACCAATGATGGGGCACTATTCTTCCCACTGATACCAATGATGGGGCACTATTCTTGCCACTGACACCAATGATGGGGCACTATTCTTGCCACTGACACCAATGATGGGGCACTATTCTTGCCACTGACACCAATGATGGGGCACTATTCTTCCCACTGACACCAATGATGGGGCACTATTCTTCCCACTGATACCAATGATGGGGCACTATTCTTCCCACTGATACCAATGATGGGGCACTATTCTTCCCACTGATACCAATGATGGGGCACTACTCTTCCCACTGATACCAATGATGGGGCACTACTCTTCCCACTGACACCAATGATGGGGCGCTATTCTTCCCACTGATACCAATGATGGGGCGCTATTTTTCCCACTGATACCAATGATGGGGCACTATTCTTCCCACTGATACCAATGATGGGGCACTATTCTTCCCACTGATACCAATGATGGGGCACTATTCTTCCCACTGATACCAATGATGGGGCACTATTCTTCCCACTGATACCAATGATGGGGCACTATTCTTCCCACCGATACCAATGATGGGGCACTATTCTTCCCACTGATACCAATGATGGGGCACTATTCTTCCCACTGATACCAATGATGGGGCACTATTCTTGCCACTGATACCAATGATGGGGCACTATTCTTGCCACTGATACCAATGATGGGGCACTATTCTTGCCACTGATACCAATGATGGGGCACTATTCTTGCCACTGATACCAAAGATGGGGCACTATTCTTGCCACTGATACCAATGATGGGGCACTATTCTTGCCACTGATACCAATGATGGGGCACTATTCTTCCCACTGATACCAATGATGGGGCACTATTCTTCCCACTGATACCAATGATGGGGCACTATTCTTCCCACTGATACCAATGATGGGGCACTATTCTTCCCACTGACACCAATGATGGGGCACTATTCTTCCCACTGACACCAATGATGGGGCACTATTCCTCCCACTGACACCAATGATGGGGCACTATTCTTCCCACTGACACCAGTGATGGGGCACTATTCCTCCCACTGACACCAATGATGGGGCACTATTCCTCCCACTGACACCAATGATGGGGCACTATTCTTCCCACTGACACCAATGATGGGGCACTATTCTTCCCACTGACACCAATGATGGGGCACTATTCTTCCCACTGACACCAATGATGGGGCACTATTCCTCCCACTGACACCAATGATGGGGCACTATTCTTCCCACTGACACCAGTGATGGGGCACTATTCCTCCCACTGACACCAGTGATGGGGCACTATTCCTCCCACTGACACCAGTGATGGGGCACTATTCCTTCCACTGACTGACTGATGATTTGACTTGATACAATACACGTCTACAGGATTTGCACAGTATCGCACTATTGCATGGACTTATTGATTGCATATTGTTTAATGCACTGTATTAATTTTATTTTCAATACGTTATATTGAAATTTTATGCACTTTACTGTTTTGCACATATTTGCACAGTGTTTACACTTTTTTTGCACATTGTTTATATAATATATTTATTGTTAATTTATGTATGATTTTGAATAGTTTGGTTAGCGCCACATAAACCCCCCCCCCCCCTTGAAAATTGAGAACATGCTACCGATTTTTGGCTGGCGGTAATTCGGACAGCTAAATTTCCGATGGACCCCACACACGGTCGCATTTTCCGATTGAAAAGCTCTCATCGGTCTTTTTCTGGCCGGAATTCCGATCGCGTGTACGCGGCATAAGAATTGATATGCTGAAATATCATTTTTGGGTTTAATATTGCTTTTACACGGATTCTACCTTTCCCCATGATATCCAAAATAAACAAAAACATTTGACGTTCTTATAAATTGGCGACACACGCGTTGCAGCCTGACTGTATAATCTCCTCTAGATTGTCCCACGTGAGGACAGGGGGCGTTTATCTCCTGTGGGGGGAGTGATGTGATATGTCATTCTATCTACACTTCGAGAAATTCGTCTCCTATCAAACTGAAACACACCAACACTTCGAAAACATTTAAAAAAAAAAAAAAGAAGAGGAAAACATAACTCATTCGTGTCACTGTTGCGATTGCAAATTCAGCTCCAGCAAAATAAAAAAATAGCCTTTTAAGCTCTGGACAGAGTGAGGAGTCCATTTACAGCAGAGCTTAGACTAAGAGAGGGAAAAGCTGCTCCAGAAGTATGCTGATAGGAGGAGAGAGTAGAGAGACGAGCTTATCGATCTACCGATGCAGGGACAAGACCTGTAAGTTGTAGTTAATTGCGGTAAAGGAAAAAGCAGGTGTCCTTGCCCTGCCTGATAGGACTGTGCTTTGTGCCAGGGCTGTGTGAATCTCGGGGCTGGGTGGACAGAAGAGAGAGATATATATATATATATATATACAGATCCTTTAGCAGGTAAGACAGATCACAAAAATGTATTTCTGTTTCAATAAACCTGATTGAACATTTTCATAAAGTGTAAAGATATATAGCAATCATTTTGGACGCCGTGCCATAGAGACATTTAGCTTAATGGTAATTAACAATAGGGAAGGATAAAAGAAACCGATTGCTGTATGACCCAACAACGACACGTACAGTGCCTTGAAAAAGTATTCATACCCCTTGAAACGTTCCACATTTTGTCATGTTACAATCAAAAACATTCATGTATTTTATGGGATAGAGCAGCCTTTTCTCAACCTTTTCAACACAGAGAAACCCTTTAGCGCAGCTCACTTCTTTTTTCTTTTTTCTGTGAATGTAGTATAACATTTGGGTATTGCTGCTTGTTTCGGTTTTGTTTGATTTGGCTAAGCGCAGTTTTTTCTTTTTTCTACAGAGGAACCCTTAACCACTTTCAGCCCCCGGACCATTTTGCTGGCTTAAGACCAGAGCACTTTTTTGTGATTCGGCACTGCGTCGCTTTAACTGACAATTGCGTGGTCGTGCGACGTGGCTCCCAAACAAAATTGACGTCCTTTTTTCCCCACAAATAGAGCTTTCTTTTGGTGGTATTTGATCACCTCCTTGCGGTTTTTATTTTTTGCGCTATAAACAAAAATAGAGCAACAATTTTGACTTTTTGTTATAATAAATATCCCCCAAAAATATATAAAAAACCTTTTTTTTCCCCTCAGTTTAGGCCGATACGTATTCTTCTACATATTTTTGGTAAAAAAAATCGCAATAAGCGATTATTGATTGGTTTGCGCAAAAGTTATAGCGCTTATAAAATAGGGGATAGTTTTATGGCATTTTTATTAATATTTTTTTTTTTTTTTTTACTAGTAATGGCGGCGATCAGCGATTTTTATTGTGACTGCAACATTACGGCGGGCACATCGGAGATTTCTGACACATTTTTGGGACCATTGTCATTTATACAGCAATCAGTGCTATACAAATGCAGTGATTCCTGTGTAAATTACACTGGCGGTAAAGGGGTTAACCAGGGGGTGGCAGTGTAGGGGTTAAGTGTTCCTAGGGGCGTGTTACTAACTGTGGGGGGCTGGGCTGTGTGTTAGTGAACACTGATCTCTGCTCCAATCACATGAAGCAGAGATCAGCGTCACTTGTTGCTAGGCAGAACGGGGAGATGCTGTTTACAATGGCATCTCCCCGTTCAGCCGCCTCGTGAGACGATCGCGGGTATCCCCGCGGCGATCGAGTCCGCGGGACCTGCGACCAGACTCACGGGGGTCTCGACCGACACACGAGCGTGCCTCCAGCAGGGAGGCATATAAAAATGGACTTACCTGTACGCCAATATGCCTGCCCGTGCCACTTTGGTTGTTGTATGACCGAGCGTCTGATTTTTGTCAAAAAGGGCGTGTGCGGGATTTTGCATAGCATACGAACTATTCGCAAATTGTTGTTTGACAAGCACGAACATAATGACGTACTATGAGAGTATAAAGCGGATGTTCATTTTTCAAGCGCCGCCCTTTGGGCTCCTTCTGCTAATTTCATGTTAGAATTTTGGTGAGCGTGGATTTGCGATTTTCAGATCGTACAAAACAAATTCCTTTTAAAATACGTTTGGCATAACGCCATCAGTATCACCAGCAAAGCAGCTTCATTAATATCCCATTAAAGAAGATGAGAATTGTGCGCTGCGTTTCCAGATTTCATCAATTGCCGCGCCACGAATGTTAAATCTAGATTAGAAACAGTAGTTTACAGGATCAAATTCTTCCCGGTCGTTCCTCAATTCCAAGCATGCATGTTTGTACTTTCAACTTTTGTGTGACGATTTCTGTACCGACCATCCGAAAATCAGACGTTGAGTTCACAGCCGACCAAAAATGTCATAGTCTGCACATACGCCTTTTGTCTGTCGAAAAAAAGTCAAATCGGCTGTCGAAAGCACCGTACTAACGATCCAAAAATCTGCAGACAGATCGTCGTACGAATTCTCCCTTCTGATTTTCATATCGTGTGTATGAGGCCTTAAGCCTCGCACATACGTTTTGGATTTTCGGCAGGGAATTGTGTGATGACAGACTGTCTAAAATCCGGCTGTTAGTACGCTCCATCAGATGTTGTCCAACTTTCCACCAACAAATGTTGGATGGCAGGCTAGTAAATTTTCGGCAGACAACGGTCTATTGTCGGATTTTCGTATTGTGTCTACAAAAGTCCAAAGAACAAAACGCGCATGCTTGGAATCAATGCTCACCAAACACGACATTCACAGAAGGTGCCCAAAGGGTGGCGCTCAAGAGCTGAAATTCCATGTTGTAAGTTCGCGTTTGTTGGCGGACAATTGTGTGCCATTAGTATGCGAGACAAGTTCCTGGCACACGCCCTTCAGACAAAAGTCTGACGCTCTGTTGGCCATCAATCCGATCGTGTGTACGAGACTTTAGAGAACCTTAGCAAACACACAGAATCGTGAAGGCCAAGGAACACACCAGGCAGGTTCGGGATAAAGTTGTGGAGAAGTATAAAGCGGGGTTAGGTTCTAAAAAAAATTCCCAAGCTTTGAACATCTCACAGAGCACTGTTCAATCCATCATCCAAAAATGTAAGGGAAGTATGGGCACAACTGTAAACCTACCAAGACATGGCCGTCCACCTAAACTGACCGGCCGGGCAAGGAGAGCATTCTTCAGAGAAGAGCCAAGAGATCCATGGTGACTCTGGAGGAGCTGCAGAGATCCACAGCTCAGGGGGGAGAATCTGTCCACAGGACAACTATCAGTTCAAGCACTGTTCGAACCATCATCCAAAAATGGACGCCGAGTTCCAGTTTAAAGTGCAGCTGTCGTGTAGCGTAAGACGGTATGCTGGCCTCCTTCTGACAGCCTGGAACAAGCTTCCTGTAAAGGAGTGTCAAAAAAAGTGTTGAGGACTCATTGAAGCATCAAGAGAACTAGAAGTCTCATGACATTTTCCATTTAACTTCTTCAGATCCGCGTTATAGCTGAATGATGGCTACAGCGTGGGCCTACTTTGCCAGGAGGGCGTCAACAGTCCTCCTCCTGTGCCCGAAGTAAAGTTTATTTTTGCACTTCTACCTACAGGTAAGCCTATAATAAGGCTTACTTGAAGATATCGTGAATATCTCCTAAACCTGTACTGTTTAGAAGATATTCACAACTGCATGCAGCCAGTTACGTCACGGCGCATGTACTCTGAAGGGACGGTGTGCCCGTGCTGTCCCTTCAGAGCCCCGTGCCGCGGTCCATGACACCTGTGCGCATGCGCGGGAGTGATAATAAAATGACAGCTATCCGCACACCTTGAAGGAAGACTGGGTGAAGACTGAAGCCCTCTCGGTGGTGACAGTGCGCCACAGGAGGGCTTTGTTCTAAGGCAAGTATTTCATAATATGCTAGTATGCCATGCATACTAGTACATTATACCTTTACCTTGCAGGGTTAAAAACATTGTGCGGTTTACTACCGCTTTAACTTCACACTATATTACCAAAAGTATTGGGACACCTGCCTTTACACATGCACTTTAATGGTTTCCCAGTCTTAGTTCCTAGGGTTCAATATTAAATTGGCCCACCCTTTGCCGCTAGACCAGCTTCAGCTCTTCTGGGAAGGCCGTCCACAAGGTTTAGGAGAGTGTCTATGGGAATGTTTGACCATTCTTCCCAAAGGTTTTCTATCGGGTTGAGGTCAGGACTCTGTACAGGCCAGTCAGGTCCCTCCACCCCAAACTCGCTCATCCATGTCTTTATGGACCTTACTTTGTACACTGGTCCAAATGATTTGGTGGAGGGGGGTATTATGGTGTGGGGGTTGTTTTTCAGGGGTTGGGCTTGGCCCCTGAGTACCAGTGAAGGAAGCTCCTAAGGTGTCAGCATACCAAAACATTTTGGACAATTTCATGCTCCCAACTTTGTGGAAACAGTTTGAAGATGACCCCTTCTGTTCCAACATGACTGTTTACCATTATCAGTGAAAGTAAAGGATTAATTTGCAGGGATCCCCCACAATTTTTGGTTGGCTATGGGACAGGAAGTGATGGGAATTCTCTGCAATGGTCAAACTAAATACAAAAAAAATGAAACTGACAGGGGTTATAACCCTCCCTTGCTCTATCCTAAATGGAAAACAAAGATTTGCCTATAGTCCTACTTTAACCACTTGCTTACCGGGCCTTTTCTGGAACTTTTTGTTCACAAGTTTAAATTTGGTATTTTTTTGCTGGAAAATTACTTGGAACCCCGAAACTATTATTTTTTATATATATATAGATAGATAGATAGATAGATAGATAGATAGATAGATAGATAGTAGCACTGACCCCCGAAAGAGCTGCTGGTTTTATTTGGGCTTACCGTTACCTTCTTGTTTGCTTCCCCGTCTAGGGATTCCCGTGGTAGATGGCCCAAAGAATGTGGAAACTGACACTGAATCTTCTTTTGGGTTATTTATTTAGAACAGAAGCAGAGTCTTTCAATAAAGGGTAGAGGGTTAGGAGGAAATTCAGGTACTTGGATTGCAAAAGAATGGAAGAATGAAAAATCCAGAGAATAGCAACTGTTTCACAACTGGATTTAACAACCCCCGGATAGACCTCCTCTCACTAGGCCTAGCAGCCGGTGGGATGCTCGGTAAAGTCTCTGCCACAGACTTGTGATGTACACTTTAGCGTTACTGAGGGACGTAGATAAACTTAAAGAGCTAACATACGGTACCAGGTTCTCTCAGCCGATCCGGCGATACCATATGAATGTTGATCCAGGTAGCGTCCTTCAACTAAGTCTCCAGGCTCCTTCAGAGAAGCCAGCCTTGTGCACGGCCTTCTCTTGAAGAGTCCTCCCCTGGGGTTCTTCAGTTGCTGGGCCTCTCCCTTCAGATAAGAGGACACCGGACCACCCTTGGATCAGTAGGCCCCGAAACTTCACTCGGGCCTGTCCCTGCACTTACGTCACCTTGTGCCAGCCGGGCCCCGAAACTCAAGATGCATGGTTCCGCACCCCAGGCCAGGAGGACCACCAGAACCAAACGGACAGAAAAAAAATCTCCCCGCTAACGTGGCATCGGTACCTTAAATACCACCCCCCCCCCCCCCAGAATGCACAGCAGGAGAACACTCCCACTGGGCTGGTTTTCGAGAGGATAGTGGCATTCAATGCACCCAGCTAGACTGCGTCTTGCCAGCAGTGACAGCGACACCTGTGGTCAAGGAAAGAGGGAAGGGGGCTCTCAGTGGATCAAAAGATTCTAGTGTGGTGGTCTCATCCCTGATACATTTTAAACAAAAAAATCCCCCTATATAAATGGGATTATAAGTGACCACCAACACCACACACATATCAAAAACATGAATATTTTATTAACAAATACAGAACAAAAGATACACATAAATACATTAAAACCAGAGGGACTACTAAGCAAACAGTGTCCCAATGGTGTAGCAAAATGTTATAAACACATAATTACATTAAAAAAAAACGAACCAATAAATATTAATCATACTCTAAGCTGATGACCCCACAACCGACACGTTTCTAGTTGCTGAAAACTTTCCTCAGGGGTGAAGAGCAAAAAGTTGGGTGGTAAGTTGATAATTCTGAGATAATAAATCAAAGGGATGTAGCCACTTCCATTCTTTTGCAATCCGCTTGATCCCTTTGCCACACACATGGAAACACTCTGTGATTTGTCAATTAATCTATGCGCCGCATTGCCGAGCCCCTGGCTTCAGTCTCTCCTGCTGGCACATCCTCTTTGCAAATCTTGAGCCTATTGAAGCTTTTTGCTTATTTTGAGTATAACCTTTTGTATATGAGAATTAAGGCACCTACAGATTTGTGCAACCCATTTTTTCTTTACACAGAAGATTGGGAAGGGTGGACCAAAAGGGAAGTAGTCCTGGCCAAATACCAGTCTGGGACAAAGCCACACAAACCAGTGACAGGCATTTGTATGTAATGGTCCCAATACATCTATCTTTGATTTAATATCTCAGATTATTATCAACTTACCACCCAACTTTTTGCTCTTCACCCCTGAGGAAAGTTTTCAGCAACTAGAAACGCGTCAGGTTGTGGGGTCATCAGCTTTGAGTATGATTAATATTTATTGGTTAGTTTTTTTTTTTTTATGTAATTATGTGTTTATAACATTTTGCTACACCATTGGGACACTGTTTGCTTAGTAGTCCCTCTGGTTTTAATGTATTTATGTGTATCTTTTGTTCTGTATTTGTTAATAAAATATTCATGTTTTTGATTTGTGTGTTGTGCCTGTGGTCAAGGAGAACCCAGTACAACCCAGCTAGGCTGGTACTGAGACCAGAAATTTTGAGAAATAGGTCCCAAAGCCCAACTGTGGCTTCAGGCAAATTAACTTTTCAAAACCATAGCCAGCGCTACATATATAATATATATATATATATTTTTAGCAGAGACAATAGAGCAGTGATGGCGAACCTTGGCACCCCAGATGTTTTGGAACTACATTTCCCATGATGCTCAGCTACACTGCAGAGTGCATGAGCATCATGGGAAATGTAGTTCCAAAACATCTAGGGTGCCAAGGTTCGCCATCACTGCCCTAGAGAATAAAATTATGATTCTTGCAATATTTTATGTCTCATTGTATTTGCGCAGCGGTCTTTCAAATGCAATAAAAAAATTAAAAAAACTTGCACATTCAAGTCAATGGGACCAGGCTGCAACTGCAAGCCAAACACTTGCTTTATGGTAGTTCCATTCAAAACTGTTGCCAAAGAGAAAACAATCATTTTTAGGGGGTGACAGGATGGCCTTCAAAAAGCACTTTTCAGGGACTGCACTAGTGTGCACTTAGCCTAATTTTGTAAAGCGTTGTGCACATTGTTGGGCCTATATAAAGCTTGCCTAATATTAATTAGAATAATGTACAGTAAGTCCAGTAAATCTTTATTTTGCATGTCCAGAGAGTTACAAAAGAATTCCAACAAATTTCAGGGGCGTTGTGTTTGTTATTAGGAAGCTAAGATGATAAATTGCTAACACAACACTACTTCTTCTCATAACAGGCTTACATCAAGATTTACCAAGGAGAGGAGTTACCACACCCAAAATCAATGTTACAGGTAAACCAGTTTCATTTTTCATTTTTCAAATGCTTGTAAGCAGGGCCATCTTTAATAGTGATTGGACCCCCGAGCAAAACTTTTCTTGGAGGGGGGGGGCCCCCTCATACAGTTTTGCTCTCCACCTGCTCTGAGACATACAATAAATAGCAGCTAGACTCAAAATCAGTTTACTGAATTAGATCAGGCAGCTTTTGCGATTGGTTGCCAGAGGTTACAGTGTATCATTACCGCTCACTGACTGGTTGCTAGAGGTTACAGCACACATTACGGTTCACTTATTAGTAGCTAGTGGTTACAGCACATGATTTCTTCTTGTTGCTAGAGATTACTGTGGATATAACCTCAGGGGGGCATGATATACATATCAATGCCACCGGCCGCCACTATTTACATATGAATGCTGTCGCTATTTACATATGAATGCTGGTAATTTACATGTAAACACAGTGTCTGCAGGTGAGTCATCTGTACACAACAATAGGGCAGAGCTGGGCAGCATTAGTAGCAGCACTTCACATTGAGATATTGGAACACGGCACAGGACTAAAACCTCAAGGGATGAGGGAATTTAAACCAGAATAGTTGGCAAGTATGAGGCAGCTGCTTTGGGCCCCGCAACAATGACAGGGCCCAGAGCAGCTGCCCCTTTTGCCCTGCCTTAAAAATGGCTCTGCTTGTAAGGTGATTTAGGCTGGATTCACACCTATGCATTTTTAGTGCTTTTTGCATTTTTCAGATTTGTACTACAGTTCATTCACCATTGTTTCCTATGGAACACGTTCTGTTGTGCAAATCTGCAAAATGCAGAATCCAGCCTTAAAGTTTATCTAAACTCAAACCCAAAAATGGAATATACTGCATATTACCAGTCATTAAAGGGTGACTCCACTTTTGTTTAGAAAAAAATATTCCCCTCTGGGTGATCTATGTACATTACAAGGATTTTAAAAAACTTTGTTGCATATTCCTAACTTTTATTTTTCTGAAGGAATAGCGTTTTGTCTGCAGTGACGGCCGCTCCATTAGGGTGCAGGGGCGCCGCCCCCTAATCCATGCACCCCGCCCCTAATCTACATGCAGGGAGCCGGACGTATGGATTCCAATGATGTTTTTTTTTTTTTCTTTTTTTTTTAAGCAAATGATTAGAGCCGGAGGCTGTAATTGGTTTAAAAAAAAAGGGTGGATTTGGGGCGCAGAGCACTACGCCCTGAGCCAACCCAGCTAATTAATATTCGCTAATGTTTTCCTGCTTCTCCTCCTGGCCAATCAGGAATTGGGTCCTGGGACCTGATTGGCTGAGAGTCTTAAGACTCACTTCCTGTTCCTGTTCGGCCAACTTTGACCCACTTCCTGTTTGGCTGGGAGGAGAAGCAATGCCTCGGGACTTTCCATGACAAGCTGCAGCATGCTGGAGCGAGGAGCAGCTTAAGGAAAGGCCACAAATCACCTCCTTCCCGTCCATCTCCTGTGGGGGGGGGGGTGGTTGTTGGCTGTGATAGTGTGAGTGAGGGGTGGCAGGTTTTCTTTGACCGCCACTGGCCGCCACTGTTTGTGTCCATGTGAGGGAATCTGTATGGGAGTGGTTTTGGTGTTTATCAATCAGCTGCTGCACCTGCAGGGCTCTAATAAAGAAGCTTGCAGGGTCCGCATCCCTTTAGATGGGATTTCTGTTTGGCAGGGGATTCTCCAAATCAAATATGTATCTTAGTGCAGACTTCTGGCAAAATCAGGAAGCCAATCACACAAGCAGGAAATTACATATATGGGGGTGCTCTGTATACCATCTGTGTACAGAACACCTCCAGGTTGCCATATTGCATTTTACAGAAAATCACAGAGCTGCAAAAGGAAAGGTAATTTTTAATAACATTTAATTACAATATGACTTGTGTCGCAATTGTATACACTATATATGTCTGTGTGTGTGTGTGTGTGTGTGTGTGTGTGTGTGTGTGTGTATATATTTATTTATTTTTTTGTTAATTTTTTTCCCCACAAAAATGTAGTTAACCTTTAAATGCGGGTGCTGCAATAGTTACCTTTTAAGACCTTTTTTACCCTGTGATCCTACCAATAACACATTTCCTGCCCTAGGGTGACAACACTTACTCACTATGATGTACAGTGAGTAAGGAGGAGCAGTGTTGTCATCCTAGGACAGAACAACAGAACACATCCCCCATTCCTCATCTTTATTACATAGGTGGAAGGTGTTTTGTAGCTCACAGGAGATGGAAGGGAATTTTTGAGATTTCAGATCATCTCAGGGGAAGTGATAAGGACACTGGATTTCCTACAGAATCACAAGTATTTTCTGAAAATATGCTTAGCTGGGAAAAATAAAAAGAATGCAGCCGGCTAAGGTCAGGTAAGCTGTAACATTATATTTATTGTCCATAGGTCACTTACCTTTCATAACTGACCTCAGTGAGAATACAAGTACATTTTAGGCAGGCTGTAGAGGGTGCAGACTAGTCCTGTGGTAACTTTCCAGCTTCTAATAGTCTCTTACGGCATATTTCCTGTCTCCAAACACATCTGTGGTATTTCTGCAGTCTCTGACCTTCCACTGTATTATGTCCAGTCTCTGACCATCCACTACAGCATGTCCAGTCTCTGATCATCCACTACAGCATGTCCAGTCTCTGACCATCCACTACAGCATGTCCAGTCTCTGATCATCCACTACAGCATGTCCAGTCTCTGATCATCCACTACAGCATGTCCAGTCTCTGATCATCCACTACAGCATGTCCAGTCTCTGACCATCCACTATAGTATGTCCAGTCTCTGACCATCCACTGTATTATATCCAGTCTCTGACCATCCACTGTATTATATCCAGTCTCTGACCATCCACTATAGTATGTCCAGTCTCTGACCATCCACTATAGTATGTCCAGTCTCTGACCATCCACTGTATTATGTCCAGTCTCTGACCATCCACTACAGCATGTCCAGTCTCTGATCATCCACTACAGCATGTCCAGTCTCTGACCATCCACTACAGCATGTCCAGTCTCTGATCATCCACTACAGCATGTCCAGTCTCTGATCATCCACTACAGCATGTCCAGTCTCTGACCATCCACTATAGTATGTCCAGTCTCTGACCATCCACTATAGTATGTCCAGTCTCTGACCATCCACTGTATTATATCCAGTCTCTGATCATCCACTACAGCATGTCCAGTCTCTGACCATCCACTATAGTATGTCCAGTCTCTGACCATCCACTGTATTATGTCCAGTCTCTGACCATCCACTACAGCATGTCCAGTCTCTGATCATCCACTACAGCATGTCCAGTCTCTGATCATCCACTACAGCAGCATGTCCAGTCTCTGATCATCCACTACAGCATGTCCAGTCTCTGACCATCCACTATAGTATGTCCAGTCTCTGACCATCCACTACAGCATGTCCAGTCTCTGATCATCCACTACAGCATGTCCAGTCTCTGACCATCTGCTATAGTATGTCCAGTCTCTGACCATCCACTGTATTATGTCCAGTCTCTGACCATCCACTGTATTATGTCCAGTCTCTGACCATCCACTATAGTATGTCCAGTCTCTGACCATCCACTGTATTATGTCCAGTCTCTGACCATCCGCTATAGTATGTCCAGTCTCTGACCATCCACTATAGTATGTCCAGTCTCTGACCATCCGCTGTATTATGTCCAGTCTCTGACCATCCACTATAGTATGTCCAGTCTCTGACCATCCGCTGTATTATGTCCAGTCTCTGACCATCCACTATAGTATGTCCAGTCTCTGACCATCCACTATAGTATGTCCAGTCTCTGACCATCCACTATAGTATGTCCAGTCTCTGACCATCCACTATAGTATGTCCAGTCTCTGACCATCCGCTATAGTATGTCCAGTCTCTGACCATCCGCTATAGTATGTCCAGTCTCTGACCATCCGCTATAGTATGTCCAGTCTCTGACCATCCACTGTATTATGTCCAGTCTCTGACCATCCACTATAGTATGTCCAGTCTCTGACCATCCACTGTATTATGTCCAGTCTCTGACCATTTTCTGTAGCACTCCATAGATTGAACATATGTGTGGCCATTTTGTGATGTCACTGCCACTCTCAAGGCCCCCTTATATCAAGTAAGTTGACCACCGCTGTTCTGACCCTTTTTCAGTAAAATGTTCTTGCTGTCTGTCCCCCATAGGAGTGACTTCACAATACTCCTTCACTTGAAATCTACAATATTTCATATAATCCACGGCGCTCCTAACAGCTGTTGATGCTTCCAAAATAGTGGGTGCTTTATTGTAAAAAACCAACAGATTGCCACTTTTACCTTGATAAACGTGTCCTCAAAAAACATGGATGAGGCCCCAAATGTTGCATAACAAGTTTGTGACAATAGTATTATTATAGGAACTAGCGCGATCTCAAATGATTGAGTGGATCTGACCTAAAGACTTGAACTCCAAAGTTGTGCAAGAAACAGGGACATACACGTTATTACCCAAAGTATTGGGACGCCTTTACACGCACATGAAGTTTAATGGCATCCCAGTCTTCATCCGTAGAGTTCAATATTGAGTTGAAACTCTTCTGGGAAGCCCGTCCACAAGGTTTAGGAGTGTCTATGGGAATGTTTGGCCATTCTTCCAGATGCGTATTTGTGAGGTCAGGCACTGATGTTGAATGAGAAGGCCTGGCTCGCAGTCTCCACTCTAATTTATCCCAAAAGTGTTCTATCAGGTTGAGGTCAGGACTCTGTGCAGGCCAGCCAAGTTCCTCCACCCCAAACTCACTCAACTATGTCTTTATATCACTATATTGTTTATATGAGATATTTATGGTATGTTTCGTTTTTTTATTGCTCTTTTTACATATTAGTCCTGAGGAAGGGGAAGGTCTTTCCCCACGAAACGCGTTGGCTGTATTTGATCCTCTTAAACAATAAATGTTTCAAAAAGTGATATCAACTTTTGTATTAGGCACTCCTCGATACTCAGCCATTGGAGGGCAGGTGACACTTTTTTGCTTTTATGTGATCTCCCAAACAGGGACACATGGCTACAAAAATAAAAACTTGACAGATTTTATCCTTATTCGCTCTGCAATGAAAACTATAGTTTTGACTGGAGTTGGGCTTTAATAGATATCTCAAAAATCAGCCTGCGTTTAGTTTAACAAACCCCCCTGATTTTTATCGTCTTTTTCATCAGGCTACAGCAGAAGCTAACAACTTGGCGGCCGTGGCCACAGCAAAAGACTTGTACAATAAGAAAATGGAAGAGGTAAGTGAATCCATTTTGATGAAATCATTTCCACTTGCATGTGGGCTGGGTGCAGCGTGGTGCGGCAGCAAAAATCACACTGAGGCCCAGATGCAGAAAAACAAGTATTTTAAAGAACTTGCAAAAGCCGAAACCACATTCCAGGCGGAGAGAATGCCCAACCAGGAAGCTCAGTCAATGTAGCGGAGAGTGGTACTAGTAGGCCTGCGTTGAAGGCAGCGTCTGGCGAGGGAGGTGGAGTGTGGTGTGGCCGGTCCGACCCAAGTAGACGCTTTCAGAAGAGTAGACATAGGTCTGACCCAAGCGGGGGCTTTCAGAAATATAGACATTGGCCCTACTCTTCTGGAACCTCTCCCTGCCACTATTATTATTATTATTATTCAGGATTTATATAGCGCCAACAGTTTGCACAGCGCTTTACAACATGAGGGCAGACAGTACACATACAATACAAATCAATACAGGAGGGATCAGAGGGCCCCCTGCTCGTTAGAGCTTACAATCTAGAAGGGAGGGTCAAGTGGAAACAAAAAAGGTGATAACTGTGGGGGGTGAGTTGATGGAGAAAATGAAAACACAGTTTGTTAGGTGTGGGTAGGGAAGGCTTCTCTGAAGAGAAGGGTTTTCAGGGATGGTCTAAAAGCTCATAAAGTAGGAGATAGGCGGACAGATTGGGGTAGGGCATTCCATAGGATTGGAGAGGCTTTGGAAAAGTCCTGGAGGCGAGTATGGGAGGAGGTGATGAGGGAGCTAGAGAGCAGGAGGTCTTGAGAGGAACGAAGAGAACGAGTAGGTTGGTATTTAGAGAATAGGCCAGTGATGTAGCTGGGGGCAGAGTTGTGGACGGCTTTCTATGTAGTTGTTAGTATTTTGAATTTAATTCTTTGACCGAGCGGAAGCCAGTAGAGGGATTGACAGAGAGGGGTAGCCGAGACAGAGCGATTGGTAAGGTGGATGAGTCTGGCAGCGGCATTCATGATGGATTGAAGAGGTGATAGACTATGTAGAGGTAAGCCAATGAGAAGGGAGTTGCGGTAGTCGAGGCGAGAGATGACCAACGAGTGAATTAAGAGCTTTGTTGTCTCATTGGTTAGAAAGGGGCGTATTTTGGAGATGTTGTGGAGGTTGAGGCGGCAGGATTTGGACAGTGATTGGATGTGTTGCTTGAAGGAGAGGTCAGAGTCCAGGACTACACCTAGAACCTTGGCATGTGGGGGATGGGCTTATGGTTGTGCCATTAATTTGGACAGTGAGATCAGGGGAAGGGGCATATGGGGGAGGAATAATTACAAGTTCGGTTTTGGATAGATTTAGTTTGAGGAAGTGGTGTGACATCCAGACTGATATATCTGATAGTGAATTAGTGATACGTGAGGAGACAGAGGGAGTGAGCTGAGGATTAGAGAAATAGATTTGGGTGTCGTCAGCGTAAAGGTGGTATTGAAAGCCGTGGGAGGCTATCAGCTGACCCAGGGAGGAGGTGTAGATTGAAAATAGGAGTGGTCCAAGAACAGAACCTTGGGGGACCCCAACTGAGAAAGGAAGAGCAGAGGAGGAAGTGGAGTTGTAAGAAACGGTAAAGGTACCAGCGAAGAGTACAGCCACGGAGACCAAAGGTGTGGAGTTTTTTGAGGAGGAGGGGGTGGTCAACCGTGTCAAAGGCAGCAGAGAGGTCCAGGAGGAGGAGTACCGAATAATGTTGATTGGTTTTGGCTGTTAGTAGTGCTGTCCCTGACAGACAGGGTACCTCTCCATACACTAGCCACTTCACAAATGCATGTGAGTAGCAGGCACTTTAAAAAAGGCTCTGTGTGACTCAAAAGGCCGCTAGGGTCATCTGGATGCAGCGTAGCCAATCAGAACTCTGCCCCAGGGGATGGGGGAAACCCTAGAGCAGTGTTTCTCAACCAGGGTTCCGTGGAGCCCTAGTGTTCCTCCAGAGGTTGTAGGGGTTCCTTCAGCATTGGGCAATTTCTGCCTCTCAGATAAGTTCCCACTCAAACCATTGATCTTTTTAGCTATCTGTAAGGAGGTAATTCTTCCCAATGACCACAAGTGTAAGGACCATTCTTCTCACTGACCATCACACTAATATATCTTGAGTTGTAGATTTCTAATTTTTAGCAGGGGGTTCCCCGAGACCAGAGAACTATTTGAAGGGTTCCTCTGTGTTGAAAAGGTTGAGAAAGGCTGCCCTAGAGAAACCAAGTTTCTTTTGACTCCCCTCCAGCTTCAGCACTGCTCCGGTCCAGCGCCACCTACAGTGGAGAAAGCAAACTGCACCTGCCTACATGCCTATTGGCCTGTTTAGTCAACAGAAAGTTTATTTGCCATTATACACAACTTATTTAAAATTTCTTACACTGTGTTTCCTAGCTATACGAAACTGCTGCTCTTGTGTGTGAAGTTAAACAAAACTGTGAAGAAATAATAAATAGGTTACCTACATAGAGAACATTTATCATTATCAGCAGTCTTGAGGCTGTCCCACATTGAAAGCTACAGTAGGTGACCGCGATATTGTGTCAATCTCGCCGCTTTTATCAGCGAGATTGACACCCTGTGAGCCCCGTCGCGGGAGCCAGCGCCGAGCCGGCTCGCATCGGTAAAGGAAAAATGTTTCTTTTCCTTTCCCGATAAGCGACAAGCATCACTGGCCGGGTTCACACTGGTGCAGGGATCCGAATTGGATTCCCGCCAATACCAGGCACTGTATTTGGTATGAATCCTAAGGGAGAACTCCAAATTTAAAAAAAAAAAAACGGCATGGGTTCCCCCTCCGGAGGCATACCAGGCCCTTAGGTCCGGCAGGGATTTTAAGGGGAATCCCCTACGCCAAAAAAAAACTGCGTGGGGGTCCCCCCAAGATCCATACCAGACCCCTATCCAAGCACGCAGCCCGGACGGTCGGGAAAGGGGGTGGGGACGAGCGAGCGCCCCCTCCTGAGCCGTACCAGGCCACGTGCCCTCAACATGGGGGGTGGGTGCTTTGGGGGAAGGGGGGCGCCCTGCGGCCCCCCCACCCCAAAGCACCTTGTCCCCATGTTGATGAGGAAAAGGGCCTCTGAAATCTCAAAAATTCCCTTCCATCTCCTGTGAGCTACAAAACACCTTCCACCTATGTAATAAAGATGAGGAATGGGGGATGTGTTCTGTTGTTCTGTCCTAGGATGACAACACTGCTCCCCCTTAGTTACTGTACATCATAGTGAGTAAGTGTTGTCACCCTATGGCAGGAAATGTGTTATTGGTAGGATCACAGGGTAAAAAAGATTACTAGCGGAGGAGCCTGGCTTTCTTCTTTGCCGCCGCCGCCCGGGGGTTTTCTTCCTACTTCGGGGGTCTTGTCCCCCTCTTCGGTTCTTCTTGCCGGGCCTCCGCTTTCTTCCTTTATCTCTTTTACTAGCGGAGGCCCGGTCTTCTGTCACCGCCGCCCCTTCTTCCGACTTCAGGGGGTCTTGTCCCCCTCTTCGGTTCTTCTTGCCGGGCCACCGCTTTTTCTTCCAGCTCTTTTACTAGCGGTGGCCGGGTCTTCTGCTGCCACCGCCACAGCCTTCCGTTCTCCTGGTTCTTCCCTCTTGAGATGTTGACTCAACGCTCTCTCCGGCCACAATGCCAGGGATGCAGTGTGCGGCTACTTATATAGGGACAAGGGGCGGAGTCACCGGTTAATGCCACATGGTGACCCCGCCCCCTTATGATGTCACAGTCCCAGCATCCTCCAGGGGGTGGAAACGGGGTGGGAGTGAGAAAGTTACGATTAGAGCGGCAAAGACTGAAGACACTGCAGACAGAAAGGATAATCATGTAGTGCAGAGAGCCCCAGGATTCGTTGGTTAGGATGACATTTTCAGCTGTGCCAAGGAACGAAGGTGGGAGCACCTGTAATGCTGGCTTAGTCAATGATCTTCTGCTTTGGTGGGACTTTTGTCCTTGCTCTGCTTGATCTGCCCGCTCAATGGAGGTACCAATTCCAGAGCATCTACTGTTTTGGTATTTAACAGTTGAATGACACAGGGGGCAAGGCTTAGCACCAGCATAATCTCGACTTGGAGAAAAGTCAAGGCTTGGTGTACAGCTTTGGATCCAAAGGGCTCCTTAGGAAGACAGGGATTGATTTGAGGACACACACTTCACCTTTACAGGTAGTTGAAGTCACTGGATCTGATACCATGCCTGCGCTTTACCGCTGTTGTTACCTTAGCCATTTCAGGCCACATCTGGCCTATGGTTTCAATAGTATAATATCTGACTATAAAGGTAGCGCTAAACATAATTTAATAATTCATAATCCAAAAATATGTAAACCATACTAATAACACGACAATGTGCAACGTGCTTGTGCAATAGGGTCCATTTAAAATTTAATGTGATTAACACCTATTACTGAATAAAATCCATATGAATTGAATGAAGGTGTCCCCAAACTGCCACTTTCTGTAAAGAAAAAAGTGATTCTCCCACCATGTGTCACCACTCAGAGAGGCCTCTTACCAAATCCAGTGGACCATTAGATAAATGGTCAAACAGCGCTTGATTAAATCACACCACCTGGTGTCCCGATCCTCAACTTTTTATCCACTGGGCTCCAATCATCTTCCATGCAGTGTCCAAATCTCCACCTTTCCTGCCACTAGGATACACTCATTCACCTTGCGGTATCGCCACAAAAATGAAAACTAATATAGACCCACCGTGAAGTAAGAAAGACGCGTTTTTATTGAAATACACAATAGCGCCCAACAATAAAAGCACCCATGAGTTTAAAAACGGCATACAAGTATATCAGTGATAATACTTCTAGTGTAGCGGGCTCCTAGCTCCAAGCTCCAATCAGCACCGTGGGCATTTTTCAGTGATTTTTCGTTCAGCAAAAAGGCAGATTCCAATTGGTCATTTTTATTATTTGTGCTCTGGGTGAGAATTGTCTTCTTAAAGAATACATAGAGCCAAAACCGTTAATTTTTTATTTTTAGATTATGTAGGAATATGTATTTATATGCTGTATCCATGTTCCGTTGGGAAGATTTGGCTTCACTTTCTGCTTTATTATTATACAGGATTTATGCAGCGCCAACAGTTTGCGCAGCACTTTACAAAGTAGAGGGGAGACAGTACAATTAAAATACAGTTCAATATAGAAGGGATGGGAGGGCTCTGCTCGTGGAACTTAAAATCTATAGGGAGGGGAAGGTGGTACAAAAGGTAATAGTTGCGGGGGGGGGGGGGGGTGATCTGGTGGAGGTGGCTCGGACACGGTTCTTAGTTGGAGGTGGGATAGGCTTCCCTGAGTAAGTGAGTGAGTTTTCAGAGATCTCCCAAAGGTGGACAGGGTAGAGGCTGATCGGACATACCGGGGCAGGGAGTTCCAGAGGATGGGAGAGGCTCTGAAGAAGTCCTGGAGACGAGTATATGAGGAGGTAACAAGGGAGCTAGAGAGGTCTTGGGAGGAGCGGAGAGAATGATTTGTGTGATATCTGCAGATGAGGTTGGTGATGTAGCTGGGGGCAATGTTGTGGATGGCCTTGTATGCTTTGGTAAGTCTTTTGAATTTTATACTTTGGGGTAGGGGAAGCCAGTAAAGGGATTGGCACAGAGGGGCAGCAGTCACAGATTGGTTAATAAGATGTATTAGCCCTTGTACACACGGTCGGACATTCCGTCAACAAAATCCATCGGATTTTGTCTGAAACTTGTGTTGCATACACACGGTCGGACAAAGTTGTCGGAAAATCCGATCGTCCGTAACGTGATGACGTTATTTCGTTACGACGGGACTATGTTCAGGCTAGTAGCCAATAGCTTTGGTCTAGGAATTTGACCTGAGCATGCGTGGCACTTTGTCCGATCGGAATTCTCTACACACAATCGGACAAAGTCCGACCGGATCATGTTGTCGGAAAGTTTTATAGCCCAGCTCTAAAACTTTGTCCGTCGGATATTCCGACGGAAACAGTCCGATGGAGCCCACACACGGTCGGATTATCCAACAACACGGTCCGATCAGACATTTTCCGATTTCCTGTGTGTACAAGGGCTAAGTCTAGCAGCTTTAGAGATACAAAAATAAATCCTTGGTGGAGCTTATTGCCAGCCTAAAAGAGGCTGTAGCACTAGTGCTGCCACAGGTGGCATAGAATCTTGCAGATCTCCTAATTCTCATGCTTTCCTCACATCTTTCTGCACTTAACCTGCCATTGATTGTTCTATAGGCGATATGACCGTATCGGTCCCTAACCCTAGATTGTTCCTTTCAGGTATGCGGAGGGGACAGGCCCTTCTTAGCGCCCACCGACCTGCAGCATAAACACCAGGAGCTAAAGGACGATTCCGTCAAGCTGTTCCGTAGCGTTAAGAAAATGGGAGGCGAGGAGTTCAGCAGAAGATATCTGCAGCAGCTGGAGAATGAGATTGATGAGCTTTATGTCCAGTACATCAAACACAACGACAGCAAGAACATATTCCACGCTGCCCGGACCCCCGCCACCCTCTTTGTGGTTATATTCATCACATATGTGTTGGCTGCTATCACTGGTTTCATCGGCCTGGACATTATAGCCAGCTTGTGCAACATGATCATGGGACTGACCCTCATCACACTGTGCACATGGGCTTATATCAGATACTCTGGAGAGTACAGGGAACTTGGAGCGGTTATAGATCAGGTGGCAGCTGCCTTATGGGACCAGGTAGAGTACATTGTCTATTTGCCTTTTACATTGCCACAGCCAAGATACCATGTTTTCTTTCTCATAAAGGATAAAATAATTAGCATCATAAGGAGTTCTCCATGCAAGAGCAATATTTTAGGTATGAGTAACGTTGGTTTGTTGATTCAGCTCTGAGCTTTTACACGTTTCTGGGACCCCCAAACAAAGCCTCCAGTTCCAGTTCTGCGCCTGATATTTAAAATTATGGTTGGAGTCTGCAAGGCAAACAAACCGAATAAGGCCCCATACACACTATTTGATTTTCTGCAGATTTTTGTCTTCGGATTTACCAAAACCATGTAGTGCAAGGGCCTGCCTGATCGCATACAAATTTAAACTCTTAGGCTGGGCTCACACCGCTGCGGCAGCGAGAACCGGATGTGATTCAAACCGCACTGCAGTGCAAATCACATCCGATCTCTGTGCGATGCGAGTTCAGCCATACAGATAGTTTGGCTGAATTCGCATTGCACCCGCCGCAAACTTGCACGGGACCCTTTTTTTGGTCCGCAGCAGAATCGGATCGCATGGGTGTTCACACCATGCGATCCGATTCCTGTCCGAGTTTGCAGATCGCACTGCGATATGCGAACTGATCTGGGGGTGTCATTAAGATTTCACTGACACTCCCAGCAGTCCGCATAGGGCAGTGTGAACTGCCGGCGGGAGGCATGCGATGTGGGAAAACGCAGCGGATTCGCGGAGTTCCCGCATCGCTCCAGTGTGAACCCAGCCTTAAAGTGATACTAAAAGTTCCCTTTTTATTTATTTATTTTTATTTTTTTAAATAACAAAACATATCATACTTGGCTCCACTGTGCAGCTCGTTTTGCACAGAGTGACCCCGAACCTTCTCTTCTGGGGTCCCTCGGCAGCTCTCTCAGCTCCTCCACACATCAGATAACCCCCCTGGGAGTAGCACTCTGTCGGGGGGGTTACCTTGCGGGCACGCTCCCGGGGCCAGCATTCGGCGTCCATAGACGCCAAATGCAGGACTCGGCCCCGTCCCCCCAGAGGCCGCATCATTGGATGTGATTGACGGCAGCGGGAGCCAATGGCTGCACTGCTATCAATCTATCCAATCAACAGCCGAGAACCCCCTAGCTAAGAGACGGTGCGTACCCGTGGGACAAGTTTGTGGATTCAGGTAAGTAAAACGGGGGCGGGGCTGGGGGCCGGTCACTGCCAGATGTTTTTTCACCTTAATGCATAGGATGGCCCCGAACCTGCTCTTCTGGGGTCCCTCGGCAGCTCTCTCGGCTCCTCCACACATCAGATAACCCCCTGGGAGAAGCACTCTGTCGGGGGGGTTAACTTGCGGGCACGCTCCCGGGGACAGCATTCGGGGTCCATAGACGCCAAATGCAGGACTCGGCCCCGCCCCCCCCCCCAGAGGCCGCGTCATTGGATTTGATTGACTGCAGCGGGAGCCAATGGCTGTGCTGCTATCAATCTATCCAATCGACAGCTAAAAAAAACCTCGCCAAGAGACGGTGCGTGCCCGTGGGTCAAGTTCGAGGGTTCAGGTAAGTAAAACGGGGGCGGGGCTGGGGGCCGGTCACTGCCAGATGTTTTTTCACCTTAATGCATAGGATGCATTAAGGTGAAAAAACAGTTACCTTTACAACCCCTTTAAGGTTTGACCTCATATTATTATTATATGGTTTTGGTAAATCTGAAGACAAAAGTCTGCAGAAAATCTAATAGTGTGTATGGGGTCTAAGCCATTCAGATTGGTCATGTTTTAAACAGAGCTGTTCCAGCAGACAGTATATCTATAGCCATTTTTTATGGAATGTGTCCCATTGGGGAGATTTTCCTTTACTTCCTGTCCCAGAGACACAACAGGGCCCCCCAGATTTAGTAAGGTTGGGGGGGGGGGGGGAGGAGGGAGATATTTGTGTACTCGGACCATGTGTCATGCTACAACCTAAATATTGGTGTAACAAAAAACATGGACAGAAAGGTGGACTAAGCCCTCAACTCTCCGACATTATCAATATTAAAGAGGAAGTAAACCCTGATGGGTTTACTTCCTTTTTGATTCCCTGCAAAGTAAAGCATAATGGACTACTATGCATCGCATCGCATAGTAGTCCATTATGTGTCACTTACCTGACACAGGAGCCAGCGAAGTCACCGCTATCCCCTGTAGTCCGGAGCATCCATCTTCTCGGTGGGTCTCGCTGCTCCGGCGCTGTCATTCGCCGGAACCGCGATGACGTCACTCCCGCGCATGCGCACGGGAGCCGCCACTCGCGGCATATCGCCGTTAACTGCGGTGTGCTACAGACAGCGGGGCCTGTCTTTCGACAAATATCTCCTAAACCGTGTAGGTTTAGGAGATCTTTCTTGGACCTACAGGTAAGCCTTAATCTAGGCTTACCTGTAGGTCAAAGTTGGTTGTAAGGGTTTACAACCACTTTAACCCAAAATATTAAGACACCTCATCTGTGCTGTGTACTGGCATTTCAAAGGGCAGATTCATTGATTAATTTGATGTTGGGGAAATGGACACTAACCTGATATTTCTTTTTCTTTTGAACTGCTTCTGACAAAGGGGAGCACCAATGAGGTAGGTGGTTTATTTCCATCAACTTGTACATGTAAATAAAAGACAGCTATGTACTTAACCACTTAAGGACCACCTCACGCCAATATACGTCGGCAGAATGGCACGGCTGGGCACAATCACGTACCTGTATGTGACTCTTTAAGTGCCCAGCCGTGGGTCAGGAGCACGCCGCCGCCGGCACGCTCCCGACCCGGTCCTGAGCTCTGTGACCGTGGCTTTCGGGTCACAGAGCTGAAGAACGAGGAGAGGTCTGTGTAACAAACCTCTCTCCGTGCTTCCTAGTGTGGCTGTCACCGATTGTCTGTTCCCTTTTATAGGGAAGGACGATCAGTGACGTCACATGCCAGGTCACGCCCCCCTACAATAAAAAAAAAAAACACATCACATCATACATAACACCTACACTACCCCCTAGTGGTTAACTCCTTTACTGCCAGTGTCATTTACACAGGAATCAATGCATTTGTATAGCACTGATTGCTGTATAAATGACAATGGTCCCAAAGATGTGTCAAAAATGTCCAATGTGTCCACCATAATGTCGCAGTCGCAATAAAAATCGCTGATCGCCGCCATTACTAGTAAAAAAAAAATTCATAAAAATGCTATAAAACTATCCCCTATTTTGTAAACGCTATAACTTTTGCGCAAACCAATCAATAATGGCAATTTTTTTTTTTACCAAAAATATGTAGAAGAATATGTATCGGCCTAAACTGAGGGGAAAAATTTTTTTTTTTATATATTTTTTGGGGATATTTATTATAGCAAAAAGTATAAAAATATTACATTTTTTTCAAAATTGTCACTCTATTTTTGTTTATAACGCAAAATATAAAAACCGCAGAGGTGATCAAATACCACCAAAAGAAAGCTCTATTTGTGGGGGAAAAAAGGGCGTAAATTTTGTTTGGAAGCCACGACCGCGCAATTGTCAGTTAAAGCGACGCAGAGCCGAATCGCAAAAACGGGCCCGGTCCTTTGGCTGCAAATTGGTCCGGGGCTTATGTGGTTAAAGTGGAAGTGCAACCTAATCCTAACTAAGCTTAAATCTGCTCCCCCCCCCCCCCCTGTCTAAACTCTATTCTAGCTACAACCTTAGACTAGACTTTGAACGCCACTCCAAGCAGGGAATTACATTCCTAAGATCCACAGGAAGTTGGGTGAAGGCTACCAAAATGCCCATCCAGAGCGATAAACATATCAAAAGAAGAAGACGCCACTCTCCCAACCAGCCACCATAACATGAGAATCAAGATTGGCATCAGCCTGCATGTCTCCCCCCAAAAGGCCATGCCCCCTGATGCGTTTCACCCTGCTCACCTGGGTTTAGTCGTAGGGTCAGGATCTTGATCCTCATGTTTTGGAGGCTGGTTGAGAGTGCAGCGTTTTCTTTTTCATTTGATTTACCTATTTATTATTTTATTTATCTGCCCTGTAAAAGGAAGATGTGTATACTTAACAATTCTGAGAGAATCATGGGAAACTTAGTTCCAAAACATCTGGGGTGCCAAGGTTCGCCATCACTGACCTAGGCGCTGACGTCACCCATAGGCTTACTATGGGGCATCCATTGTCAGTTGTCCCTCATTGGAGCGGTGCGCTGGCAGGGCGTCAAAAAAAGTTCTGCCAGCAGCTTCTTTGGAGCGGTGAAGGAGCTCCTCCACCGCTGCTCCCCATTGAAATCAATGGGGCAGCGCTGCGATACTGCCAGTAAAACGCTGCTCCGTCAGCATTTTGCGGGTGGATTTAACCCCTTTTTGGGTGCTAATGGGGGATTAAAACCATCCCGCTCATGGCCGAGCGCCACTTTACCGCCGACACCCATACCACCACCCCCGCCCCCCCCCCCCCCCCTGCGGCTCGGTGTGAAAGGGGCCTAAAGGATAGGAGGGCTTAATTTCAATTTAAGACAGTTTACACCCTCGCAGAATGCTAAGAATGAAAGTTTCTGTGTATGCTGAGGGAGAGGAGTTAGACGCTGCATGTCATAGTCATGAAGCAATGTGTGTAAATGGAAGGATTAAGGCATTTGTTTACAACAAACGAATCAACGAATACAATGATAGAAAGTGTATTATGCTTAGTGTATCTAAACCCAAAGCAAAATGTAATATACAGTATAAGAGCTTACTTAATGGTTGCAAAGATCAGCCCAGATCCTCCTCTTCTCAGGTCCCCCACCAGCACTCCTGGCCCCTCCCTCCTGCTGACTGCCCCCATAGCAAGCTTCTTGCTCTGGGGCACTTGTGTGTGGTTGCTCCCGAGCCGCCTCTGTGTGTCTATAAGACACACCCAGTGCGGCTCGGCCCTGCCCCACTCTCGCCAGTCCCTCTCGTTGGCTTGATTGATAGCAGCAGAAGTTAATGGCTTCTGCTGCTGTGTCTCAACCAATGAGGAGGGAGAGACCCGGAGAGCATCTGCTCTCGTGCACATCACTGATTCGGGATTGTGTTCAGGTTAGTATGGGGGTTGGGCGGGCTGCATGCATAGAAAGACCTTAAGCCTTTAGCACCACTTTAAAGTGAACTTCACCCTAAATTTTTGCTTTTAATAATCCTCCCCCTCCTCCTCAAACATTACTACCCCCCCCCCCCCCCAAAAAAAAAACTGCCAATAAGCGATTCCACCTTAAGTTCTACCTCTCCCTACTCGCAACCTCTTGGGGCACATCGCAGGTCCCAGGAGGCTGCGGGACCATTCACACAGCGCAGAGCAACTCATGCATGCACAGTGGAAAGCTGGCTGTGAAGCCACAAGGAGTCACAGCCGGATTACCACAGTAAACATGCTGGCGCCAGGGACCTGAAGAGCGGCGAAGGACTGCCCCGGATTGGCATGATGCTAGATCTGTGGACAGGTATGTGCTCTTTTATTAAAAATGAGCAGCTACAGTATTTGATACCAATGATGGGGGACAATTCCTGCCAATCAGACCAATGATGGGGCACTATTCCTCCCACTGACACCAACCATAGGGGCACTATTCCTGCCACAGATACCAGTGATGGAACATTATTCCTGCCACAAACACCAATGATGGGGCACTACTCCAACACAGACACAAACAATGGGGCACTATTTCTCCCATAGACACCAATGATGGGGCACTATTTCTCCCACTGACACCAATGATGGAGAACAATTCTTCCCAATCAGACCAATGATGGAACACTATTCCTCCCACTGACACCAACAACGGGGAACAATTCCTTCGACTGACACCAACAATGAGGCACAATTCCTCATAATGACACCAATGATGGGGCACTATTCCTCCTAATGACACCAATGATGGGACACTATTCCTCCCACTAACACCAATGATGGGACACTATTCCCTCCACTGACACCAGTGATGGGGCACTATTCCTCCCACTGACACCAATGATGGGACACTATTCCTCCCACTGACACCAATGATGGGACACTATTCCCTCCACTGACACCAGTGATGGGACACTATTCCTCCCACTGACACCAATGATGGGACACTATTCCCTCCACTGACACCAGTGATGGGACACTATTTCCCTCCACTGACACCAGTGATGGGACACTATTCCTCCCAATGACACCAATGATGGGACACTATTCCTCCCAATGACACCAATGATGGGACACTTTTTCCCTCCACTGACACCAGTGATGGGACACTATTCCTCCCAATGACACCAGTGATGGGACACTATTCCTCCCAATGACACCAATGATGGGACACTATTCCTCCCAATGATGGGACACTATTCCTCCCACTAACACCAATGATGGGACACTATTCCCTCCACTGACACCAGTGATGGGGCACTATTCCTCCCACTGACACCAATGATGGGACACTATTCCCTCCACTGACACCAGTGATGGGACACTATTCCTCCCACTGACACCAATGATGGGACACTATTCCCTCCACTGACACCAGTGATGGGACACTATTTCCCTCCACTGACACCAGTGATGGGACACTATTCCTCCCAATGACACCAATGATGGGACACTATTCCTCCCAATGACACCAATGATGGGACACTTTTTCCCTCCACTGACACCAGTGATGGGACACTATTCCTCCCAATGACACCAGTGATGGGACACTATTCCTCCCAATGACACCAATGATGGGACACTATTCCTCCCAATGATGGGACACTATTCCTCCCACTAACACCAATGATGGGACACTATTCCCTCCACTGACACCAGTGATGGGACACTATTCCTCCCACTGACACCAATGATGGGACACTATTCCCTCCACTGACACCAGTGATGGGACACTATTTCCCTCCACTGACACCAGTGATGGGACACTATTCCTCCCAATGACACCAATGATGGGACACTATTCCTCCCAATGACACCAATGATGGGACACTTTTTCCCTCCACTGACACCAGTGATGGGACACTATTCCTCCCAATGACACCAGTGATGGGACACTATTCCTCCCAATGACACCAATGATGGGACACTATTCCTCCCAATGATGGGACACTATTCCTCCCACTAACACCAATGATGGGACACTATTCCTCCCAATGACACCAATGATGGGGCACTATTTCTCTCACTGACACCAATGATGGGGCTCAATTTCTCCCACTGGCAGCAACAATTGGGCACTATTCTTTCCCCAGTACCAAAAATAGGGCCTTGTTTGCTCCCACTGACACAAGTAAATGTTCTGCCCCCACTTGCCACAGTCTGGCTCCCATCAAAGTATGAAAGTTTGGTAACCCCCCCCCCCCCCCCCCCCCCCCCTGCTTTAGGGGAGACAAAGATGCCATGTCAACATTTTTCGAGTGAACCATATAAAACAAAAGAAAGACTCTGATAGACCATTCTTGGTGACTTTGGTGGTCTTCTTTTTTTTTTTTAGGCTCTGTACAAGCTCTACAGTGCTGCTGCCACCCACAGACACTTATATCACCACGCCTTCCCCGCTCCACAACACGAGGTGGCTGAAGAACACGACAAGAACATCTAAGCCAGGTTGAGATTCAGCAGCCTGCACCGTCCAGGCCTGGAGGACATCGGCAACTCTCACCGACAAAAGCTGCATGAACTTCAGTATCCACCGACTCGTAAAAAAAAAAAAAAAAAAAATTCACAGGTAGTCAAGACCTTATCTTCTGGGGAAGGCTCTGGTCTACTGGTAAAGGAGTCTTGGCATGTCTGCCATATTGTTCAGGACCTGCTTCCTGGGGACTCAAGACGTGGAACCGGCAGGCAACCGTGAACCAGGAAAGTAAAACATACAATGGCTTTTGCCAATTTTATTTTGAAACCAATGTATGGTCATATACTAACGTCACTGTCAGTCTTGTCATTTTTTTATTTATTTTACATCCAGTCAGTTTTTACCTGGAAGAGATGTTGCTCACCTTTCCTCGCATAGCTCATGTTGTCTTTAATAGGAGCACAAAATGGACAGTGTTCCACACCGCATCCTGTTTGCATCACCCGGCGTGCAAAAAACATTGGCCGGTGCTCTTCACCACTTCAAGCTTTATCGCTGCCTGTACACTCATATTGATCACATTGTATATTTTTGTTGTTAATGTACATCCTGGTAATAAATATTGTTTCACAAAGAACGTTTTAGAAAAGAATGTTAAAGAGGATTTTGAGAATGTTAATGATGCTGTTGGCAGACAGCCTGGGTGTAATCCTGTGCTGCAGTCGAATGATGCTTCCTTGAGTGAATAAAAAAAGGGTAAGAGCTTATGCACTAACCCATGGTTGCCAGTCATTAGTTGAACTCCTGAAAAACCTATAAATACGCATTTAAATGATGTACTGTATAAGGGTGCTGTTTTACCTGTCAAATTACTCTCCATCCAGTCCTGAGATTTAGGGCCAGGTCACATGTGTGCGGTGCTTTTTTTTTTTTTTTTTTTTTTTTTTTTTTTTACGCAGCGCGCTGTTATGCGTGTTTTACATATGTTTTTAGCTCCGCGGCCATTGAACTCTATTAGAACCTGTGTTTTCACGAACGTGCATCAAAGTCCTGCTTGCTGCGTCTTTGGTGCGCTCTCATCTAAATACACGTTCTAATAACAAAGAGAAGAGAGATAGTGGGACTTTATATGAAGCATATCACTATATTAAATGAGCCAATCAATTTACACATTGTTCCATTTATTAATACAAGCCATACATACATAGATATAAAGTAGTACGTTATAAATTAACCACTTACAGACCGGACCAATTTGCTGGTCAAAGACCAGACCACTTTTTGCGATTCGGCACTGCGTCGCTTTAACTGACAATTGCGCGGTCGTGCGATGTGGCTCCCAAACAAAATTGCCGTCCTTTTTTCCCCACAAATAGAGCTTTCTTTTGGTGGTATTTGATCACCCCTGCGGTTTTTATTTTTTGCGCTATAAACAAAAATAGAGCGACAATTTTGAAAAAAACACATTATTTTTTACTTTTTGTTATAATAAATATCCCCCAAAAATATATAAAAAAAAACATTTTTTTCCCTCAATTTAGGCCGATACGTATTTTTCTACATATTTTTGGTAAAAAAAATCGCAATAAGCGATTATTGATTGGTTTGCGCAAAAGTTATAGCGTTTACAAAATAGGAATAGTTTTATAGCATTTTTATAATTAATTTTTTATTTTTATTTTTTTACTAGTAATGGCGGCGATCTGCGATTTTTATTGTGACTGCGAGATTGTCGGGGACCCATCGGACATTTTTGACACATTTTTGGGACCATTGTCATTTATACAGTAATCACTGCTATATAAATGCAGTGATTCCTGTGTAAATGACACTGGCAGTGAAAGGGTTAACCAGTGGGTGGCAGTGTAGGGGTTAAGTGTTTCTAGGGGTGTGTTACTAACTGTGGGGGGGTTGGGCTTTCATTTAGTGTACACTGATCTCTGCTCCAATCACATGGAGCAGAGATCAGCGTCACTAGTTGCTAGGCAGAATAGAAAAATGTTGTTTACACAGCATTTCTTCCATTCGGCCGCTCCGTGAGACGATCGCGGGGATGCCCGTGGCGATCGAGTCCGCGGGTCCCGCGACCGGACTCACGGGGGTCCCGACCAGCGCGGGAGCGCGCCGCAGGGCGGCATTGAATATTGGACTTACCTGTACGCCAATATGCCTGCCCGTGCCATTCTGTCGACGTATATCATCGTGCGCTGGTCGGGAAGTGGTTAATAGACAATTTTACTAATAGATCTCAGTCAATAGATCATGATAATAGTACATAATTGATTCAGTAGAATACATAGTAATCTCATAAAAACAAAAATTGATTATAAATTAGTAATTATAAATGAATAAAAACTGAGTACTTCATAGTATATAGCATAATTAGTTCAGTATAATATGCATAACACTCGACCGCAGTATGTAGACCTGAATTGTAATAGTAACAGCATATAGACCTCAATGGTGCATTGGTTCATGAAAATAAAATATAATAAATTCTTAATGATAGATAAAAAATACTGTGACAACGCATCAAAGGAAAGCTCTACGCGTTTCGTGGTTATATACCACTCATCAGGAGCAGATGCAGAAAATAGGGGTATCTATAATGGGATAAAACAAAAAAACAAATAAATAAAAAAATATATAATATAAACATGGAAGAAGGGGGAAGCAAGGGGGACATATAGGGTCCCAATCATTCTCACCTATCTGTAATATATAGGTACATTTGTTGGTAGTAACTAAGACGAAAACCATTATAAAACATGTTATCC
This sequence comes from Lithobates pipiens, assembly GCF_037356315.1. Lineage (NCBI taxonomy): Eukaryota > Metazoa > Chordata > Amphibia > Anura > Ranidae > Lithobates > Lithobates pipiens. The sequence goes on from NW_027507825.1 coordinate 17,230,122, forward strand.
CCGGAAGCTGAGATGGAAGACCTTGAATACACGGCAAACGCCAATAACCAAAAAGGAACAGAAAAAGTACGTATAGAAAATCCAGTTGTAGCAGTGATGTGTGTGATTTGTGGTGTAGTCAGTCCATATTAAACAACTTCCCAGGGGTATCTGTGGGGGTTAGAAAAAATATAAAAAAAAAAAAAAAAGTCCCACTATCTCTCTCCTCTTTCTCAATATATCGGGGATGGAGACGTACGTATATACTTTATACCGCCTCATACAAAGTCCCAATGCTACTTCTAGGTTTCACACGTTCTAATAAAGTGAAAAACATTTTTAAAACGTGCATAAAAAAAAAAAACGCACTGCACACATGTGGACTGGACGTTTACACAGCTCTTTCACAGAGAACAACTAGGCAGATGCCATCGTTTTGCTCTGTTATGCCCTGTACACACACGGTAGGACATTCCGACCACAAAATCCGCCGTTCCCCACCCCCCCCGACAGATTTTGTCTGAAACTTGTGTTGCATACACACGGTCGCACAAAGTTGTCGGGAAAATCCGATCGTTCCGAACGAAGGTGAACGTCAAACACGTACGTCGGGACTATATAAAACGGGAGCCAGTAGCCAATAGCTTTTCGTCTCTTAGTTTATTCTGAGCATATGCGCGGCACTTTGTCCGTCAGAAATTTGTCTACACGCGATCAGAATTTATGCGATCTGATTTTGTTGTCGGGGAAAAATTTTAGATTCTGCTCTCAAACTTTGTGCGTCGGAAAATCAGACGGAAAAAGTCAGATGGAGCCCACACACACGATCGGACGTGATCCGATCGCGCATTTTCCATCGGGAAAAAAATCCGACCGTGTGTACAGGGCATAATCACTATAGAGGGAATTCAGCGTTATCCTCTCTGACCTGGCTGCTGATTGGGCAGTGAAAAGCAACAGCAGAGAGATGAGATCATCAATCTGCTCACTTGTCTCCTCCTATCAGCATATTTCAAAATGGAGATAAAGATACCTTGTGCTGTTTTATTATTATTATTATTATTATTATTATACAGGATTTATATAGCGCCAACAGTTTACGCAGCGCTTTACATGAGGGCAAACAGTACAGTTACAATGCAAATCAATACAGGAGGGATCAGAGGGCCCTGCTTGATAGAGCTCACAATCTAGAAGGGAGGGTCAAGTGCAACAAAGGGTAATAACTGTGGGGGGTGAGCCGATTGAGAAAGCAAGACAGACTTGAGGTGCTTATAAATCTCAGACATGTAATATGAACAAAGCATATCCCTCTATAGTGTGTAATTGTCTCAATCCAGAGCACTAACACTAGGTTCACATCTATGTGGTTGATGCAGTTTTCAGGCGCGTTTTGCATTTTTAAACCCGTGTTTGTGCATGCTGTTTTCATGCATTTTGCGTTTTTTTTTTTTTTCCTTTTTAAGCACAATGTGTATAGCTTGTTGCTAAGGAGTAGGCTGGGAAGCCGGCCGCTGCGTCCTTAACAACCGATGAGCCATCAGCTGTCGGCGGGCAGACAGCTGAATGTAAAAAAAAGGAATTAACAGCACAAAAAAAAAAGAAAAAAAATCTGGGAAAAAAGGAAAAAGGGTATGGGGTTCACCCAAATCCATACCAGGCCTTTATCCGAGCATGCAGCCCAGCAGGTCAGGAAAGGGATGGGACGAGCGAGCGCCCCCCCCCCCCCCCCCCAAACCATACCAGGCTGCATGCCCTCAACATGGGGAGATGCTTTGGGACAGGGGGGACTCTGCCACCCCCCACTCCAAAGCACCTTGTCCCCATATTGATGGGGACAAGGGCCTCTTCCCCACAACCCTGGGCGGTGGTTGTGGGGGTCTGCGGACAAGGGGGTTATTGGAATCTGGAAGCCTCCATTAACAAGGGGGCCCCCACAACCCGACCCCCCTATGTAAATGAGTGTGGGTTCAACCACGCCACGCGCTGGACCTGGAAAACAAAAAAGCTCCGCCAGTGACAAAGTCTAACCGCCAACTGCCCCCTCCTTCATCTGACAGTTCTTAAATTAGGTAAAGGCGGGGGCACTTGGTGACGTCACCTGGTGGCACCGGCGCCCTGTGACATCAGCGGCTCAGCATTCCCCGCTGACAGCTGATGACTCATTGGTTGTTAAGGACACAGCAGCTGGCTTCCCGGCCCGCTTCTTAGTAAGTAACCAGCTATACACAGTGTGTTAAATAGGAAAAAAAAGCAGCAAAAACACAAAACTTGCGTTTTTGGTGCGGCTCCATTGAAGTCTGTTACAAGACACAAAACGCAATCTGCTGTGGGAAAAAAAGTCCTTGACCCTTTCCAAAAAAAAAAAAAAAACGCAGCGCCGCAAAACGTATAGATGTGAACTACATCTGCAGTGCATTTCTGCAAAACACACCAAAAAAAAAGGCATAGGTGTGAACGTAGGGTAAGTGCCATTTTTGTCTGCTGCCATGTTTCTCTGCTATCTGCATGAGTCACTTCTGGCAGTTTTTTCTGACACGAAGAGAAAAAGGGTGACTGGGGAGGGAGCTCCAGCACACAGCCTGTGATTGACAGCCTCAGCTCTGTTCCAGTGTAAAAGGGAGGGGGGGGGGGTGTGCCCCTCCCTCCAATCAGGTCTCACTGAATTCTGCAGAGTGTAACTTCAGCTCCCCACCCTGTGCTTTCTGAAAGCTCAGACAAGTGGTATAAAGTCTAGATTTTGAACGGATGTAGATACGAGAAGAATTGAAGATAAACAGGTACAACTTATGATGTTGGAGGATTTGTTTCATCTCTGTGTATGACCGTAGGCCAGTCACTTCACTGGGTATAAGTAAGGGTTAGCAACCATTATAAGGATAAGAAAACTGGAATGGTCACCTTATTCCCTGAAATGAGAAGCCAATGAGAACTGTCTGCACACCGGTATCCCTGTATACACAGTGTTCCGGTGTTCCGTCAGATTGGGTAACGGAAGTGACGTACTTTCACCTGAAAACTTACTACACATGCTTAGCAGGTTTGCTAATGTTTCAGAACACCTGTAGTCAGAAGGTGGCAGCGGCCATGTTACTACACCCAGCTTCATCTTGAATTTCACAGTCATTTTAGCAATAAACTGAGTCTATATAAATAAATATAGTATGTTGACATATGTGATGCTGTTTTGAATGTTACATTTTGAAAGAAGCTGGACGCCAGCAGTAGGAAGGTGGCAGAGGCCATCTTGGTACACCCCGCACTGGTCAGCGCCAAACCTTTATGCTTTGAAAAACTAAATATAAAAACAGCACGACAGATCTCAATATACTATATTGATTTATATACGCTCACTTTATTCGTTAAATGACTGTGAAATTCAAGACGTAGCTGGGTGTAGTAAGATGTCCGCTGGTGCCTTACGACTGCAGATGTTCTGTCAAATTAGCAAATCTACACATATACAGTAAGTATTCAGCCGATGGAATGCACTTCTGTTAACTAATCTGACGGGTCGCCTATTCTGATAGAACACCGGCACTTGGAATTGTACCTTAGGCAGCACTGTAGGGAGTTATCTCATCCCCAATGGCGCCAGTGTTCCATCAGATTAGGCAACCCATCAAAACTTGTAAAGGAAGTGACATTCCGTCATGGCCATCTTGGTACACCCCGCACACAGCCACAATAAGCCTACAGTCTGAAGCGGACATCTTGTTACACTCACGGATGTCTTGCATTTCACACTTATTTTTTTAACAGTAAGCTGAGCTTATATCGTGAAATACAGTATTTGGAAGTCTGTGACACTGTTTTGATGATGAATTTTCTAAGCAGCGTTATTCTGCCACAGAAGTAGCAAATGTGTGAGATCAGCAGGCTCGCTGCTGCTTTTAAAATTCAACATCAAAACAGTGTCAACAACTTCTAAATACTGTATTTGACGATATATGCTCAGTTTAGTGGTAAAAATAAGATTTCGGTGCGTGTAAAATGATGTCCACTAGGCGACTTCAGACTGTAGGCTTAGTGTGGGTGTACCAAGATGGACGTCACTTCTGTTACGAAATCTGACGGGTCACCTAAACTGACAGAACACCTACATAGTTTCAGCTGTGATCAAGAGGAGCATATATAAATGTAAGTGGCCACTAAATACCAACACTGGAGACTTTGCAAATCCAACTGACACCAGCTATAGGGCACTATTCTTTTCAATGGTATCAGTGATGGGGGGGGGGGGGCACTGTTACTGGCAGCAATGATTGGCACTCTTTTTTCCCACTGATACCAATCATAGGGCACTGATCATCTCACTGTTGGCAACAATGAGGCACCTTTCCTCCCAATAATACGGAATGATATGAAATGTTGGGTGACTACACCACTGTCTCATTTTTTTTTTTTTTACCACGGACATTGGGGCAACACCCCCCCCCTCCCCCCCACAGTGCTCACCAAGGTTGGGGTATTTTTTACTCCCACGGACACCAGGGCACCATTGTTACCGTTATGCCCTGTACACATAACCAACCGGTTTTCCCGTCTGAATAAACTCTGATGGGTTTTTCCCGACGGAAATCATCTGAAGCTGTCTTGCATACACACGATCACACCAAAGTCCGACCGTGTAGAACGCGGTGACGTACAACATGTACAACGGGACTAGAAAAAGGAAGCTCAATAGCCAGTAGCCAATAGCTTCCGTCTCGTACTTCAGCGCATGCGTCGTTTTTGGTACGTCGGAACAGCATACAGACGAGCGGTTTTCCCGATAGGAATTGGTTCCGTCGGGAAAAATATAGAACACGTTTCCTTTTTCTAGGCCCTTCAGAATTTTCGCCGTAAAAAGTCCGATGGGGGCGTATACACACGGTCGGAATATATGATGAAAAGCTCCCGTCTGACTTTTTCTGTCAGAAATTCCGCTTGTGTGTACACGGCGTAACAAGAAGTAAAGGGAACGTTTTTTTAAAATTGAGCACTTAGATAGCAGTATAAACCAACAAAGGTTCTAATCCAGGGGGTCTCAAACTGGCGGCCCTCCAGCTGTTGCAGAACTACAAGTCCCATCATGCTTCTTTTTGTGGGGAGTCATGCTTGTAACTGTCAGCCTTGCAATGCCTCATGGGACTTGTAGTTTTGCAACAGCTGGAGGGCCGTCAGTTTGAGACCCCCTACTATTCGCTATCCAAAACTGAAAAAGGTCAATGTTTTTGGTGGATTGACTCTAAACAGTAGCAAACTTGAAATAAAAACCTGTGTTAGCGCAACCAACCCTATGGTAGCACTGTATCTATGGAACGTCACTCACCATACAAACATGATTAGCGAAAAAGATTTAGTGATATCAAAGGTAAGAAAAAGATTTTTAAAAAAAACATCATACATACATACATACATACATTGGCATCAACGCCATAAAAACAAAAAGACCATCTTTGGACAGGCGGTGCAAATCCGAGTTGTAGAAGCAATGAGAATGCTGTAATACAGCTGGGATGATATCCCCCCCCAGGTCTAAACGACCTATGAAAAGTGACCCAAATGTTGAATCAAGGTAAAACTGTTATTCCAAAAATATATAAAAAATAAGGAGGATAGATGTGGTCATACTATGAAGTAAAAGCTATGAGATGATATCAATAGTTCTCCTGAACTGCATTGAAGAACTGTGGACAAGCGGATGATTGTATTACGATAGAAGGTGGCTGTAATGAAGTTAAAGGGATTGTAAAGTCAAATTTTTTATTTTTTTAAAATAACAAACATGTTATACTTACCTCCACTGTGCCACTCATTTTGCACAGAGTGGCCCCGAACCTGGTCTTCTGGGGTCCCTCGGCGGCTGTCTCGGCTTCCTCCCGCAGGTGCTTCTCACGTTCATGCGAGCTCCCTCGCATTGGTGAGAAGCACCTGCGGGCGCGCTCCCGTGATACAGCCGGCGGCTATAGCCGCTCGCTGTATCACAAGGCCCCGCCCCCGGCGCGCTGCGTCATTGGATGTGATTGACAGCAGCGCGAGCCAATGGCTGCGCTGCTTTCAATCCATCCACTCCAGCCAATCAGCGGCCATGCTGAGCGGCGAAGAGGACGACGGGGGCGAGCGCGGGACTTTCGAGGGGGTCAGGTAAGTAAAACGGGGGGACTGGGAGCGCCGGCAGTGTCAGATGTTTTTTCACCTTAATGCATAGAATTACAACCCCTTTAAGGGAGCATTGCTGGGTAACAGTGGTCAAGAGGAGGTATGCAAATGGAATAGTGATAACTTTGGGTGACCGATAAGGTGCTTTGTGGCTCGTTAGAACCATAGAAACATAGTCCTCCTTGGCCTCCCTCTCACTGTAACTGTTTTCTTTCTGAAAAAAACACGTTCGAAAAATTGCTGCGCAAATACCGTGCGAGATAAAAAAAAAAAAAAAGTTGCAACAACCACCATTGTATTCCCTAGGGTCTTTGCTAAAAAAAAAAAAAAAAAAAAAAAAAAAAAACACATATATAATGTTTGGGGGTTCTATGTAATTTTCTAGCAAAAAAAAAAATGATGAATTTAGGATGTAGGAGAGAAATGTCAGAATTGGCCTGGATGCGAAGTGGTTAAAAGAGCCGACTCTTCACAAGAGTGCCTCCCGGGGCTATTTGGAATTCAGCAATACGGTCCTCCAAGGACACCTTCATTACACTTTATTAGGTGAACCCGGCTCAGATCACTACAGTAAAATTTGGAAAATTCATGATGCATACTTACGCTATTGACCATTACAAATTTTTCTTGCGCACCCCCCAAATGCTGAATTAGTTCTCATTGTATGCTGCCATGATGCGTCAGAAAAATTGAAAATTGTATACTCACCTTTTTCATAGTTGCCAACATTGTAAAAAAAAAAAAAAAAAAATTCGGGACACTTTTTTGGCAGTAGGCGTAGTTGTAATATAATTAGAGGGGGGGGGGGCATGCGGTTATAGGTGTGGCATATAAAAAAGGTGAAAATGCGGCGCGCGAAGCACGCGGCGGCAAAATATGGGCACGGTTTACGTAAAATAGTGGGCGTGGCTTACATGGGGCGTGGCTCAAATGGGTGTGGTGAATGATCTGATGGGTCTGAGATGAATGCGGGGGGGGGGGGGAAAGGAGAGACAGCAGCCCCCCGATCCTACACCACAATAGCAATATGTGTTTTCCAGAGTTTGACAATCAGCAGATAAAGATACTCCAAATACCTGATGTTAGCGCTTCAATCATCCCGATGCCATGATTGTTATGGTGTCAGGATGATTGAAGCGCATTATTTCTATTATTACATTGTAATATGAAATGAAATCATTCAACTCACCATAACGCAGAATCAGTGGGAGTCCTGAGCGCGTCACTAGCCACGTTGCCTGCCACCCGATGCCATCAGGTGTCCCAAGCGGAGTCTGTCCTTACATCAGGTGCCCCATCAGAGGTACCTTCCTCACATCTGTGTCCATCAGCGGAGCCCCTCCTTACATCTGGTGCCCCTCTGACATCCAGACTGCCCCCCCCCCCACATCCACAGACTGGCCCCCCGAGAGACTCACTGCACAGACTCCCCCCCGACAGGACATATAATCTCCTGGCCTCCAAGCGGCAGCCATCGTTGCCGTGCTGACTTTGAACTGTGGCCCACTGCTCTTCACAGACACTGGCAGCGGGGGTGGGCGGCGCCACAGGTTCTCTATTGAAGACCAGCTTCTGGTCTTCTTAAAAATGGCGGCCGGCGGAGACATTGTCTCCGCTGGCCGCGGAACCTCTAGCGGCCAGCGGCAAAAAACGGGAAATTCAAATTCCCGGGACAAACGGCATTTCCCGGGACAAAATTAATTCGGGACAAAATGTCCTAATCCCGGGAAAAAATCGGGACAGTTGGCAACTATGCTTTCTGTAATTTTCCTTTCCTGGTGCATCTTCATAGCAGCTTACAGATTCCCACCCAAACGGTGAGAGTTACAGAGAATGCTGCGGGCCGGGTCTGTCTTTGATTTATAGTTAACTAGTCAGAGCCACAACCCATTGTACGCTGCCATGAATATGCACCAGGAAAGGAATATTACGGAAAGGGGAGTATACAGTTTTCTGTTATTTTTACATATATATATATATTACATTTTTAATTTAATGTGAAGTAAGTGCCTGCTTTCGAGAGCAAATCAGATTGAAGCAATTGTAATCTTCTTTGTACTTTCGCTCGCTTCCTTGCTTTGCATTTAACAATTTCTCTTTCAGAGTTGAGTAAGTATCTCTCCGTTGCTAAACAATGAACAAACTTTATTTATAAGCATCAAAGTTGGAATGGAACGGCCTCTATTATTATTATAATATAATTAGAGCGATCGAGTTCTCCCGAGATCTCGCACAAGTCTCGCGTTACGAAATGAACCAATGACAGACTGACAGAGATTGCGTTTTTACACAGGTTATGTTTTTTAAAACTTTGCGAGATTGATTTACCATGACGTTTTTCCGGGTATGTTCAAGGTTTCAAAACGTTAGCAATTTAAAAAATATTTTTCAAGTCTTATGCGGCACACAGATTGACAATCGCTGTAATAACACATCATGTGTTGCAAATACCAAAAATCTGTCTGCTGATGGAGGACGGGGAATTTTGTATTAACGGTGGCAGATATCGGCCTTGTTTTCAAGATAAACTAAACCTGACACTATTAATAAAAAGGGAGAACACCTATAGTGAGGTTTGATTGTAGCACATAAGACCTCCTCTTGTGAAAGAAATTTCTGGCGAAGCCGAGGACGGCCCTTTAGTAGAAGATACAACTCCAGCCAAAACATTTTTTCTTTGGATAAAACAGGGAAGGGTTAGATAAGAGGTCATCAGCACCCAATGTAGAGAAGAAGTCAGAAATAAGTAATGCGGAGAGCAGAGGTCAATAGTATGCAGGGTTCAGGAGTATGTCATGTAGAGTGCAGAGTTTAATAGTATGCAGGGTACAGGAGCATGTCATGTATAGTGGAAAGGTCAATAGTATGCAGGGGCCAGGAGTATGTAATGTAGAGTGCAGGAGTCAGGAGTATGTAATGTAGAGCGCAGAGGTCAATAGTATGCAGGGTTCAGGAGTATTTAATGTAGCGTACAGGGGTCAGAAGTATGTAGGATGCATGGGTCCAGAGTACGTAATGTAGAGTGCAGAGGTCAAAAATATACAGGGTTCAGGAGTATGTCATGTAGAGTGCAGAGTTTAATAGTATGCAGGGTGCAGGAGCATGTAATGTAGAATGGAAAGGTCAATAGTATGCAGGGTTCAGGATTATGTAATGTAGGGTGCAGGACTGTGTAATGTAGAGTGGAAAGGTCTATAGTATGCAGGGGTCAGGAGTATGTAATGTAGAGTGCAGGAGTCAGGAGTATGCTATGTAGAGTGCAGGGGTCAGGAGTATGCAGGGTTCAGGAGTATGTAATGTAGAGTACAGGGGTCAGAAGTATGTAGAGTGCATGGGTCAGGAGTACATAATGAGTGCAGGAATCAAGAGTATGTAATGTAGAGTGCAGAGGTCAATAATATACAGGGTTCAGGAGTATGTCATGTAGAGTGCAGAGTTTAATAGTATGCAGGGTACAGGAGCATGTAATGTAGAGTGGAAAGGTCAATAGTATGCAGGGTTCAGGATTATGCAATGTAGGGTGCAGGACTATGTAATGTAGAGTGGAAAGGTCAATAGTATGCAGGGTTCAGGAGTATGTAATGCAGGGGTTAGGAGTATAGAATGCAGAATACAGGGGACAGTAGTAAGGAATGCAGAGCGCAGGGCTCAGGAATGTTTTGCAGAGTGCAGGGGTCAGTGGTACATAACAGGGTAGTGATCAGGAAAACCCACCCCCCCCCCCCACCCCGGCACAGATACCCTTCCTTCCAGTCTACCCCCCCAAGCTAAAACTGACCACAGCACAAAATTCCCCCCTCCATCTGTAAAATTCACTCAGCAGACCTCAGTCAGATGCAACAGCACCCAGCAGAGCAGGGGGGAGCCCTGCCAGATCCTCCCTCTGTGTTATAGGACGCATCCCAGCCAAAGAGGATCCTAGGACTGCCCTTGGCTCTGCAAAGCCTATTGACACTCTGATCTTAAGGCTGAAAGGCGTGGGGGAGGGGTTTCTGGAGCTGGCAGAGCAGGAAGTAAAAAAACAGCACATTGCTTAGTAAAAGCAGCGCACACACAGGAACACATGCTGGCCACGCATATAACCCCTTGATCGCTCCTGTTAACCCCTTCCCTGCCAGTGTCATTAGTACAGTGACAGTGCATATTTTTTAGCACTGATCACTGTATTTAGTGTTACTGTTTCCCCCCCAAAAAAAAAAAAAAAAGTCAGGCAGGTGTCCAATTTGTCCGCTGCAATATCGCCGTCCCACTATAAGTCGCCGATTGCCACCATTACTAGTAAAAAATAAAAATTCCATAAATATATCTCATATAGTTTGTAGATAACTTTTGTGCAAACCAAAGCAATCAATTTATGCTTAGTGGGATTGGATTTACCAAAAACATGTAGCAGAATACATATTGGGCCAAATTGATGAAGAAATGTGATTTTTTTTTTTATTGGATGTGTTTTCTAGCAGAAAGTAAAAAATATATTTTTTTTCCAAATTGATCGTTTTTCGTTTATAAAAGCAAAAGATAAAGACCGCAGGAGGTAATACCACCAAAAGAAAAAAGCTGTGTTTGTGGGGAAAGAAAAACAAAACCCATTTAGTTTGGGTACAGTGTCGCACAACCACGCAAATTTCAGTTAAAGTAACGCGGTGCCGTATTGCAAAAAATGGCCTGGTCACGAAGGGGGGATGGGGGGGAGGGGATAAATCTTCCAGAGCTGAAGCGGTTAATCTGCCAAGCAAAAAAAATTGTCCAAAATTGGTCTTAATTCCGCTGTCAGCAGAACGGCCTCTACAAACTCAGCAGTGCCTAAAAATGGAGAGCAACTGAGCATGTGCAGAGCAGGGCAAGACCGTGTATTATTGGATTTTAATCAGTATATGCACTTATTTTTTTTATGTTTTACATAGCTATACCTGCAAATGGGGCCAGCCTGAAGTCATCTAGCAGGACTTCATTTTATGACTAAAGTTCCACTTTAATAAACTGAATTCAGCAAAAGCTGTATAAAAAAAAAAAAAAAAAAAAAAAAAAAAAAATACAAAATAATTTTTTTTTTTTTGTTAAAAACACACAAAAGAAGGTCACCTATTTTGTGTGTTTTTAGCAAAAAAATAAAAAATACTTTTTTTTTAATTTTTATACAGCTTTTGCTGAATTCAGTTTATTAAAGTGGAACTTTATAATATATATATATATATATATATTATCAATTTCATATAAAACGCACATCTATCATTTTACTAATGAAACAAATACATGAAAAAATGCTCATCAATTCATTTGACTTTTATTTTAGTGAGCTTTAATAGTCACATTATCACAAGTATTTACTCAAAGAACAAATAGGCGTAGATACAAAAATAACACAAACTTTTTCTATTTTATTGCTAACATTTGCTACAAAAAAACAAAAACAAAAAAAGTCTGCATAGTAATTATTGCATTAGAGTACACACTACGTTTCAGTCACATGATGGTAGAATAAATATGATATTGCTAATGAATGGGGGAGGGAGAATTCCTTCGGTCCTGTTTTTTTTTGGTAATATCACATGAATTGTACGCACGGATATTGGTTCAGAATTGTGGGAGAGCCATTATATGATGTAGTCACTGAATCCCCCCCCCCCCCCCCCAAAAAAAAATAAAAACACGATCTCCACACCAGTCCAAGGCTTCATCTTTTTTTTTTCTTTCAAATATTTTTATTTAGACCACCGAAAGGAGAGTCCAGGCCACCACATAAAAACAATATGGGACAGCATTATTACTGTTTTATAGCAAAATAACATACAAAATTCGGAAAGATTTAAGGTAACAGATATAACGATGGCGGTGTACGTGCTGTATAAGGCTAGAGAATATAATGTCATCTCTAAGACCCCTTTCACACTGGGGCGTTTTTCAAGCGCTTTAGCGTTAAAAAAAAGCGCCTGTAAAGCGCTTGAAAGAAGCCTCATCTGCAATCCCAATGTGAAAGCCCGAGTGCTTTAGGAGCCCTTTCACAATATCAGCGCCCGAAAAACGTTTGTAAAGCGCCGCTTAAACTAGCAGCGCTTTACCAGCGTTTTTCAGGCGCTTTTAACCGCTGCTAGTGGCCAAAGGGTTAAAAGCGCTCACAAAAAGCTGCTGCCAAAAGCGTTTTTTTCAGGCGCTTTTCAACCGCTTCCCATTGATTTCAATGGGAAGGGGCGCTTTAGGAGCCGTGTATTCACCGCTCCAAAAGTGCTGCAAAGAAGCTGCTTGCAGGACTTTTTTTGATGCCCTGCCAGCGCAGCGCCTCAGTGTGAAAGCACTCTGGCTTTTACATTGGGATTGCAGTTGCGGCTTCTTTCAAAAGCTTTACAGGCGCTTTTTTTTTTTTTTTTTTTTTTTAACGCTAAAGCACCTGAAAAACACCCCAGTGTGAAAGGGGTCTAAAGACTGGATTACTGGTGTTACGTCCTGGAAACACCTACACTATTTTCCATTATCGTATTTTCAAAAGGAAAAAGGAGGACAGATTAAATCAATTAAGGGGTAAGGAAGTAAGGGGAAAGGCATGGGAAAGAGAATAGAGGGGGGATGTAGGGGGAAGGTAGGCGGGGGGGGGGGGGGGGGGGAGGGATCCTGGGTTGGAGGCAGCAATGTTACCATTCCTGAAATGGCCGTTCAAAAGTCACGAGCCAAGTAGGGCGAGACCTTCATCAGAGAGGATAAACAATCCGTAGTCTCCCCAGCTTGGAGTATTTTTCTTGTTTATGCTGTGCTGAGAGTGAGAGAGATCTTCAAATGTATTGATCTCTTCCACCTTAGGCAACCGGCAGCTGATAGTCCGGGGTGATGTATCCTTCCATTGGAGAGGGATACATGATTTAATAGATGTCTCAAAATTGATTTGCTATATTTTTTTGGGCAGGAATAGTGGTGGCATGTAGCAAGAAAAATTCTGGATCATCTGGAATGTTGTGATCCGTGAATTTTTGAATAATGAATACTTCCGCCCAGAAAGGTCCTAGCTTGGGACAGGACCAAAAGATATGTAGCATCGTGCCTCTCTCCTCCTGGTATCTCCAGCAGCAATCAGCTACTTCAGGGTAACCACCGTGTTAGTATTTTATAATTGGTTTCTTGCATTTTTGTGCAAAAATGGAAGACTTCAATGAGAAGCTAATAATAGTTTGTCTTTGGCCAGGTGAGAACGGTACGGTTCAATTCTTTTTCCCATTTAGCCATCCTGTTCCATAGGAGTTATCAATAGGCTGTACATTTTTCTCGAGATTTACTTGTGGCAATACACCCTCCTCTGAGCACTATTCCTCAAAAGGTGGACAGTTGGCAATTGGTAGAGAATGGAAAAAGTGGAGGAGTTTTAAAGGCACTTCAAATGGAAGATGGAAGGAACCGGACGGGGTCTGTTAAAGAAGATATGGAGGGCCAGTTCCCCCCCCCCCCCCCCGACATCAGGAAGTGAGACGCCCCGAACACAGTTATGATGTCTTATGCCGCGTACACACGACCGGACTTTGAGGGACCAAGTCCGACGGACTTTCGGCGGAGTTCTGATGGACTTTCCGAATGAACAGACTTGGCCACACACAATCACACCAAAGTCCGACAGGATTCGAACGTGATGACGTACGACCGGACTAGAATAAGGAAGTTCATAGCCAGTAGCCAATAGCTGCCCTCGCGTCGGTTTTTGTCTGTTGGACTAGCATACACACGAGCGGATTTCTTGGTAGGAACTGGGTCCGGCGGAAAAATTTAAAACATGTTCTATTTCTAAAGTCCGCCAGATTTTTGGCAAACAAAGGTCCGATGGAGCCCCACACAAGATCGAATTGTCCGGCGGACTCGTTCCGTCGGAGCTTTGCTGTCAAAAAGTCCGGTCGTGTGTACGTGGCATTAGATTGTGAAAATGATGACCTTAAAGACCAGGGGTGAACCAGGGGGTTTCCAATAGGCAGTAGGGGCGAGTCCAGTGTTGAAAGAGGGGTCTGTGTGAATATTCGTGAACATACATTGACAGTGGGACCGATGAAGGGGTGCGTTTTCAGGGCCGGCGGTAGGTCATCCTTGCACCAAGGTGCTTCCTTTAGAAGAACATTTGTTTGGGCTTGTTCAATTTGAACCCATAGTTTGCTGGGAGAATGTTGGTTCCAATCTCTGAGTCTACCTAGGTGGATTGCTTGAAAGCATTTCAGTACATCTGGAAGAGCGATGACTCTGCACTGTTTAGGTAGAGTTAAATGGCACTGGGGAATGCAGGGGTTGTCTCATGTGCCCATACAAATTTGATAAACAGGGAGTGTACCTGTTGAAAGTAATGGTGGCAAAAGTAACTTTAAAGTGGAAGTAAACTCCCCTATCGTTTTCAGCCAAGGAAGCTGCCATCTTTGCCTCTGTTTAATCTTCAACTGCTACGGTGCTGCACATGTGATCAGTTATAACACCGGCCATTGGATGGCTTGATGGTTTGGCTGAGAGCACAACCAATGTGCAGTTAGCATTCCCGGGATGCCTTTTTTTTTTTAACTGTTTAAATCAATGGGTTTACTTTCACCTTAACTTCCCCACCTAACCCTTTTATAAACATACAACCTCTGCAAGGGTACGTTGGCATGTCCAAGGCATTCGGTTGGACAGTAGTATGGATACGCCTTTGGATTTGGCAAGATTGTTAGTAGAATGGTAGTTAACTGGGTAAAACCTATTTTTCAGAATGGGAAGTTTATCGTCTCTGAATAAGTCTCCTGGATGAACGCCACATCCGCATGTGATAGTCTTAAATCATTTAACAGCATTTGTCTCTTTTCAGGGACATTGAGCCCCTTGGCGTTTAGCAAAATTATCTTAACCGAGTCCATCCCAGGATAGGAAAGGGGCGTCTAAGAGAGGGTAGGGAGGCAGGGGGGGGGGGGGAAGGTAGGTATCAGGAAGGAAGGGTTAGAGCAGAAGTACTAAAGGGGGGGGGGGGGGGTAAAGAGACATGCAAGACTTAAGTCAATAGGTAGATCTAGTGGGCCACGCACTCCTTTGACCTACAGCGGCAAAATATTGCCAGTAGTGCAGATTCACCGAGGGAAATCTCGAGGAGGTGCATAGCCTAATTGGGGGAGGGGGTAGACCGAAGCCCAACAGGGTCAGCCTCAATCTTTCCCAGTCAACCCAGCATATACCCAAGAAAACGGTAGCCAAACATTAACAGTAACAATGGTGGCGTAAACAGCATAAACATAATCCCTCGTCTCCTGTCCACTGCATAGTAACGTGACTGTCAGGACAGCCGGGGACGCACCCAGCCTTCCCCTGTCAGAGCACCCAGAATGCTTACATGGTAGGTAAAACGTCAGACTGACCTGACAGTGGTAGTCAATCCGGTACAGCTATACCCACGAGGGACATCCACACCGGCCTAACTCCAGCAACTTCCGTCGCTGGGAGGCAACTCCAGGACATCCCGCCTGTCCCCTGGGAGGGGGGACACAGATCTTCCATTAGGCCCCACCCAACTTCTCCCAGGGTCACCGCCATGGGTGCCTCATCTCAGCCCACACCCCCCTACAAAAAGGAGGGCAGTCACCCTGGGGGGGGGGGGGGGGCATTCCTCAGCATCTGCCGTGTCTCCTCCACACAGGCAAGAGTTGTGTCACTTTTACAATTCCCCCCCCCCCACATAAAGTGGCCCTCCAGATTCTATGGTCATTGGGCACACTAGATACCATATTCTCTTCATCTCTATGCGTGGTGGTGGTAGCGCCAATCTCGTTTAACCAGTAGCAGAGCTGCAATTATTTCACAGGCTCAAGATATCCATATAACAACATACATTGCTATAAATTGACAGTGTGGAGCTCTAAACATTGAGGTACTGAGACCTCTGGTAAAAGTGGTAAATGGTGGGATAAAATACATTATACATACAGGTAATGCCATTTATACAAATAGGAGGAAAGAACGTGATCAATGGTCATGGTTCGCACTGTGATCTGTGAACCGATCTGGGTGTGTTATTAAAGCGGAGCTCCACCCTAAAGTGGAACTTCCGCTCATTGTAACCCTCCCCCCCTCCGGCGCAACAATTGGCACCTTTCAGGGGGGAGGGGGGTGCGGATACCTGTACAGTACAGGTATTTGCACCCACTTCCGGCATAGATATCTGCAGAATCTGCGGATATTTACGCCACTTCCTGCAGGTCCCCCGGTGCCTGCTGGGAAACACACGGATCCCAGAGACAGCGGGGACCGTCCTTATTGCGCAGCGCGACTCGCGCATGCGCAGTAGGGAACCGGGAAGTGAAGCCGCAAGGCTCCACTTCCTGATTCCCATACCCAAGATGGCGGCGGCAGCACCCGAGAGACGATCGAGAGATCGGCTTCGGGTGCCGACATCGCGGGCGCGCTGGGCGGGTAAGTGTCCTTATTTTAAAAGTCAGCAGCTGCAGTATTTGTAGCTGCTGACTTAAAAAAAAAAAAAAAAACTGCGGAACTCCCGCTTTAACATTGTAATGACACCCGCAGCGGTTCGCAGAGGGCAGTGTGAACTGCCTGCGAGGGAGATGCGATGCGGGAACCAGCGCTGGTTATCCCGCATTGCATGTGTGTGAATCTAGGCTCAAGCCTAGCTTAGGGATGGGCAGCTTCACTGAGCTGTGCAAACCAGGTGAAGGGGGCAGTGGATATGGGCTTTGCCGCTGCTGCTAAAGAATGGAGGAAAGCAGCGGCACCAGAGACAACAAGCAGCAGAACAAACCCAGCAAAGTCAAATAGTCACACCAGCAGCAACTTGCAGGCAGTACAGTGGGCAAACTCCACTTGGAAGAGAAAGAGGCCAAAAGTCAGCAGGAACATGGATCAGGTGCTAAAAGAGCAGAACGAGGAAGCAAGGGTTGCAGGGTGGTGGGGGTGCGGAGTTCTGTGTAGTGGGGGATACAGGGATTGCAGAATGCTGATATTTTGGGTTTGCAGAGTGTTGGGCTACAGGGCACGCAAAGTTCTGAGGCTTATTTTACTCACACTACAAGCCATACACCATGACCCAACACCCACCTTATTGATCATGTTTTGGAAAACTCATTCAATGAATCCAAGCCCTGCAAGCTTAGAACGCGCACTGCATTGAGGCATTCACATAATTTCACAGTAACCATGAGATGAAGCAAAAGTTCAGGAATATTTATTTTTCCCATTGTTTTGCAAATCTATGTGCACTACAAACTGTATGATTGAATCGGTTCCGATATGGCTGTTTTACTAACCTGACAGCTTATTATTCTAAATAGGAAACCTTCATTTTGTTTGCAAATATTAGATTCTCATTACCACCAAGAATAAGTCCTTACATTTAAAGAGCACCTGTCATTTCAGATCCATCATGGCAGCGCCTGTTAGCGGCCGTCCACTCACCTGCTGCCGCCACGTCCCTCACCTTGTGTCACTGCCACATCACCAGCCATTCCATTAAAGTGAATATGACTGTCGGGGAGTCAACAGCGGGTCAGAGGAGCCGCTGCGGGACAGAGATGACAGTTGCCCTTAAAAAAAAAAAAAAACCCCGGAAGATTTTCCCCCTTAATGTGGCACTGCATCGCTTTAACTGACAATTGCGCAGTCATGCGACACTGTACCCAAAATTGACGCCCTTTTCCCCCCACAAATAGAGCTTTCTTTTGGTGGTATTTGATCACTTCTGTGGTTTTTATTTTTTGTGCTAAAAAACTAAAAAATTAGTGAAATTTATAATATATATATATATATATATATATATATATATATATATATATATATATATATATATACATACATATATACACACACATAATTGTACTTTTTGCTGTAATAAATATCCAGAAAAAATGTATTTAAAAAAAGAAACAAATTTCTTCATCGGTTTAGGCCGATATATATTCTACATATTTTTGGTTAAAATCGCAATAAGCGTATATTGATTGGTTTGTGCAAAAGTTATAGCATCTACAAAATAGGGGATAGATTTATAGCGTTTTTATTTTATTTTTTTAATTAGGTAATGGCAGCAATCTGCGATTTTTATTGGGACTGAGACCCTGTGGAGGACAAAATCAGACACAATGGGACCATTGACATTCATACAGCGATCAGTGCTATAAATAGCCACCGATTACTGTATAAAATGTCACTAGCAGGGTTAACACTAGGGAGCGATCGAGGGGTTAAAATGTGTTCCCTAATGTGTGTTCCATCTGTGGGGGGGGGGGGGGGGCGGGGGGAGAGGAATTCGTAGTTCCTACTTAGTAGGAACACACAATCTGTCTCCTCTCCCCTGACAAAACCAGGATTTGTGCATTTACACACACAGATCCCGGTTCTCGCTCTGTCACGAGTAATTGTGGGTGCCTGGAGGTCATCGCGCCCACCGGGCACACGCTGCGTGTGCGCACGCCTGCTACAGCGCCTTAAAGAGCCGACGTACAGCTATGACGACTCGTGCAGGGGAGCCAACCTGCCACAGTATAACTGCGGAGGCTGGTCCAGAAGCGGTTACATCGACTTGATTTAAAATCAAATCCACCCTCCTCATATATGACAGATTTCTGTCTTCTTTCACATGGGAAAGGTCTTGGGTCTAGCAGGCACTTTATTAAAAGATATAAAACAGGCCAGAATGCCAATTTTATACCAAATTTCTTTAACCGTTTCCCGCCCGCCGTACGCCAAATTACGTCCTCGGCTTTGAGCGGGGATATCTGAATGATGCCTGTAGCTACTTTAGAGTCGGCGAATCTGTGCACCATAAGAACGATCAAAGCGGCTGTTCCGCCGCTTGATTGTTCTTAAGAGAGGCGAGAGGGAACATCCCCCCCCCCCCTCCGGTGCTTCTACCGACTCACCGTTACGATCGGCGAGTCGGACACAGGATTCGCCATCCCCCGGATGTTCAGATAAGAGATTTCCGGCAGACCAGATGGTCGCCGGAGTCTCTATGATCGTTCGGAGGCGGGGCGTGATGTTATGATGTCACGCCCGACCTCTGTATTAAAAAGAAACTGAGCCGCTTCGGCTGGGAAGCTGTGATTTTTTTTATTTTATTTCAGGCTTCCCAGCCTAGTGGTGAGATGTGGGGACCCCATCTCTCACTGTAAAGAGCACCTGTCATGCCATGTTCCTATTACAAGGGAGATTTACATTCCTTGTAATAGAAATAAAAGTGATCAAAAAAAAAAAAAAATTTTCCCCCCAAAAAACGTGTGAAGCTAAAATAAAATAAAATTAAACAATAAAAAAAATATATATTTTTTTAAAGTGCCCCTGTCCCCGTGAGCTCGCACAAGGAAGCGAACGCAAATCCTGCCCACATATGAAAACGGTGTTCAAACCACACATGTGAGGTATTGCTGTGAACGTTAGATCGAGAGCAATAATTCTGGCTGGCCCTAGACCTCCTCTGTAACTCAAAAGATGTAACCAGTAAAAAAATAATTTAAAGCGTCGCCTATGAGGATTTTTAAATACCAGAAAAGTTTGGCGCCATTCCACGAGCGTGTGCAATTTTGAAGCGTGACATGTTGGGTATCTATTCGCCGTATCTTCATCTATCACATTATGCCAAAAAATTGGGCTAACTTTACCGTTTTTTTTTTAAGCATGAAACTGTTTTTTTCAGAAAAAAACGCGTTCGAAAAGTTGCTGTGCAAATACCGTGCAAGATAAAAAGTTGCAACAACCGCCATTGTATTCTCTAGGGTCTTCGCTTAAAAAACATATATAATGTTTGGGGGTTCTATGTCATTTTCTAGCAAAAAAAAATTATGAATTTTACATGTAGGAGAGAAATGTCAGAATTGGCCTGGATGCGAAGTGGTTAAAGCACAAAACTTATTTTTTTGGGGGGGGGGGGGGAGAGCTTTCAAAAAATTGCTGCGCAAATCCTGTGCGAGATAAAAAGTTGCAATGACCGCCATTGTATTCTCTAGGGTCTTTGCTAATATATATATATATATATATAATGTTTGGGGGTTCTATGTAATTTCCTTGCAAAAAAATATGATTTTTACATGTAGGAGAGAAATGTCAGAATTGGCCTGGTAGGCAAGTGGTTAAGACGGGAAAAAAAAAAAAAAAAAAAAAAGAAGAAGAGGAGAAGTGCGTTTTTCCAGAAATAACTGTTAAATTTGTCACATGCTCGTTCCCTAGGAATTGCAGCTTGCGAGTCAGGCAATGGCAGCCTTCATCAGAGAATAATTTAAGTTGAAGCCCGCCAACACAAGGACCAATTTTGTGCTGAACTGATGGTCCAATTTCCCAATCAGGTTTTTT
Source organism: Lithobates pipiens (assembly GCF_037356315.1). NCBI lineage: Eukaryota > Metazoa > Chordata > Amphibia > Anura > Ranidae > Lithobates > Lithobates pipiens. The sequence goes on from NW_027507825.1 coordinate 17,250,519, forward strand.
TTAAAAAGGACAAGTTCTCCATTTGTAACATGTTCTCAATGGACCGGCCCCCTCACCTCCTCGATCCCCGCGGTGATAGCTGGTGGGCTTCTTTTCCCTCCCTGTTAAAAAAAAAAAAAAAAAAAAAAAAAAAAAAAGTGGCTGGATGGGGCAGTGCCTGGGTCACCGATTGAAGTTTTCCCATGCACAGAGCCCTGTCAAAGTCCGGCATCCTTCGCAGCTGCGGCAGTTGCATTCACGCTTTTGGTCATATTTTATCTGCTTACCCATACAGGATGCTGGTGGTAGGGGCTGGCAGGGTGCTGTACATAGCTTCCTGAAAACATCACAGCACCCGGGCCCTCAGTATTCTTATCAAGAGCCGTCACCCTAAAAGCAAGCACTGGGCTAGCTCATGGGCGGGGTTATAGAAATAAATATCATTAAAATGCCTGGATAGGTGGACGTCAGTCTGGAGGAGTAGGCATTCCTAGGCAAGCTAAAGCCAAGGTAGCGCCCACATGCGCTGCTGACCCTCCGTGAAAAAAAGTAAAATCCAATAAATGAAAAAGGGCCAGGCAGGGGAGGAAAGACGAGAAGATGCTGGATGTCCACCAGACAGGAATTGAGGCAGGTTTTATATAACGTACTGAAGCTTCCAATGCAGCAGTGTAAAAAGCCCACAGTGTGCAGTTAGAACAGTAATCTCCCAACTGTGGCCCGGGGGCCAGATGTGGCCCTTTGCTTGATTTTATCATCTGACACTTACTATTTATATTAATCCTCCTAATGGCACTGGCAACTGGGGCATAATTCTTGCCAACACCACCAACCATAGAGCACTATTCCTCCCACTGAAACAATCAATAGGGGGCGTAATTCCTTTCACTGACTCTCGTAATGGGCCACTAATCCTGCCACCAATGATGGGGCATTATTCCTATTGCTAAAGGTGTGGCATCGTTAACTCCTACTGACATCAGGACTTTTTTTTTTTTACTCCCCACTGGTCACAGTCCGCCCCCCCAACCTTTATAAAGTCTGGAGACCCCTGGATTAGAGAGTGAGCAATTTCACTCACACATTCACACTCTGTGTGCCATCCATTCAGAGCTCTGTGCCGCAATCGCGAGCCCCATGTGTGCGTGCGCATGCCCGGGGATTCAAATGGAGCGCACAAACCTGAAAAGGAAGACCGGGGAAAGATGGAAGCCCTGGCAGCGGAGACATAGGCAAGTCTGTTATAATGCGTTGCAAACTTTACTACCGCTTTAAGACAAATAGGGTGAACCCCCCGCCCCCCCCCCCCCCCCCCACCCCAGCAGGGGCAAAGGAATAAAAATCCTGGCAAAGGTACTAACCCTTCCCTGAAGTTTTAGATACACTTCAAGTTAACATTTTCAGCTATTCCAGGCACTTAAAAATAGCACATGGGGGGGGGGGGGGGTAACTATGCAAATATAATTTTTTAGAGTTCGAGTCCATCGGAGGACCTTTATGGCTTCAGTCTCATGAACATTAGCTGGTTTGAGAACATTGCTGCCTGGGTGGGTACAGGTTGAATACCCAAGGCTTTCATGGCTCAGGTAAGTCCATCCCTTAAGGAGCCCCAGGTGTGCTTATTGCAGGATATTCAGCAGCACTGGACTGACACGTGGGCCTCCTCTGCGACATTCCCTTTATGTAGTGTTAAGAAGCACATTTGATACCGGAATGGGCCATTAAGGCACAACAGCCCCTCCCCCCTCCCCATGACAAAAGGGGTGACTTTCCAGTCCTGAGGAAAGGTAGGGGGGGGGGGGGGGGGTAAGGGATCAGATCCGTCAGAAGTTCTTGGTGTGTTGAGCGTACCACTGCTGTCTCTGTTTGCGAGTCTCCACCTCGGTGATCAGCGCCTGTCTGTAGGCTTCATACAGTTTAACTATTCTTTCCAGTTCCTTCATAAAAAGCAGCTTGAGCATACCCTGGTATGTGTCCAGATCCGCCAGCTGGAAGAGTTCCCACTTCAAGATGTGGTCATATCTGCGAACAGAAAGAAAGAAAATAAATAAAGTTTTTTTATTTATTTTTTTTAGAAGCATTGCATAATGCATGGGAAGCTCATACCGCAGCTGAAGAAATAGAAAATCAAAGCCATGAACAATAGTCAGCGCAAGAAACAATAAAATTTGATGGCTAAAATACATTGCACCAAAAAAAAAAAAAAAAAAAAAAGCAAATCTGTCACATGGAATGAACGATCCGATTCGTACAGAAGAACCGACAGACAATAAAAATGTCTGTTCTATATGCATGCTGTCACTGCCTATCCGCGGACCAAGCGCCTTGATGCGATTCAGTTCGCATTTGCAGCGCTATACAAATCATAAAAAAAAAAAAAATAACCAGTTCCCACCCAGGTCAATTCAGACACTTCACTCCTACATGTAAAAATCAATTTTTTATTTTTTTTTGCTAGAAAATTACGCAGAACCCCCAAACATTACATGTATTTTTTCTTTTCTTTTTTTTTTTTTTTTTTTTTAGGTGAGACCGTAGAGAAATAAAAAAAAATAAAAAATAAAAAGGCGGTTGTTGCCATATTTTGAGACACGGTACTTGTACATCGATTTTACGATATGGTTTTATTTTCTCTTTTCTGTACATATGAAATCTAAAATAATAAAATAAAAATAAAATGTAATATCTCTCTCTAATTATATATATATATATATATATATATATATATATATATTTTTTTTTTTTACTGAAGAATACACAGTGTTTGTTTAGGTGCCTGTGTACATAGGCACATTGTGATGAATGGGCTGTATTTTAGCTCAGTAAAAAAAAAAAAACCCCAAAAAACAAGCTGTACTGAGCATTTTCAAGCTGCAGTGTGCAAGAGGCCTTATTCCTATCACAAGGGAAGTAAACATCCCTTGTGATAGAAATAAGGCATGACTGGGCCTTTTTATGGACACATCTGGGGTCTATTCTATGCATTCTGGTGAAAAACCTTCTGTGCTGTAGCTCCCCCCCCCGAGCCTGATGCGATCCAGCGAAATTGCACAAGTGCAGCGGCTTCAGCCGCTCTCCTCATTGAACAGATTGGTAGTAGCTGGAGCCATTGGCTCCTGCTGCTGTCAAATAAAAGCTGTAACACGGGAGCAGAGGGCGGGGCCAAGTCCGGCTGGCTGTGTCAATGGACGCAACAGCGGGACTCAGGAGTGAGCCTGTAGAGGTAACCCCTCGGAAAGCGGCTCTTTATTGGGGGCACCCGATGAGGAGGGGCCTGGAGTGCCAGCGGCGGACCCCAGAAAAACCATTGCATAGAGCAGGTAAGTATAGGGATGTTTGTTAAAAAAATAAATAGAAAAGTTGTAAAAAAGCATTTACAACCACTTTAAGTTGCTGCAAGCATCTACTCGCGTTCCTGCAACAGGCTGATAAGAATAGTAATAATGCAGAATGCTGCGTTACTCAAAAAGAAAAAGTGATAGAATAAGGCTTATCTGTAGGTCCAAGAAATATCTCCTAAACCTACACGGTTTAGGAGATATTTGCCGAAAGACAGGCACCACTGTCTACAGCGCAGGCGCACTGAGCGCAGGCGCACTGAGCGCGGCACCCGTCAACGGCGATATGCCGCGCGTGGCGGCTCCCGTGCGCATGTGCGGGAGTGAAGTCATCACGGCTTCGCCGAATGACAGTGGCGGAGCTGCGAGACACACCGAGAAGATGGATGCGCCGGACTACAGGGGACAGCGGTGACTTTGCTGGCTCCTGTGTCAGGTAAGTGACACATAATGGACTACTATGCGATGCGATGCGATGCATAGTAATCCATTATGCTTTACCTTTGCAGGGAATCAGAGGAAGTAAACTCATCAGGGTTTACTTCCTCTTTAACTACCACATGATAATGAAATAAAAATCCACACTGGGAGGTCACATGACAGCACAGCGGTGTTGTGAAAGGGCATTTAGCTTCATAATAAAAAAACAAAAAAACAAAAAAAACAAACACTTTATCTTGCTGTAACAGAGGGGACACCAATAATTGTGACTTTACAGCCACATGGAATAGTGCCAGGAGGGGAGGGGAAAATCGGCTCAAACACTAGAAACTGACAGGCAGGAAGGGAGGGAGAGACTCTGAACACAGCGGGATGAAGAAGGGACATAAATTGACCACAGAATCATGTATCAGCAGCCATGGTTATTATGGTTCAGCACACCTAGGGTGACACAGAAACAGGCAGGATCAACCAGGTATTTTACAGCATAGAAAAAAAGAAAAAAAAGAAAAGAAGAACAGGATTTTCTATTTATTTTTTCCAGGGTTACAACTGCTTTAAGGTCATTATAGCTGATAAATTACATTTACACATTGAAGGAAAATTATATAAATAAGAATTATATATATATATATATATATATATATATATATATATATATATATATATATATATATATATATATATATATACATATACATATATATATATATATATATATATACACATATATACATATATATATATACACATATATATATACACATATATATATATATATATATATATATATATATATATATATATATACACATACATACACACATACACACACACACACACACACATTTATATTATATATTATTTTATAAAAATAATAATATATATATTTTATATATATTTTTTATAAAATATATTATATATATATTTATTTTTACGTTATATATGACATATCTATTGTCACATTATTCATTTGTTTTCCACTGGTGGAATGAGCGCACCATTCCCCTAAATTGTTATTCAGGTTAGTATAAGATCGCTGTTTAAATGGTGCAGTTCTGAGTGTTTTAACCCCCATTAACATTGCATAGCAGCAGTTTTCATATAAATAAAATGTACATACACGCAGTGAGCGAGATCCGCACACACATACACAGTGGGGACAATTATTTGATCGCCTGCTGATTTTTTATAAGTTTGCCCACTTATGCAGACCATACACGGGCGAATTTCGAACAAATTTTCTTTTCAAAATCAGAAAGTTCGTTTTTTTTTGTGATCCGATGGCGCCACCATTGATTTTCGAAATTCAGGCAACCAAGTCTTCAATTTCACCTCCATGTTGCTACAGAAAAGAATTTTCGTGGCCGGGAATCCTCTTTTCTCTCCTTATTAGATTTCTCGCACGATTCTCCCATCATCGATTAGAATATCGTTCGTTCTTCCAAAAATTTCCAACATGTCCGATTCCTTAAATTTGATTTCCGCATGAAAAAAAAAAAATCGGCTGTTGCTGCAGCCCCACTAATGGTGCGAAATTCATACGAACATTCTTAGATACGATTTTTAAAAGAAAATTCTTTCGAAAATTTGAACCGTGTATGGCCGGCGTTACAAAGAAATGAAAAGTAATTTTTATCATAGGTATATTTTAAATGAGAGACAGAATATCAACCAAAAATCCAGAAAAAACGCGATACAAATGTTATAAATGAAGTTGCAGTTCAGTGAGTAAAATACAGTATTTGATCCCCAAGTAAAACATGGCTTAGTGCAGTGATGGTGAACCTTGGCACCCCAGATGTTTTGGAACTACATTTCCCATGATGCTCATGCACTCTGCACTATAGTTGAGCATCATGGGAAACGTAGTTCCAAAACATCTGGGGTGCCGAGGTTCACCATCACTGGCTTAGTACTTGGTGGAGAAATCCTTGTTGGGAAGCCCAGAGGTCAGACGTTTCTTGTAGTTGGTGATCAGGTTTGCACACATCTCAGGAGCGATTTTGGTCCACTCTTCTTTACAGATCTAAATCCTTAAAGGTTTCTTGGCAACACCAAGTTTCAGCTCCCTCCATTCATTTGCTATAGGATTAAGGTGTGGAGACTGGCCAGGCCGGCCACTCCATGACCTTAATGTGCTTCTTCTTGAGCCACTCCTTTGTTGCCTTGGCGGTATGTTTTGGGTCATAGTCATGCTGGAAGACCCATCTTCAGTGTTATGGCTGCGGGAAGAAGGTTCTCATTCAAGATTTTACATTAAATGTCCATTGGCCCCTGAATGCGGCAAAGTCGACCTGTAGCCTCACCAGAGAAACAGCCCCAAAGCATGTTTCCACCTCAGTGCTTGGTGTTCTTAGGGTCAGTCAGCATTTTTCACAGCGAGTCGAGTTAATGCCAAAGAGCTCACAGCACTTTCTCCCGATCCTTCTTTAAATCATTTAGATGTTCAATGGCAAAATTCAGATAAGCCCGTACAGGTGTCTTCTTGAGGGGGGGACATCGCGGACGCTTCAGAATTTCAATGGTTTGTTTGGGGACTGTGGTCCGAACTGCCTTGAGATCATTCTCCAACTCCTCCTGTGTAGTTCTGGCCGGATCCCTCACTTTTCTCATGATCATCCTCACCCCATGAGGCGAAATCTTGCAAGGAGCTCCAGACTGAGGGGGGGGGGGGGGGGGGGGTTGATGGTTATTTTGTATTGCTTCCGTTTGAGAACGATTGCTCCAACAGTTGTCTCCTCCTCACCAATCTTCTTGCCGATGGTCTTGTAGCCCATTCCAGGCTTGTGCAGGTCTACAGTCTTCTCCCCGACGTCCTTTCCCATGGTGGCGAGGTTTGAATGAAAGAAAGATTCTGTGGACAGGCATCTTTTACAAACGACAAGCTGACGTTAGGAGCACCTTCTTAACTGGTTCCCGACCGGCACACGCCGATGTACGTCGGCAGAATGGCACAGGCAGGCATGTCCAATCTTCAATGCTGCCCTGCCATTGTGAGCGCGCCGGCATGCTGGTCGGGACCCCCGTGAGTCCGGCCGCGGGTCCCACGAACTCGATCGCCGTGGGCATACCCGCGATCGTCTCACAGGGCGGCTGAACGGAGAGATGCTGTTGTAAAACAGCATCTCCCCTTTCTGCCTAGCAACTAGTGATGCTGATCTCTGCTCCATGTGATTGGAGCAGAGATCAGTGTTCACTAAATGAAAGCCCAACCCCCCACACAGTTAGTAACACACCCCTAGGAACACTTAACCCCTACACTGCCACCCACTGGTTAACCCCTTCACTGCCAGTGTCATTTACACAGGAATCACTGCATTTATATAGCAGTGATTGCTGTATAAATGACAATGGTCCCAAAAATGTCCCAAAAATGTCCGATGTGTCCGCCATAATGTCGCAGTCACAATAAAAATCGCTGATTGCTGCCATTACTAGTAAAAAAAAAAAAAAATAATAAAAAAAATTATTAATAAAAATTCCATAAAACTATCCCCTATTTTGTAAACGCTATAACTTTTGAGCAAACCAATCAATCGCTTATTGCGATTTTTTTCCCAAAAATATGTAGAAGAATATGTATCGGTCTAAACTGAGGAAAAAATATATATATATTTTTTTATATATTTTTGGGGGGTATTTATTATAACAAAAAGTAAAAAATAACGCTTTTTTTTTTTCAAAATTGTCGCTCTATTTTTGTTTATAGCGCAAAAAAATAAAAACCGCAGAGGTGATCAAATGCCACCAAAAGAAATCTCTATTTGTGAAAAAAAAAAAAAAAAAAAAAAAAAAAAAAGACGCCAATTTTGTTTGGGAGCCACGTCGCACGACCGCGCAATTGTCAGTAAAAGCGACGCAGTGCCGAATCGCAAAAAGTGGTCTGGTCTTCGGCCAGCAAAATGGTCCGGGGCTGAAGTGGTTAAAAATCGCAGGACTAATCTGTATAACATGAGCACATGCTGTAGCCAGTCTTGTTGTTGGTTTGGGGGGGGGGGGGATCAAATAATTATTTTACTCACTGAACTGCAACTCAATTTCTAAAACATTTGAATTGTGCGTTTTTCTGGATCTCATTGAACCAGCACAGCACACTGGGGCCGCCCTCGTGCACTTTTACAAAGAAAGCAATTTAGAGGCCCTGCAGCTTTAATGACTACCAGCTTCGGTGAAAGAGGTTTATTTGGTTAGCACACAACGCAAACAAAAGCCTGTTCTTTCTGTACACAAGCATAGCCTGTTCCCATAAAACCGGCCTGGAGCGATTCCTTCTGCTTGTCCCAGGACTTCGGCACAATTCAGCTTTATGATGAACACCTCAATATCCTCCTCAGAATCCCTACGAGCAATTCTTTATTCCTGCCATTTACTTTGGCCAATAGTGGAGGAGACCACAGCCAACGTTGAGAAAGGCGAAGGTTCGCCATAGACAATCAGCAAGGGTTTGCTATAAAGATCCATACTTCATTCGTTTTTTTGTGATACTTATTCTTCAATGCGTTTCGGTTTTACTTTCTGACCTTTTTGGGTCATGCTGTTCATCTGTTTATCTATTTTCCTTTGCCTTTATTCGCCTCAGTGTTCTACTCTAAAATGAATTTTGGTTTTGTTTTCAGACAATTTTCGGGTCATGCTATTTAATTTTCATCATTGAATGCAATTTCTTCAGCGCCTCCCATGTTTTTAGATGTTTCTTTAACCGCTTTCAGCCCCGGACCATTTTGCTGGTCGAAGACCAGACCCCTTTTTTGCGATTCGGCACTGTGTCGCTTTAACTGATAATTGCGCGGTCGTGCGACGTGGCTCCCAAACAAAATTGATGTCCTTTTTTTCCGACAAATAGAGCTTTCTTTTGGAGGTATTTGATCATCCCTGCGGTTTTTATTTTTTGCGCTATAAACAAAAATATAGCGACAATTTTGAAGAAAAAAAAACGCATTATTTTTTACTTTTTGTTATAATAAATATCCCCCAAAAATATATAAAAAAAAACATTTTTTCCTCAGTTTAGGCCGATACGTATTCTTCTACATATTTTTGGTATAAAAAATAAAAATCGCAATAACCAATTATTGATTGGTTTGCGCAAAAGTTATAAACGTTTACAAAATAGGGGATAGTTTTATGGCATTTTTATTAATATATTTTTTTTACTAGTAATGGCGGCGATCAGCGATTTTTATTGTGACCGCGACATTATGGCGGACACATCTGACATTTTTGGGACCATTGTCATTTATACATCAATCACTGCTATATAAATGCAATGATTCCTGTGTAAATGACACTGGCAGTGAAGGCGTTAACCAGTGGGTGGCAGTGTAGGGGTTAAGTGTTCCCAGGGGTGTGTTACTAACTGTGGGGGGCTGGGCTTTCATTTAGTGAAGACTGATCTCTGCTCCAATCACATGGAGCAGAGATCAGCGTCACTAGTTGCTAGGCAGAATGGAGAAATGCTATTTACAATGGCATTTCTCCATTCAGTCGCCCCGTGAGACGATCATGGGTATGCCCGCGGCAATCGAGTCCGCGGGACCCGCGACCGGACTCACGGGGGTCCCGAACAGCACACGAGCGTGCCGCCGGCGGCGTGCTCGCGATGGCAGGGTGGCATTGAAGATTGGACGTATTAGGGACCTTGAACGTCTGTTGGTTGAGGAAGCTAATAAGGAAGAACGTCTCTCTCACTCACTTGGACTTCATGGTCCATGTTCCATTACTCGTCAGACTTCATCTCCTGGGCAGAGGGTGAGCTAGACAACACTACCTCATGACCATGATGGAGCGATCCCTGTTTCTAATCGTTCTGCTTCCCCTGCTTTAGCTTAACATCTTCTCCTCTATGTAGAACTATACCCTTCAGAATTCATTAAACCACTTAAGGACCGAGCCTCTTTCTGATATTGGGTGTTTACAAGTTAAAACCGGTTTGTTTTTTGCTAGAAAAATTACTTGAAACCCCCATTATTATTTTTTTTTCTAAGACCCTATAGAATAAAATGGCGGTCATTGCAGCGGAGGGCCCTGGAGAGCGTGGGAGGGCGCCTCTCCCACCTTCGATAAAAGTGATCTTATGGCGAATCCGCTGCAGAGACCACTTATCTTAAAGCGGACCACCCGCTAAATTAGACAATACTGGGGTTACGGTAGCTAGCTGCATAACGACGGTATGCCTCTTCAAAGTAGCAACGTAAAACAACGGCGGGTGGTCCGTAAGTGGTTAAATACTTACTCCTGATACAGAATATGACTCTTACAACCAACTTCTTTGCAGCATAACAGGTTCAATGATTGTGTAATCTGTAAGATTACATTATACTGTATGTAATGTGTGCGTTTTACTTTTTGAATTTGGCGCCGTTCTCCGTCCCCGTGTGTCGCAACGATCACAGGGAACGGAACTCGGCTCCATGATACATCGAGCGGAGGACGAGCCGCTCGCACAGCGCGGGGGGGGGGGGGGGGGGGGGGGGGGGTGGACATCGGTGGATCCAGGGGATAAGGTAAGGAACTCATCCTGCATCCAGCGATGCGATCTCGAGTCTGGCTCGGGGATACCGCTAATGGTACTGAATTTTCACCCCGAGCCAGACTTGGGAATACTGCCGGGGGGGTTAAAAGGGACTGTAGTGCAAATCTGCAAAAAGCACTAAAAGTGCCATAGGTGTCAATCAGGCCTTAGATATAAGGCTCCATTCACACCAATGTGCCTTTTTTTTAATGTTTTTTGTAGGAACACAGGTCATTAATTTTTAACATGGGTTCATATGGAACACGGCCACATCAATGCATTTTTGTGCCTCTGCATTTTTGAAAAGGTTCAGGGACTTTTCCAAAACGCAAAACAGTGCTTAATTCTGCTTGCGTATACACGTACCAATTATCCCAAAGTAGCTGTATACTATTTGTATAACTACTTATTGCCGTTTGCCCAGATGGGTAATAAATGGTATCAAAGCTGTCACAATGTGTTGTATAGCATAGCTATGGTTCTAAAATTTCAATAAAGTTGGGAGAAAAAAAAAAGCGCGAGTTCAGGCAAATCTGGCCAACTGGGAGTAACAGAATAGGGACGGAAATGCCGTCTTGCTGAAACTATATAAAATGAGCTTCCGATTCAAACTGTATTTTCTAACTAGCAAAAGTATCTGGCTAGGGCCTGAGGCATGGGAACTCCCAGCTCAGGATGCCTGTATACACCCAAATGAGGTAGCACATGACACAGAACATTGTGTTCTATCCAGAATGTCAACATTCTGAGCCGGGCTTTAAGTAAGAACTCCGTCAAAGCATTATTTGCATCTAACCCGGCCACATAATATAACCCCATCCTAACTCCTAAAGATTTCTAGGCATCTACTTTCCACTCTTGTAAGGGCCATCTTTAAGGCAGGGCAAAAAGGGGCAGCTGCCCTGGGCCCTGTCATTGTTGTGGGGCCCAAAGCAGCTGCCCCATACTTGCCAACTATCCCCAGTTTAAACTCCCTCGTCCCTTGAGGTTTTAGTACTGTGCTGTGTCCTGATATTTCAGTGTGAAGTTGTTACAAATGCTGCCCAGCTCTGCCCTATTGTGTACAGACGACTCACCTGCAGACCCCGTGTTTACATGTAAATACCGGCACTGATATGTAAATAGCAGAGTCATTCATGTGTAAATAGAGGCAGTATTCATATGTATATCATGCCCTCTGAGATCATATTCACCATCACCTATACGGAATGCTGCCCACTGGGGAGATAAAGGGGCATGCTGGGAATTGATCATACCCACCCCTCCCCCCAGCACTGCCACTGATCCCAGGAGTCCTAAGGACTTTTTTGTCTATCCTTAGTCCATGGTGTGCAGGCAGTGAGGAGATGATGTGCAGTAACCTCTAGCAACTAATCAGTAGGCAGTAATGATGTGCAGTAACCTCTAGCAACCAATCAGTGACCAGTATTAATGTACAGTAATCTCTAGCAACCAATCAACAAGCCTAAATCATGTGCTGCAACTTCTAGTAACTAATCAGTGAGTGGTAACAATACAATGTAACCTCTGGCAACCAATCGCAATCGCTACCTGATCTGATTCAGTAAACAGATTTTGAGTCTAGCTGCTATTTATTGTATGCCTCAAAACAGGTGGAAAGCGAAACTGCATGGGGGGAGGGGGGGGGGGCAATAAAATTTTTGCCCAGGGTCCAATCAATATTAAAGACGGCCCTGGATACACCCATCACACAGAACTTTATGACCACCCGTCTAAAATAAAGTAGGTTTGTTTTTGCCACCAAAATAGCCCCGATCCGTTGAGGCATCGACTCCACTAGAAAAAGCATCACATTGCCTGCGTCTGCTTGTCTTCTTCCCATACTGTGTGTGCGTCTCTTCTCCAGGGGAGCGACGCACACACCCGGCCATCTATTTGATATAAAAGGAAATTGTGACCGATCAGACCAGGCCACCCTCTTCCATTGCTCTGTGGTCCAGTTCTGATGCCCACGTGTCCATTCTGGGCCCGTTTGGCTGTCGACACGGATCAGCATGGGCACCCTGACCAGTCTGCGGCTACGCAGTACCATACACAACAAACTGCAATGCACGGTGTGTTCTGACATCTTTTTCTCAGATCCAGCATTAAACTTTTTCAGCAATTTGAGCTACAGTAGCTCTTGTATTGGATCTGACTACACGGGCCAGCCTCTCCACCCACCTCCCCCGGAATACGTGAATCAATGAGCCTTGGCTGCCCATGACTGTTTCTGGTTTGCCAGTTTTCCTTCATTGGACCACATTTAGTTGGTCCCGACTAGGGATGGGTGAACGGCTCGGCCCAAGCATAAGTTCAGGACAAACTTTGGTTGTTCGGTGAACATCATGCGGTGGTCACGGCAAATTTGAAAGCCGCAGAACTCCGTTAAAGTCTCCATGGACACCAATACGAAAAAGCAAAAGTGCACATTTTAAAGCCTTCTAGGCAAGTTACATCCAGTCCATTATCAGACCATTTGGGTCTGGTATGAATATTAAGGGGAATCCCAAACCAAAAATGAAAAAAAAATAAAAATAAAATTGTGTGAGGGTCCCCCCAAAATCCATACCAGGCCATTCAGGTCTGGTATGGATATTAAGGGGAACCCTGTGCCAAAAAAAAAAAAAAAAAAAAAAAAAAAGGTGTAGCCCCCCCAAATCCATACCAGACCCTTCAGGTTTTTAAGGGGAACCCTGTGCCAAAATTAAGTTACCGAGTGGCGGGGCCACTCAGTGGCATAAACAGGCGACACCGCCCTCAGCTATATAACAGCTGTCACCGAGAAGCAGCGTCACTCGGCGGGAGCCTCCCATGGAGGCGGAGCTTTTGCGCCTTTTTCCTTTCTTTCTTCGGGTCGACGGACGGCGTGAGATGGATCTACATCTTGGGACATTTTTATTTTTTTAATAAAGGACTTGTCCCAAAGTGTCTGTCTTTTTTACTATTTTCGACACATTTTTGTGAAATGGTAGGGGTACAATGTACCAGTTACAAATTCACATGGGGGGGGGGGCGGGATCTGGGGGTCCCCTTGTTAAAGGGGGCTTCCAGATTCCAATAAGCCCCCTGTCTAAAGACCCCTACAACCACCGGGCAAGGGTTCATCAACATGGGGACAAGGTGCTTTGGGGACCCGAAAGCATCCTCCCCATGTTGAGGGCATGTGGCCTGATATGGTTCGGGGGGGGCTCTCGCCCTCCCCCTCTTTTACGGCGGCCTGCTGGGTTGCGTGCTTGGATAAGGGTCTACTATGGATCTTGGGGGGAGACCCCTACACCATTTTATTTTACATTTTGGCGCAGGGTTCCCCCTTAAAATCCATACCAGACCTGAAGGGTCCAGTATGGATTTTGGGGGGGGGGGGGGGCAGCCTACGCCATTTTTAAACAAAACAAATCTGGTGCAGGGTTCCCCTTAATATCCATACCAGACCTGAAGGGCCTGGTATGGATTTTGGGGGGAGCCCCACGCAAATTTTAAAAAAAAAGATTTGGGTTCGAGGTTCCGCTTAATAATCATACCAGACACAAAGGGCCTGCCAATGGACTGGGGGGGTCATGCCGTTTTTTTTTTTTTTTTTTTTTTTTTTTAAGGAGTTTTATCTATATTGCCGAGACCCGACAATTCATTACAGCCGCAATCAGTTTTAAATGACTTTTTTTTCCTTTAGAAATGTCATTTTTCTGTGGTATTGTTCTAAACAAGGGAAAACTGTGCCACTTTACAGGCATACCACAGACACCCCCCAGACACAATATTTAAAGGAATATTTCATTTTTATTGTTTCACTTTAAGCATTGTTAAAATCACTGCTGCCAAAAAAAAAAAAAGACGTATTTAAAACTTTTTGCATTGATACATGTCCCCTGGGGCAGGACCCGGGTCCCCAAACACTTTTTATGACAATAACTTGCATATAAGCCTTTAAAATTAGCACTTTTGATTTTTCATCTTCGTGTCCCATAAACTTGAACGGTGTTCGTTCTGAATTTTTTTGCCTGTTCGCAAGTTCTGGTGCAAACCGAACCAGGTGGTGTTCGGCTCATTCTTAGTCCTGACCACTGCAGACAAAGGAAAATCCCACAAAAGTTGCAGGTTTGGGGACGTTATAACCCAATCCTGCTATTACAGTTTGGCCCTGGTCAAAGTTGCTCAAATGCTTTTCAGCACATCAACTTTGGCAACTTCACTTCACATTCACTTGCTGCCTAGTATATCCCCATCCACTTTCAAAGCCCATGGTCTTAAAGATAAATCAATGTTATTCACTTTGTCTGCCAGTGGTCATTAGATTATGGCTGATGATGATGGCTGTATGTCAAATTTAAACTTGAACTTTCAGTAACTTTACAACACCGCATGCCTTCCAATAGCATTCAACCACAGCATCATTTTTTTTTTTTCCAAAAAAGCTCAACCTTTCATCATTCAAAAGCAGACAACGAACTCCAGAATTGCCTAGTCTGAAATGTCATCAGTCTGCTGCAGGCAAAAGAATGCATTTCCTAAGTCTCCTCCTCCCAAGGGATTACTAAAGACTGTACCATTGGAAGGTGAGAAGGATTGGAAGCAGGGGCGGACTGACAACTCATGGGGCCCCCGGGCAATAGGAGATTATGGGGCCCCCGGGCAATAGGAGATTATGGGGCCCCCCGGGCAATAGGAGATTATGGGGACCCCCGGGCAATAGGAGATTATGGGGACCCCCGGGCAATAGGAGATTATGGGGACCCCCGGGCAATAGGAGATTATGGGGACCCCCGGGCAATAGCAGATTATGGGGCCACACAGTATACACACACATACTGTCCCTGGCTTTATTGAGGCTAGCAACCCTGATGGGGCCCCCCTAGTGGCATGGGGCCTTCGGGCAGTGCCCAAGTGCCCCAATGGTCAGTCTGCCCCTGATTGGAAGATTTAGCTGAAGCACTGGAAAGCTTGCAAACAAAAATTCCATTTGCTTAATGCGTGTTGCCCATGACGGAGAAGAGTCTCTAAACTGCTGCTTCCGAAGACATAAGGACGATCTCTTTTTTTTTTCTTCTTCCTTTTACTGTCCTATTTTCAATCCCAGCATTTTTCCCCCATACACAGTTCTGTAAAAGCTCTGGGGGGCAAACTATCCATGGGATCAGAAATGAACGCATGTTCACAACAAATTTTCCCCTTGTGGTCCAAACACAGCACAAAAGGGCAAAAGAGTAACTTGCTTTGGGCTGATGTTCACCAAGCTACAGGAAGCCGTAGCATGACATGCTATGAGATTATTAGTAGAAAATGATGAATTTTACCACATGCCGTTTTTTTTGGACAATTTTTTTTTTTTTTTTTTACTGACAATTCTTTTTACATTTAGCTATCAGTGGGGGAAGCCATGTTAAATTGACTGTAGTGCTTTTTTGCAAAATGCAAAACGCACCAAAAAGTGCATAGGTGTGAACATAGGGGTATGTAAGGAAAGGGGGAGAGTCTTCCTATTGACTCTTAATGATTTTTTTTTTTTCGCAGGGGTTACTAAAGAACTGACAATTATCACAAGTGTTCCTCTTCAGTAAAAAAAAAAATAGAAATGATGCACCGGGCCGACAAAAGCAAATCAGTGAATGGTGAAGATATATAGAAGGTTACGTTCAGTGAAAACACTATCATAATAACGAGTGGGGTCAAAGATTTAAAAAGGTAGGGGCAAAGCGCTTTTGGCCCCACTTCTCTTGGGAATCACAGAACTGCAATTTGTCCTGCACTGATGTGACCCAGATTCAGATGACAGCGGGCCAAGCTCAATGTAGGCTGACATCACCCAGATGGTACGGGCTCCGGAAGGATCCCAAATTTAATGTCGGGATCCGCTCAGATGACTGAGCAGCAGCTGGTTCAGCCTCTCAGCACATTGCTTTAAGACTGAGCCAGTTACTCATGGGCCCCCCCCCCACAGCCCGGAGCGAGCGCTGGAGAGGCAGAGCAATGGAGCTGGTGACCGACGTAAAGAGAAAAAACTGCTAAATACCTTTTCTCATCAGCAATATATAGCAGTCTTATGACTTCTATGGGTGTTTGGTTAAAGCTTGCAGGAGGAATTTTCATTCTACTGTGCCTGTCCCTAGAGGCTGCTGGCACACTGACCCTCTGCCGATCACATTCACATTCCCAGGAAAAAAGAAAAAAAAAACTCTAGCAATACTCAAACTGGGCATGTGTAGAATGTCTCCAAGGCTCTGAACCATCAGGGGATAGATTGGGGACAGTAAGGGGAGGAGGATAAAAATAAATAAAAAAAAGTATTTACACAATACAGAAGATTAACACCTTGCACAGCACACGAACCCCTTTCATTATAAAGCTCCCCCCCCCCCCCCCCACACACTCCCAGGAGACTGGGCACTGCCAGCATCCTCTAAAGTTGAGAAAACATCACTGTCAGCCCCTTCTCATAGACTGCTCCTCCTGTGTCACTGTCATTGTAAACTGAATCTTCTAAATACCTCAATTAACGCAGCTCTATCTTGGACCCGGTCATGTGACTGCTCTCCTAAGCTGCCTCATTGAAGGTCACATGATCACTCTCCCTGTCATGCGCTCTGCCCCATGTAACGTCCCCTGAATGGATCAGCTCTGCCCCATGTAACGTCCCCTGAATGGATTAGCTCTGCAGGAAATGAAAGCACAAGTTTCACATTAATTAGGTATGTTTTAATAGTTATTTGTTATTTAATGCTATTTCTACAAATTTTTGTTATCTCTGATCATACCGATGTTCCGTGAGCTGTAGATGTGAACATTATTTCAGGGGTTCCTCGAGATCTCAAACTTATTGCCAGGGGTTCCTCCAAGGTAATAAAGGGTGAGAAACACTGTATTAGAGGCTTCGATATACATTGAGAGTGACACAGGAGGTGCGGTGTATGAGAAGGGGCTGGCCGTAATGTTTTCCGAACGGTAAAGTATGGCAGTGCTGTCTCAGGGCCAGGAGAGGCAGGGCAGCCGGTCTGACCCCCCCCCCCCCCACCCCATTGGGTGCCACCCAGGACAGACTGCCCAATCCTTGCCCCCCCCCAAAAAAAAACATATCTGTGTATAACATGCAGGCGCGGTTTACCCTGCATTTTCAGGGGGGGGGGAAAAGCGCGCGTTATACGCCGATAAATATGTTATTCACTTCCTGAGGACCCAGCTTCTTTATTTTGTAATCTATGCCTACGTTCAAGTTTAAGCTTAAGTTTAATGTTTCAGGGTGGCTCCTTTCTGTTGCAGTATCTTATGGAGCCGCCCTTGCTTGCATGGACTACTAGCGTTATGCCTCCTTACACTGTATGTATCAATAGAAAACACACAGCCCTTTAAGCCTGGGATGACCAGACACAACCCTGCTCCTTCCTCCCCCTCACTCGAAGCTAACAGACTAGCTCCAGACTGCACTGCCCTTTGCTAACTATTTTCTGTGAAGACCAGAAGTTCAGGGAAGCAGCACCGGGACAGCAGGAGCCAATAGCATTGAAAGTTGTACACTTTAAGTGCCGGGGGTGCGAATTTTAATAGTTTGCTGCAGAATAGATATTTTATTCTGCTAAAAGGGTTCAATACTAGTTGAAGAAAGCCAACATTTTTATCCATCACATCTTCAGTTTAACCCCTTGCCGCCGAGCGAACGCATATGTGCGTACTCTGCTTCCAGGGGTTATACCGGGATGATGCCCGCACCTCCAGGCATCATCCCGGTACCGATTTTCAGAGCGAGCGGGCGGGCTGTTATGCCCAAGGGGCGGGAGGGGACGTCCCCCCCTCCCGCCGCTCTTACCAGGGCTCCCGTTCAATCGGGAGCCCTGACCAAACATCTGATGCCTCCGGCGGCTGGGGAGGGACTGGAATGAAACCGTAAGCCAGTCTCCTAATTGTAAATACGGAAGCGACGGCATGACGTCACTTGCCCGTTTACTCGGCTGCCAATGGCGCCAGATGAAAAAATATATATAGTATTCAGAATCGCCGAAAATGGCGATCTGAATACTTTGAAGTGTAAAGGAGGGATCGGGGGTCTTTTAGATCCCCCGATCCCTCCATAAAGAGTACCTGTCACCACCTATACTGTCACAAGGGATGTTTACAGGAGGAGGAGAGAGGAGAGAGGAGAGAGGAGAGAGGAGAGAGGAGAGAGGAGAGAGGAGAGAGGAGAGAGGAGAGAGGAGAGAGAGGATATAGTTTAGGGGTTCCAAGTAATTTTTTAGCAAAAGTAAGGATTTTAACTTGTAAACACCAAATGTCAAAAATAGGCTTAGACACGAAAGGGTTCAAATTGTCCCAGGTATGAGGCCGGTTGTAAATACACATCACTGATATTTTATAAAATATTTAATAAAATAAATTGGAGGTGTGAAATAAACTATGTAATGTGCTCAAAAGATTTTGAAAGCTTCTCAGTGCTGAGGCCGTTTTCTATAAAGCTGTGTTAATAGGGGAGGATTGTCTGATAAAACTCAGTTTTTATGTCTGGAGTCTGCTGACAGGGCTGAGGTCAGAGAGAACAATCTGCATTTGGCTATATATCCAGAGAGTGGAGAAAGGCCAAGAAGCTGACGTCTTCCCTCGGAGCATTTCCACTTCTACCCGTCCACGCTATGAGATGTCCAACTACTCCGCAGCAATTGACTGAATGATACTAAGAACAGATGGAAATGACCACATAACACCGTGCCGTTATATATATATATATATATATCCAAGGGTTTCTCCTGCATACTCCGGTTTCCTCCCACAATCCAAAGACATGCTGGTAGACTAATTGGCTCCTGTCTAAACTGGCCCTAGTATGTGTACCCTCTGCTTTCGCCTATCAGCATGCTTCTTGTCAGCACATGAACCGATTTGTTGTTTGCAGGTCTGCAATCCGGGGGGGGGGGGGGGGGAAGGGGGGCCTTACACTTGTAAGGGGCCCGATCGCCTGGCGGGGATGGGAGAAGGCAGGGGGCCCCGTAGATGCATTGACTTTTCGGAATGAGTGCGAGTCAGCAGGCGTGGGGGGGCCGAGAGCGCGCAGGCGTGAGGGGGCCGAGAGCGCGCAGGCGTGAGGGGGCCGAGAGCGCGCAGGCGTGAGGGGGCCGAGAGCGCGCAGGCGTGAGGGGGCCGAGAGCTTGCAGGCTTGTGCCCCCCCCCCCCCAGAACGCGCAGGCGTGAGGGGGGGGGCCAGGCCTTAAGATGTCTAAGGGGCCCCACAATTTCTGATGGCTGCCCTGGTTGTTTGTACTGCTTCTTCCTCACATTCCAGTCCTGCTGTACATGGACTGGAAGAGGCCGATACCAGGTACTCACACTGTTTATAGCAAATAAACGTAATTATGTATTACAGAAATACATTACTTTTGTCTTTCATATCTGCTTAGAGCTCAGCATTATATATCAACAAATGTGCTAACAGTGTTTAAAAAAAAAAAAATACAAAAAAAAAAAAAAAAAAAAAAGAAGGAGGAGGGAAACGCACATGTATTGCAGATACCATTTTTTTTTTTTAAACTGTGTGCCAAGCCAAAATGTAAGATTTAGATTAGAAATCAAGTGAGATTGTATCTAAGCTGTATCAACTCCCCAAAAACAAACCAAAGCCAAACCAAAGCCCTGAGTCATCAGATGGCCTGGATGAGGAACCGATGGGAGGATTTGTTATTGTAAGAAATATTTAAAACAAAAAGAGTTGGGCAGGACACTGTGCTTGCTGCTCATAAAATACCATTCTGTTCACTTTTAACCACCGGGCACTTAAGCCCCCTTCCTAGCCAGACCAATTTCCAGCTTTCGGTGCTCTCACATTTTGAATGACAATTACTCAGTTATGCAACACTGTACCCATATGAAATTTTTGTCTTTTTTCACACAAATACAGCTTTCTTTTGGTGGTATTTAATTACCGCTGGGTTTTTTATTTTTTGCGCTATAAAATAAAAAAAAACACCAAAAATACTGTAAAAAAAAAAAAAAATTTTCTTTGTTTATGTTATAAAATTTTGCAAATTAGTAATTTTTCTTCATATGCTTTGGCCAAAATTTACACTACTACATATCTTTGGTAAAAATAACCCAAATCGGTGTAAATTATTTGGTCTGTGTGAAAGTTATTGCTGTGGTGCCAATATCTGAAAATTAAAATCACACCTGAAGTATTGACGGCCGATCTCATTTCTTGAGACCCGAACAAGCGAGGAAAGTACAAATACCCCACAAATGACCCCTGGAAAGTAGACATTCCAAGGTATTTAGTAAGAGGCATGGCGAGTTTTTAGAAGTTGTAATTTTTTTCCCCACATTTCTTTGCAAAATCTAGATTTTCTTTTCTTTTTTTTCCCACAAAATTTTTATATTATCAGGTTATTTCTCACACACAGTATATGCATAGCACAAATTACATCCCAAAACACATTCTACTATTACTCCCGAGTACGGCGATACCACATATGTGAGACTTTTACACAGCGTGACCACATACAGAGGCCCAACATGCAGGGAGCGCCATCAGGCATTCTTGGAGCATAAATTACACATATGATTTCTTGACTACCTCTTACATTTTTGAAGGCCCTGGAGAACCAGGACAATGGAAACGCCCCTAAAAATGACATCATTTTAGAAAGAAAACAACTTAATGTATAATCTATGATATATGTCTTTTGAACATGTTTTTTTCTACAAGTTTTTGGAAAATGTGTAAAGAAAATGAAAACTTTTTTTATTTTTTACACAATGTTGTCCATTTACACAATATTTCTAACACAGCATGTACATACCAAAAATGACACCCCAAAATATATTGTCCTACTCCGTGGCGAGACTTTTCCACAGCCTGGCCACATATAGAGGACCAACATGCAGGGAGCACCATCAGGTGTTGTAGTGACATATGTAATCAAATTAGATTTGAAACTTATTACACTTTTGTGAGGCACTGTAGTGGCATGGATGATCACTGATGTGGCATAGAAGAGCATGAATGGGGATGGATGAGCCGTGGATGGGGATGGCTGAGCATGAATGAGTATGGATAGGATGGCTGGGTACGGCTCAGAATGACGGAGTACAAATGAATATGGCTGGGTATGGCCGGGTATGGCTGGGTGTGGATGGGATGGATGAGCATGGATAGGTATAGATGGGATGGCTGGGTACGGCTGAGTATGACGGAGTACAAATGAATATGGCTGGGTGTGGATGGGATGGATGAGCATGGATGGATGAGTATTGCTGAGGATGGATGGATGGCTGAGTATGGATGGGTGAGCATAGGGCTGAGGAAAAAAAACGATTAAAATCGAGTTGAGAGGTCAAATAGATTCAAAATTTCAGCAAATTTTATTATTTTATTTTTCACCAGGACCAGCGATGACACCACGGCAGTCCTGAGGAGCTGCGGGCAGGAGTTTTTAGGCAAGGCCATGGCTTCGGCCTAGTCCGCGAGGCCAGACGCAGATGCTTCGGCCTAGTCCGCGAGGCCAGACGCCGCGGCCTTGCCTAAAAATTCCTGCCCGCAGCTCCTCAGGACCAGCACGGCGTCCATCAAAAAAAAAAAAAAAAACACACACACACACACACACACACACACACACACACACACACACACACACACACACACACCTCGATTTGAATCAAGGTTTTTTTTTTTAAATCGCCCGGCTCTAGGTGAGCATGGATGGATGGATGGATGAGCATGCAGAGTATGGATGGGTGAGCATGGATGGATGGGTATGCAGAGTATGGATGGATGGATCTGTCACTGAGCAGTGCTGTGGGCACTACACATGCAGCCCACAGCGCTGCTGCCACCGATCTCTCCCCTCTCCGCTCACACTGGATAGAGAGGGGAGGGAGGAACCATAAATCACGCCAGTTTGTTTACATTTGTTCCCTCCGGTATTTGACGGAGCGATCTCGTGGTCCTGTCTACAGTGATTCGTGATGCGCCGTGTCCTCTGGACCCGGTTTCTTATCGAATACTGTCCCCCAGATAGTGTCCGCCCTATACTGTGCTTGCGCAGTACAGAGAAGAAAAGGAGACAGCCGAAAGTCAGTTACCGGTGGCTACCACATGCATGCGCGGGAGTGTCATCTTCGCAGCTCCGGCAAAACCACAGTGCTGGAGCCGCGATACCTAGAGGTAACCCGCGGGAGTGATGTCGGCCGCCAGACCGGTGTACGGGCATCACAGTGAGGGGGCTTCGATCTCAGGTGAGTATTATATAATGAGTTAGTATGCTATGCATACTAGCTCATTATGCCTTTGTCTTGCAGGTACTCTTTAAAAAAAAAAAAAAAAGTGGGTTTACAACCACCTTAATTAAGAGGGCTTTCACACTGTGCCGCCCTGGGCGTCGGCTGTAAAGTGGCGCTATTCTGCCTCTAGCGGGGTGGGTTTAACCCACTGCTAGCTGCCGAAAAAGGGGTGTTAAATCCGCCCGCAAAACCCGACGGTATCGCATCGCTGCCCCATTGATTTCAATGGGGAGCAGCAGTGGAGGTGCATTGAGTTCACCCCTCCAAAATGAGCTGCTGGCAGGACTTTTTCAGATGCCCTGCCAGCGCACCGCTCCAGTGTGAAAGGCTTTCACACTGGAGCCGCTTTTTTTCCCAGGCGATATTTTTAGCGCTGTATTGCCTGAAAAACTCTGGCAGTGTGAAAGTGGTCTTAACCACATGACTAATTTTAAAATTTCACACGGTACTTAAAGCGGGAGTCCGCCGGGACTCCGCGTTTTTTTTTTTTTTTTTTTTTTTAAAGTCAGCAGCTACAAATACTGCAGCTGCTGACTTTTAAAATAGTGACACTTACCTGTCCAGCGCGCCCGCGATGTCGGCACCCGAAGCCGATCTCTAGATCGACACTCGAGTGCTGCCGCCGCCATCTTGGGTATGGGAATCAGGAAATGGAGCCTTTCGGCTTCATTTCCCGGTTCCCTACTGCGCATGCGCGAGCCGCGCTGCGCAATGAGGACGGTCCCCGCTGCCTCTGGGATCTGTGTGTTTCCCAGAAGGCAGCGGGGCACTTGCGGAAGGGGGCGGGCACTTGCGGAAAGGGGCGTAATGTACGCCCCTTTCCGCAGAGAGCTAGCCCGGAAGTGGGTGCAGTTACCTGGATTATCCAGGTAACTGCACCCCCCTCCCCCCTGAAAGGTGCCAATTGTGGCGCCGGAGGGGGAGAGGAATCCGATGAGCGGAAGGTCCATTTTAGGGTGGACCTCCGCTTTAAAGTAACGGTCACCTAAAGCCGAACTCCAGCTTTTGATATACTTTTTATACACTAAATTGCCAATCAAGTTCCTCCACCCCAAACTTGCTCACCCATGTCTTTATGGACCTTGCTTTGTGCATTGGTGAGCAGTCATGTTGGAACAGCAAGGGGCCATCCCCAAATTGTTCCCACAAAGTTGGGGGCATGAATTTGTCCAAAATGTCTTGGTATACTGACACCTTAAGAGTTCCCTTCACTGGAACGAAGGGGCCAACATAACCCCTGAAAAATCAATCCAACACCATAATCCCCCCTCCACCAAATGATTTGGACCAGTGCACAAAGCAAGGTCCATAAAGACATGGATGAGCGAGTTTGGGGTGGAGGAACTTGACTGGCCTGCACAGAGTCTTGACCTCAACCCGATACAACACCTTTGAGATGAATTAGTGCGGAGACAGTGAAGCAGGCCTTCTCGTTCAACATTAATGCCTGACCTCACAGATGCTCTTCTGGAAGAATGGTCAAACCTTCCCATAGACACACTCCTAAACCTTGCGGACGGCTTTCCCAGAAGAGTTGAAGCTGTTGTAGCTGCAAAGGGTGGGCCAACTCAATATTGTTAGGTGTCCCAATGCTTTTGGCAATATAGTGTAGTTGGCTTGGGCCATCTTAGCCCCAAACGAACGATGTCCCTCGAGCCAAGACTTCCTGTCTAATAGCTGGAACACAGTAGATTCCATCACAGCTGCACAAACCCAGAACACAGGGCGGTATGCCGTATGTAGCCGCAGCTACATACAGTTTATACCGCACATCCAGAGGCCTCATGTTAGTGAGGGACATAGTCGTACATGTAAAGCGTATCAAAACCTGGAGTTCAGCTTTAACCACTTTCAGCCCCGGACCATTTTGCTGGTCAAAGACCAGACCACTTTTTGCAATTTGGCTCTGCGTCGCTTTAACTGACAATTGCGCGGTCGTGCGACGTGGCTCCCAAACAAAATTGACGTCCTTTTTTTTCCCCACAAATAGAGCTTTCTTTTGGTGGCATTTGATCACCTCTGCGGTTTTTATTTTTTACGCTATAAACAAAAATAGAGCGACAATTGTGAAAAAAAAAAAAAACGCATTATTTTTTACTTTTTGTTATAATAAATATCCCCCAAAAATATATAAAAAATATTTTTTTCCCCTCAGTTTAGGCCGATGCGTATTCTTCTACATATTTTTGATTAAAAAAAATAAAAAAAAATAAATCGCAATAAGAGATTGGTTTGCGCAAAAGTTATAGCGTCTACAAAATAGGAATAGTTTTATGGCATTTTTATTTTTTACTAGTAATGGCGGCGATCAGCGATTTTTATTGTGACTGCGACATTATGGAGGACACATTTTAATAGGTATTGGTAAAGCCTAACTCAGAAATAAGTTATTTCCTTTTAAATGCATTCTCGCCCGGGTTCACACTATAACCCGCTGCGGAAGGCACTGGAGCGCTGTGCATCCCTGCTCCCCGTTTCAGGGACAAATCAGGGCCGATTTTATGACTGAATTTGGCCCTGAAACTGAGCCAAGGACGCAGTGCGCTCCGCAGCCGCCCCGGAGATATGTGAACGGGCTTCATAGGGAGCCAGTCACATTCTCCTATTATGCAAATTAGATGCGGAAAAACGCACATCTAATTCGCATAGGTGTGAACGGGGGCTAAACTAAGCCTCCTACATAAATTGTGTCTTTCAGAAAGCAGGGGGCTAAAAGCTCTGAGAGCTGATTGGAGGAAAGAGACAACACTTGGTGCTCTGGACAGAGGCAAGTACACACTATAGAGGGATATGCTTAACCACTTACAGACCGGACCATTTTGCTGGTCAAAGACCAGACCACTTTTTTGCGATTCGGCACTGCGCCGCTTTAGCTGACAATTGCGCGGACGTGCGACGTGGCTCCCAAACAAAATTGACGTCCTTTTTTTTCCCCACAAATAGAGCTTTCTTTTGGTGGCATTTGATCACCTCTGCGGTTTTTATTTTTTACGCTATAAACAAAAATAGAGCGACAATTGTGAAAAATTGCGATGGCAGGGCGGCATTCAAGATTGGACGTACCTGTACGCCAACATGCCTGCCCGTGCCATTCTGCCGACGTACATCGGTGTGCGCTGGTCGGGAACCGGTTAATATCCTTATCCTGGTGTGTTAGCTTTGTGGATTGAGCCTATTGTCTGAATGGCTAATCTTCTTCCTTTACTCAACTCTTCATAGGAGTAAACATGAATGCTTGGCCAATCTGAGCACTGAGTGGAAAGATGTTTTTGGTTATCTGGATCACATTAACCAGCCTGACCACAAACTCATGCCTGGCAGCATTAAAAAAAAAAAAAAAAAAAAAAAAAAAAGAAGAAGAAGGACAATAAAAGCAACAAAAGCAAAAAAAAAAACGCCAACTCACTTGACAGGCGCCCTGGCGTACACTTGGAGCCAGTCTGGGATCTCTGCTGTATGGTATGGATTGGCAGGCACTAGGAGCGGCTGGCTTCTCTCCACTTGCCGAGGCTGATAAGTGACAGGAGGAGGGAGGGGAGGGGGCTGGTCATAGCGAGGAACACTGCAGAGTAAGAACAAGACTGGAATGAGGCAAAAATGTACAGCAGGCCAGATACTAATAAACCCACCCAACTCCGGCATTCCACTGTGAATACAATACATTAGAGAGTCTCATGCAAACACTGCTCAAAGCAGATGCAAATCCTAACCAATCGACATTTAGGCCAGCCATAGACAGTCGAATCTCGGCCGTTTAAGCACAGCCCGGCCGAGATTCAAACAAATAAATGTATGGGCAGGCTGACTGTACCCAAGTTGAACGATCAACTTAAAACCAGCCTGTCAGGTATTATATGCGATTATTGCTAGCGGCCATTATATCCACTAACCGTAATAGTTACATAGTTAGTAAGGTTGAATAAAGACACCAGTCCATCCAGTTCAACCTGAGTGAGTGTCTACAATTGTCCCTATCCCTGTACATTGCACACTCACATCGGTCCCAACCCTCAAGGAGCCCACGATCCAAGATCCCCATTCATACACTAGGGCCACTTTTGGACAGAAGCCAATTAACCTACCTGCATGTCTTTGGAGTGTGGGAGGAAACTGGAGTACCCGGAGGAAACCCACGCAGGCACAGGGAGAACATGCAAACTCCAGGCAGGTAGTGTCGTGGTTGGGATACGAA